>NC_138553.1:77797136-77852136 GCF_964273705.1 Natrix helvetica | reverse complement strand
GTGTATAATCTATGATGAGCTACAAGTAATGACTATGGAAGAAATGCGAGAAGGTTATTTGTAACCAATCGACACGCTTTCTACAAGATGTATTGAAGGATGATTCTTTTTTTGTGTTTTTGTTCAATTAAAATAAAAAATATTCTTTAAAAAAAAAGTTTTTGGGGTGGGTGGCCTGAATCTCAGCAACAGGATATGTTCCCTGGGGGGCTTTTGAAAGAATAGTCAGAGTCCTTGCTGTGCTGTGGGGTAATTAACCATAGCTGCTTTGGGGGAGCAGTGAAGAGGGGGGGGGCACAAGTGGGTGTGGTCAGGGCCCGCAAATCCCCTAAAATGCCTGCAAAATTGCTTGCAATGCCTCTGGATCTAAAGCAAGGAAGGCAGCCGTTATGAACTGTCCAGCTGAACGACTGCAATAAACCTGGAAAAACAGAGAAGTGATCGGCTGGGTGAAATAATAAGTGTCAACAAGCAACAGACTCTTATTATCATATGTGGTGGACATGTGCAGAAGCAAGGAAATACTGGAGTAAGATAAGAGTATGGTTAAAGAAAATGTTACAACAAAAAATAAGTTTAGACCAGAGATATTTTTACTAGGTATTATCCCAGAGAAATTTAACAAAGGGGGTACCTATTTTATTATAAATGTAACTACAGCAACAAGAATCGTATTTGCCCAACATTGGAAATGAAATAAGCTGCCAACAGATGAAGAGATAATAAAAAAGATATTAGATTGTGCAGAGATGAATAGGTTGACAATGAAAATAAAGGATAAAGAGGAATCGGAGTACTTCAAGACATGGGGAAGATTTTATGATTGGCTAGAGAAAGGAAACTAGAAAAGAAAGTAGGAAGAAGATACAGAACCCAGGCGATGCACTATTAAATGGAAAAGGAGGGGAAGAAGGGGAAAGGAGAAAAGGAAAGATTAAATACATAAGTATGTATATACTAGAGAGATACAAAGGGGGGGGGGGAATTATAGTTAAGATAGATTAGGGAAGGTAAGGGAACCAGAAAAGATACCAATTATATTTGGGTTTGCCGAAATACCATCCCAAGGAAATATAAACTGAGACCCGAAAGAGACACCTATAATAATGGAAAAGAAAGAGAGAGAGGAGGAGAGAATGAAAGGAAGAAGGGGGAAAGAAGAAAGAGGTAAGGAGGGGAGGATGGAAGGGAGAGGAAGAGAATGAGAGAGGGTAGATATGGGAAGAGGAAGAGTAGGAGTAGGAGAAAGGTAAGGAAAGAAGGAAGGGAAAGAAGAGGAGGAAGGAGGAAAGTAGAGAAGGGAGGGAGGGAGAAAATAAAGGGAAAATAAAGTGGTGTTACAACAGGAGGAAGGGATGGTAAATAAAGCAACTCAAACTGTATATTATAACCTATAAAATGGAATAACAGATGTATAAGAATGATAAATGTAAAGATGAAAAATAATTATGTGAATGTATACTTAAAATGGTATATAAGAGAATAAAAAAATAAAAATGTTCTGGATTAAAAAAAACGTTTTTTGTTAAAAAAAACATACAGTATTTTTCAGAGTATAAGACATACTGGAGTATAAGACGCACCAAGATTTGGAAGAGGGAAATTTTTTTAAAAAAGGTTTTGCACTCTGCAGACCTCCCACACCCTCTGCACGCTTCGTTTTTTGTGAAAAACGGGGCATGCAGAGAGTTTGAGAGGCCTGCAAAGTGCTCCTGGGAGTTGGAGGGGCAAACACGAGCAAAAAACAGCCTGTTTTTCATGAAAACAGGCCCATTTTTTTGCAAAAAAACCCCCAGGGTATGCATAGGATTTGGGAGACTTGTAGAGTGCTCTGGGCAGCTGGGGGGGGGGAGCAAAAACAAGTCAAAAATGGCCTGTTTTTCACTCTTTTCTGCCCTCCCCAGTCCCAGGAGCACTTTGCAGGCCTCCCAAACCCTCTGCAGGTCCATTTTTGCAAAAGGGGTAGGGTTTCAGGAGGCCAAAAATGCTGTATTCAGTGTATAAGATGCACCCAGATTTTCACCCTCTTTTTTTTGGGGGGGAAAGGTGCGTCTTATATTCCAAAAAATACGGTAAACATATTAAAAACGTATAAATATTTCCATTCCCCACCATCCAGTCAGAACTGAAGAAGCTTCTTGGATGAGAAGCGAAACATCTTCAAAAGAAAAAAACCCCAGAAAATCCAGTGGCCTCTTGAAAACAAAGTACCTTTGCGACAACCGTGACCTGGATGATGGAGAACTTCCACAGACATTTTTTTAAAAAAACAGCTGGCCGAGTCTTTCTGTTCATCCCAGCATCTCTTTCAATTGGGGAAGACGGCCTGCAAACCCACGATTTTTGCAATCAAGCAAACATCATGGGGAAACAGGGCCATCTGCAGGTGGAAACCCCTGGGGAAAAGTTTGGGATGGATGAGGTGAGATTCGAGCTTTTTCACAGGTACATCCATCACTTCCCGTGTCCCTGTTTTCCTGACTGTGAGTCTCCCGAAATCCTGTTGCTCCTTTTACTGGGCAAATGGAGGTGGATGAGGGACAACATTTTAACCGGTCTTCCAAGGAAGGAAAAGCCTCAAATGGTTTTTGGAAACCTGATTTAAGCACAGTGTTTCCTGCAAGGAAAGGAAATGCCTCGTCCTCCGAAGCAGACGTCCACCCTAGAAATCCCAAGCCCAGGTGTTGAAAGCCGAGAGCCAGGCTTTCAAATGGGGCTGCTGCCCATAAATAAATAAATAAGTGAGAATTTGCAGATGGCCGCGTGCCCACTCTGTGACATTTTCAGACCTCCCAAGACATCTGGCACAGAAAACAAAAGCAGCCCGCTTCTGCTCGGCATGAAAACTCCATGCGCGTTTCATGTCCTTAGGAAGGCGATGCCAGGAATCTGGCGGATGGAAAGAGAAACATTTCTCTGATCCCCCGGCGGGCTAGGATGGATCCAAGATGATCCCCTCTTCCTCCCTCCCCCCCAGTAAACAGCACACGCCTGGGGCTGAACTGCAGTTCCTCCAAGCGTGTGACTCCTTTCCTTTTCTCTTCCCGATCCCCTGCCCCACCGGACACTTTGGGAAAGAAACATCAGGATAGGGAAACATCTGTTTGACTGACACTGTTAAGCTTTGCAATTTGGGTTCCCACCCCCTGTGGTCCAGTTGGGTCCGATTCATAGACTGTCTTGGCAAAGTGTTTGCCATTGCCTCCTTCCTAGGGCTGAGAAAAGGATACAGACGGTTTGGACTGGTTCGGGGAATTATTTTTTAAATTGTATATTATAAACACTTATACACATTGACAAAAATCTACACAACACTTACAAATAACACTGGGACTCCCTGTTCCTTCTTACAGCAGGTATCTATCAGTGCATCTTCGCAAACAATTTTTTCCCTCTCAATCCATCTCTATACATTTTTTCCACTTATCATCCTATTATTTCTTACTCTTTCGCTTATCAGTCTATGTTTGGTCATTTGTATCAGACAGTCTTTATTGGCCTTCTACTAATAAATAACTTTTTCTACTGCTGTAAATCCTACTTTTCCTACCTTCTTATCACTAATTCCGACTTCTTCTATAATGCAAACTATATTTTCCAGATCCTTATTTCCTGTTTCTATCATCTAGCCATTTATACCATTTTTCCCAAATTAAATAGTACTCAGTTTCCTCCTTTCCGTGAATTTCCTTGGTCAATTTATCCATTTCTGCACATTCTAAGATCTTCCGTATTATCTCACGCTCGTTCGGTAGTGGAAATTTTGAGTAGTTCGGAGAACCGGCAAATACAACCTCTGGTTGGCCCCGCCCTCCCGCCCTTGTCGTTCCCTGTCCTATATTCCCTCGTTTTTTACCTCAGCTGATTCGCGCAGTAGCTGAGCTAAAAAACAGCTCAGCTCATCAACACTGAGGGAAGTCTTTGAGTGCTGCGTGTGCGCGCAAAGCACGCTCAAAGCACACTCTCATAGAACTGGTAGGAAAAGATATGGAATCCCCATCACTGGGACTGGCCCAAGGTCACCCAGTCAGCTTTGTCACTTAGGATCATGACCACTCCTTACGGTCATTTGATCAAAGGTGCCCGTATTTATGACAACCGCCTGTCAGGTCATCACTCTCTGTGACTTTCCCAGATGGTTTCTGACAAATGACATCAATGGGGGAAGCTAGATTTGCTTAATGACCATATGAATCACTTAACAACTACAGTGATTTGATGAACACCTGTGGGGTAAAAGAGTCTTAAAATTGAGCACTTTTGGTGGGAAGGGAACAGCGTTCCGTGCGCCTTCGGCTTTTAGTCATGCCGGTCACATGACCATGGAGACGTCTTCGGACAACGTTGGCTCTTCGGCTTTGAAACGGAGATGAACACCGCCCCCTAGAGTTGGGAACGACTAGCACATATGTGTGAGGGGAACCTTTACCTTTACCTTTATACTATTAATGCAGTTAAAAACCTACAACCCTGAGAGTATTGTGTAGTAAAACTATCACCACAATAACAAGCCAAAGTGGGGCCGTGTATTAACACCAAATGCTAATAGATCTGATCCAGCTTACCTTCCTTTAAAAAAAGCCACATAAAAAATGGGCGCATAAGAATTTACGAACTTCAGCAGGAAAGCCTTCAGAATCAACCTCTCCTCAAACGTTTTTTCTGTTTTGGGGACCTCTGCAATGTAGAAAACATGAAGGAAAGAAAACCTGTTAAGCGTTACTCACGCCAGCGATACAAACAAAGCAATTATAGTTTTGCAGTTTCCAGGAAAATATACAGTCTGGATTTCGAAAAGTCATACTCTGACTCAGCCAAGCTGTACACTTCGATTTAAGGGGTCCTAATTTTATTTTATTCTGAAAAAAAGATTTTGCAGGGAATGACAGCGTCTCGATGCCAGCCTCCAACAAGACATGGCACGTGCTTTATAAGCCATACGAGATTAATTGCTGGCTCCAAACTTAGTTTGCGCAAATGAAACATTTATTTTGTTTTATTTTATTATTTTATTTTTACACTATTTTTTATTTTATTGCATTATTTCCCACCTTTATTACAGTACTAGCTGGATACCTGTGCTCTGCTACGAAACTATGTGACTGAGCTTGATAAATCGACCCTTCTCTCCCTCACTTTTCTCCCTCAGGCTGGCCCCATTGATTCTCTTTTATCCCCTTCTCTCCCTCAGGCTTGCCCCACAGAGACCTCTCACCTCCCCTTCTCTCCCTCAGGCTTGTCCCACAGAAGCCTCTCCTATCTTATCCCCTTCTCTCCCTCAGGTTATCCCCACAGAAGCCTCCTCTATCCTATCCCCTTCTCTATGATTCTGTGGTTCTATGAGTCTATGATTCTGTGATGCTGTGATTCTATGATTCTATGATCCAGGTTTTCCAGAGTGAGAATTCCTAGTGGAAGTATGAAAAGAAATAATGAAGAGAGGAAAGGAATGAGAATATATGGCAGGAGGGATGCCTGGTGCATTGGGGAAGACTGATAAGGACACCATGGGGTGAAGCAGCTTATGTCAGCCTTCCTCCTCCTTTTCATAGATTGGACCAGAGGAGACTGGGAGAAGTCGAACATCTTCCCCAGTTCTTCTTCAGCTCCACAACAACCTCCGACAAAGACATGGTTGCTCCTTCTCTGTTGAGGGCCCTGCTTTACCCATGTTCTTGGGGGCATGTCTTTTCTTTGCCTTACTCTAAAGAAAAGATTGAACAACCATTGGTCCAGGATCATATAAGAACTTCTGCTTAGGCAAGGAGTTGGACCAGAAGACCTCCAAAGTCCCTTCCAACTATGATTCTATGATTCTATGTTTCTCTAATTCTATGACTATGATTCTATGATTCCGTAGTTCCGTGGTTCCGTGATTCTATGATTCTGTGATTCTATGATTCCGTGTTTCTCTGTTTCTCTGTTTCTCTGATTCCATGAGTCTATGTTTCTCTGATTCTATGACTATGATTCCATGATTCTGTGGTTCCAGGATTCCAGGATTCTATGATTCTGTGATTCTAAGATTCTATGATTCCATGATTCTGATTTTATGGTTTTGTGGTTTTGTGGCTTTGTGGTTTTGTGGTTTTGTGGTTTTGTGGTTCCGTGGTTCTGTGATTGTGAGTCTGTGAGTCTGTGATTCTATGATTCTATGATTCTATGATACTAAGATTCTACGATTCCACAATTCTGATTTTATGGTTTTATGATTTTCTATGGGATTCTATGATCCAGGTTTTTAGAGTGAAAATTCCATTAATGGAAGAATGAGAAGAAACAACAAAGAGAGGAAAAGAATGAGAAGAAACAGCAGAAGGGATGCCTGCTGCATTAGGGAAGACTGATAAGGACACCACGGGGTGAAGCAGCTTAGATCAGCCTTCCTCCTCCTTTTCATAGGTTGGACCAGAGGAGATTGGGAGAAGCTAAAGTGATTCCTTCCCTTCTGCTCAGTCTAAGCTAATCACCAAGATCTAATCCTATATGGGGGTCTACATGAGCCGAAGTACATTGTCACGATCTGCTTCTTGGGGAAACAAAAGAAAAGAAATTCTATTTTCACGCTTATTAAAGCGTGATTGGGAAATGACTTCATCATTTTCTCCCAAAAGCATTCCAAACATATACACAAATGATAGGTTTTTAAAGAAATAATTTAACAGAGCGCTGCAACAGCCTTTAATTTAAGTGTTAGCCACAAATATTTAATAATAACGTTAAACCCCACTCTCGACATTATTTTTTGAAGAATTTTCATATCGTGGGTGTTGGAAACAGGCTAGGCAAAAACTGCATATCCTCCTCAGCCGAAGTAAAATGTGATTTCATTTTAAAAAAAAATTACGTATAAATTACTACGTATAAACTAAGTACTCTGTTTAAAACTTCCTCTTTACAGAACCCATGGAGTAAAATGTACAAAATTGTAGAAACATCTTAATAAGGAAGAATTATTTGTTTTCCTCTATTTAAAACTTCCCCTTTGCAGAACCCACGGAGTAAAATGTACAAAATTGCAGAAGCATCTTAATAAAGAAGAATTAATTGTTTTTCTCTTGTTAGGTATAATTAATTCCTCTTCACTGTCAGACGAAGGTCTTCAGTTAATTTATCGAATCGTGTTTGCCCATTTCTCTGTTCTTGCTCATAGTCACAAGTAGCTTCACTAAAGGTACCTTGTTTCCCTGAAAATAAGACTTCCCTGGATAATAAGCCCAATTGAGCTTTTGAGCACATCAGCTAAAATAAGCCCTCCCCCCAAAATAAGCCCTCCCCTAAAATATTTAAACACATGCACAGCCGGTCCCCACCATTTCCTGGGGGAAAGGGGGGGGCATGCCCCACATGCACCTGCCATCCATGAAAAATGACCTTGCAGATGCCACTTCCACAAATCCTAGCTACCGCGCCCTTTCTCTTAGTGGCAGCCGCAAAAAGAGCGGCAGGCCCAGCTACGCTAGGCCCAGCAAGAATGTGCCAAAAACAGAGACAGAACCTCAAGCCCTCTCTGGATCAGCTGATCCACGGGCTGTGGGGCGGGGCTAAGAGGCCTACTGCAACACAAAAATAATACGAATCCCCCAAAATAAGTTCAAATGCTTATTTCGGGAGTCAAAAGAAAACAAGAGCCTGACTTATTTTGGGGGAAACAGTACTATTCCCAGCAGTCTGCTAGTAGGATCCTGGTTGATGAGAAGTTGTACGTCCACCTGCTGAATAAGGGACATCGCACAGAAACATGATATCCTCAAGATTCCCAGGCAGCAACTTTCCCCTCTTTTCCCACACCTTAGAAAAGAAGTACCCGAACAAACTCAAAATAGATTTCAAGCAAGTTAGGGAGAAGATGATGAAGTCAGAAAAGACCAAAGCAAAGAGAAGAGGAGGATGGCACAAAGAGAGAGCAAATTAGGTGACAACAATGGAAGGCAGAAAGGAAAGGTCGGGATGTGAAGGGACAGAAGACGGGTTTTGCTACTGTAGGAGAAAGTGTGGCAGAACCTGGGGGCAGAGTGGAAATAGGGAATCAGCCTAGTATCTCTACGTATTCATAAGTGGACCAAGCCCAACTTCCCTTGAATTCCATTGACCCTTAACAAACTCTAAGTGGGTGCTAAGGTTAATTGAGAAGACTCCTGTGCATATGCATGAGTAGCAATAAATCCATTTAATTGGACCTTCATGTGTTGACCTGGTCTTTCCCCCTGACAGCTACTGGTATATGTCGGGACTGAGAAACACTCAATTTTGGCAACGAGATTGAGGAAGAAAAGATCAATGGAGGCTATGTTGAACCTTTTTGGTTGCTCAGTTATCTCTCTTTCCTTGAAAGAGGGCACCATCACTCTTCCTACATTGTGTGTACCATATAGTGAAGGATTGCCACATTTTCTGCCTCCACAACACTTTTTGTGTACACTGAGAACCTACTGGTCCAAAGGGGAATCCTGTGGTTGCTTCTAAGATAATCCCCAGCTATGAAGAAGAGCAGAAATGGAGAGGATGCCACACAAAACCCTCCCAAAATACCATATCTAATGGTTGAATGGAAAGGAGGAGTTGGAAATTCACCACCACTGATGTCCAAACCACGAAGCATTCAGTGGCTTTTGTGGCTAGGCAACTCACAAATTAAGCCAAGAAAATCTGAGGAACCTCAAGAACTTAGTTGTCCCAAGTGTGCTTTTTTCAAGAGGCAAGTGGACTTTCTGGTTTTTCTTTGAAGACGTTTCACTTCTCACCCAAGAAGCTTCTTCAGCATAGAAATGAAGACGCTTCCTGGATTGAAACATCTTCAAAGAAAAACCAGAAAGTCCACTTGCCTCTTGAAAAAAGCACCTTTGGGACAACCATGACCTGGGATGGCTGACAATCTCCATAGATACTGACCTAGACTTCACAAAATCACAAAGCAGACTCCTTGTCCCTTTTTATTAAGTTAGTGTGAATTCCTCTCATTCACATCCAGCAAAGTCCTGGCAAACCCACTTTCAAGGGTGAATTGACAACCACTGACCTTATCAGGCTTGGAGAGCTGCCAGGCCGATATCTTCCAAATGCAACGCTGCACAAGAAAATACTTGGCAAGGAGTCTCTGAGAGTCCCGAACAAATCTTCATACTAATTAAGCAATCTAATTGTCTCCTGCAAACTCCACTCCCCCTTTGCTCCTCTTTATTCCCTATGGGAGGGGCCATTCACCGTTCACCTGTGCCTTTACTCCTGAGTCAGCCCTTGTTCCTTAGCTGTTCCCTTCATCTGGCAACTCTGTGCATGTACACATTGGGAACAGGCTCCAGCTATTCTTCTGCCTCACTGATTTCTGCCTCCAAAGGCAGCTGATAACTGTCGGACGGCCCTGGCCCCATCTCTGCCTCTGGTGCAGAGCCCTCATCAGAGCCTTCCCCAGACTCGAGGACTGGCCCGTCTTCCTCCCCAAAGTCCTCACTGTCTGAATCTGCCACTAGCTCTGCTGACCGCTTTGCAGGCAACAAAAGTTAATCAAGAACTTAGTAAGCTCACAAGGATGCACCTATGACATCAGGTGAAAAAGAGCATCCTGGAAAGAAAAAGTTTACTTATGATAAGTTGCTTATGTCCAGAAGAAAATCAAAGTAAGATTACCCATTTCGGTCAATTTTTTGGCAACAACTCCGTAAATCTCATCCAGGATTAGAATCACCACGAGGTTTATGAGGACTGCTGTGGCTGTCACTGTGACTCTCACGTTGGACTTGGACGATCCTTTGGTGCTCATGGAGAGCGCGGCCGCTAAGGTTATCCGGTATGCAATCACACCAAAGACTATGGAAAAAGTCAGTGAAATCTGGAAAGGAAAGAAGAACGATGTGTGCATTGATGTTCTTGTGGAGCGCAGTCATTGCGGTTGAATAGAGATGGGGTCAAAGAAAGAGGAGAAACGTTACTCCTGGAAGATTCCATGATCAATTCAGCAGCTTCTTGAATTTGTCAGGGAGAGGAAATGTTCCTTGCTAGTGTTAGAGTGCCTTTTAGGTGCACTACAGAAAGATACCGATTTATTAGCTAGCTAATTACAATTTTCTGCTTGCTACCATAATATTCATAGGATATAGACCAGTGTTGGCAACCCTGTAAAGTGCTCCTGGGGGCTGGGGAGGGCAAAAATGAGCAAGAAACACACCTGGTTTTTTGCAAAAAAAACAGGACATGCAGAGTTTGGAAGGCCTGCAGAGTGCCCCTGGGGGCTTGGGAGGGCAAAAACACCCCCGTTTTGTGAAAAATGGGCTCTTTTTCACTCATTTTTGCACTCCCCAGCCCCCAGGAGCACTCTGCAGGCCTCACTAACCCTCTGCGCACCTCATTTTTTGCTGAAAATGTGCCTGTTTTCGCACAAAACGGGCCTGTTTTTCCCTCGTTTTTTCCCTCCCCAGCCCCCAGGAGCACTTTGCAGGCCTCCCAAACCCTCTGCATGTCTATTTGTGTGAAAAATAGGATGTGTGGGGTTTAGGGAGGCCAAAAATGGCTGTATTCAGGGTATAAAGACACACCCAGATTTTCACCCTCTTTGGGGGGGGGGAAAGGTGTGTCTTATACTCTGAAAAATACGGTACTCTGGCTGGTTAAGGTTTGTTCAAGAGGCTGTGTCTTTTACCATGCACAATCTTGAGGCTACTAATGGCTTTCCAGGTGATTTAAAGGTATTTATTCAAACTCCCGAAAGTGAAAAGAACAGATTGTTTTCTTTGGATTAATGGTAATATAATCAATCAGCCAGAAACCTGCCCTCTTAGTCTTGCCATAATATTTGGACCGAAGCAGAAGCAGAAGGGAGCTGTTTATGTTCACACCAGGGCATTTTGTGTGAGAATATAATTTATAGCCCTCACTCCTCTATTGGTCTAAAGATAAAGGCTCCCATAACTTCAACAAATCTCCTTCTGCTTATTCAACGCCTTCGATGAAGTGATGCAAGACAAATACACCTGGAGCATTTATTATTTTAAAGCCCTGCTTAAAACCATTACATGTGTGACTTTCAGGGGACGTCCATCATTTTTATTTTCAGCAATTGCAAACTCAGGTAAGGCGAAGTGGAGCAAAATGACACTTTTAAGGAGGCAACGTGTGCATGCAAGCTTGGCAAGAGGGAAAAAGGAGTGACCGAGGGTTGAAACCAGCTTGGAAAAGACAACGGAGGTGAGAGGGACTTGGCTTGCAGAGAAAAGCTCTTCTGTTAGACCAGGGGTGTCAAACTCAATGCCCGCGGGCCAGATCCCACCCATGGGGTGTTTAAATATGGCCCGTGGGGCTGCCCTGGAAACAGTGGACCGGCCCGAAGTACCTCGCACAGCCTGCCCGAGCTCCATTTTGTCTGGCAGAGCAAAGGTGAAATTCAGCATATTCTGACTAGTTCTGGAGAACCGGTAGCGGGAATTTTGAGTAGTTCGGAGAACCAGCAAATACCACCTCTGGCTGGCCCCACCCCCATCTGTTCTCTGCTTCCCGAGTCCCAGCTGATTGGCTCACTATACCGCAATGGCTCACTATGTACAAGGATGCCATTGCACCAAATTCATGTCCGTTGTGTAATGATCTCACAGTTCTCATGACATGCCTCCTCGCTTATTCTGCCCTCCATCAACATCCATGGGATAGGCTGCCAGGAATCATCTCATCTAAGACACCCAGGAAGCCATTATCACCAGCTGACACACAGAACTTAATGTGGGCCTTGCTGGCTCATTCCAAATACTTCAATCTATCAATCATGCTTTATTGATCAAATGTCAAACTCTGCACCAGAGATTAAGTCATACTTTGGATATTTGGCTGACAGGGGCTGGAAGGAATGCCAAAGTAATCTCTCTCCCTGAGAGGGGAGATTCATGCGGGAAAGGACAGTTGGAGGAAACGTGAAGGTGTCCGTGCATGTTTTCTATGAGCCTCTCAAGGAAAAGAAGAGGAGGGGAGTTACCATGAACAAGATGGAAGCACAGTTCACCAGGTAGCCAGGGGTGCGGTCTCTCCAGGTGAGTTTGTCCTCTTCCTCCTGGAACAAGACAGAAGGTTGAAAATGGAAGCTGCAAAACTGTACTTTCTAAATAAGCAAAAAGACACTTAGGCAATAATCAATAATAATATATATATATCTATATATCTATCTATATCTTTCTATCTATCTCTATCTCTATCTCTATCTCTATATCATCTATATCTATATCTATATCTATATCTATATCTATATCTATATCTATATCTATATCTATATCTATATCTATATCTATATCTATATCTATATCTATATCTATATCTATATCTATCCATATCCATATCCATATCCATATCCATATCCATATCCATATCCATATCCATATCCATATCCATATCCATATCCATATCCATATCCATATCCATAAATGTATGTATGTATGTATGTATGTATGTATGTATGTATGTATGTATGTTCCAGCATAACTTTGGAACGCCTTGAGTAATTTCAACCAAACTTGGTACACAGATGACTTACACTCTGGAAACAAATACTGTGAGGGTAACACACTCCTAAAACCCCTCAGGGTGTGTGTTCTGTTAAAATACAGCCTGTTGTGCCTTAAAATGGCTTCTACTGTACTGCCGTAAATGGCTTCTACTGTACAGTGCTGTGGAGTTCCAGGGTAATGGCTTCACAATATTTCACTAGGGGGCTCTTTCTGGTAAGATGGAAAATCCAACATTAGAAATTACATTTGGTTCGGACATTTCCCCCTATAAATAAATAGTCGGGCAACGCCGAGTTATCGGCTAGTATAATAATAAGAAAGCAAAGGCAGGGCCAATAGTAATAGGCACTTTGGGTGCAATCCTAAAACAAATGGAGCACCACTTGAACACCATCGGTACTGACACGTTGCCCATCAGTCAATTGCAGAAGGCAGCTTTGCTTGGAACAGCTTAACGTCCTGTGATGATATCTGTTAACACCATCGAACATCCCTTTCTGCCCTATCCCAGGAAGGACTCAATAGGAAGACAAAAATGCCAAATCCAGTCTGAACATCTGGCTGACTATGTGACGAGCCATAATACTTAAAATGATAATTAATCAAGGGACTGCCAAGGACACTCTCAGCAAAAATGACAGAGCAAGGCACTAGTATGTAAAAATAAGAGCAAACCCCACTTCCTTCTAGCATTGATTTTGTCACCGAGTTTGGTAATGAAATGTCTGCAAGAAAGCCACCAAGCTCAGAAGCCTCAGGGACCTCACAGCTACAAATAATTTCTTCTATTGGTGATAATTCAGTGTTTTTAAACAAGACAGCAGTAATTCAGTCCAAAGCGGCATCAATCAAAAGTTATTTGGCGGGTATTTCTATCATTACAGAAATCTCCCAAACACCATTTGCTATTGATAATCTATAGATTATCGATAGCAAATGGTGCACGGAATGCTGTTACCTTCCCACCAAAGGCAGTTCCTAGTTTCCTAGTTCCTAGCATTTTTACGTGCTTTTGAACTGCTAGGTTGGCAGAAGCTGGGACAAGTCACGGGAACTCACTCCATTACACGGCGCTCGGGATTTGACCCGCCAAACTGCCGACCTTTCTGATCGACAAGCTCAGCGTCTTAGCCACTGAGCCACCACGTCCCCTAAATTTCCCATAGAACACTTTAAAATAAAAACAGATAAATGAACAAACAAACAGTAAAGGGTAAACCATCTCTGCCATGATGAAATCTATTGTGGAGGGAAGCACTCTCCTTCAGAAAACAATTGGTGGCAGAATATGGATACATCACGAGACAAATCAATTCTTACAAGACCTTGCCTCTGCTTAATTGTGTGGCTTAATCACACCCAACATTTGCTGGAAAGTAGCCAGCAGGAGAAGTGATTAATGTGCCCCAAAGCACATTAAAAGGAAAGGTGCTTTGATGATCGGGTCAAAGTAGCCAAGACTGCATTTGAAGATTGATGCTTTGATCGACGGTTGGCAGAAGAGCAATAGAAATAGCGCTTATGTACTGCTTCACAATGCTTTACAGCCCTCTCTAAGCGGTTTACAATATTGGCATATTGCCCCCAACAATCTGGGTCTTCATTTTACTGACCTCGGAAGGAGGGGAGGCTGAGTCAACTTTGAGCTGGTCAGAATCGAACTACTGGCAGTCCACAGAGTTTGCCTGCAATACTGCATTCTAGCCACTGCGCAGCTTAGATAGCAATAGCACTTAGACGTATACACCGCTTCACAGTGCTTTTACAGCCCTCTCCAAGCGGTTTACCAAGCCATTCTATTTCCCCCAACTATCGATCTTGGAAGGATGGGAAGCTGAGTCATCCTTGAGCTGCTCAGAATCAAACTCCTGGCAGTGAGCTGAAATTGCTTGCAGTACTGCATTCTAACCACTGCGCCAACACTGCTCAATGGGCTCAGAAGAGCCCATTGTGTTCAACACACATGCTTCTCTCTACATTCCTTTTATCTCAACCCTGCACACAGAGCACCACTACGGTAATGGGGCAAACTCCATGCCTCTCAAAGTTGAGAAAGCATGGATTTTAGAGTAATGCATGGGAGCCACAAACACGGAGTTCGTATTTATGGATTCCCACATAATAAAAATAACATGTCAGAGTTCCCACGGATGCCCTAATTAAATCATGACCCTCAAGCCAATCTTCAAAAGATATCCAGTTATTTATTAGGAGCTTCATATCGGTACATACCCAAGTGAAGCCAGCTCTGACACCATGTAATTGACGCCCTCAATTATGACCCGGTTTCCCCACTCTCCCCAGCGGTGTGTGTCATCAATCACATCCACCAATGGGGCAGTTTTGCGGGTTGTAGAGGTCACTTCCCTCTGAGCTGCTGTAAGTAACCCTGGGATACAGTTTTGAGAGACATAAGTCTGGAATGTGCATATGTCTTTTTCTGCTGTGCTCTTTCATCGATTTCCCATATCCCCTTTCCTATGGCAACTCGAGAGCAGGCCAGGGATGCTAGGTGGTGCAGCAGTTAAGAGTGCAACATTCCAGGCTACTTCAGCTGACTGCTAGCTGCAGTTCAGCAATTCAAATCTCACCAGCTCAAGTTTGACTCAGCCTTCCACCCTTCCAAGGTGGGTAAAATAAGGACTCAGAATGTTGAGGACCAATATGTTGACTCTGTAAACTGCTTAGAGAGGACTGTAAAAGCACCATGAAGTGGTATAGAAGTCTAAGTGATATCGGTATTACTATTATCAGCTCCGTTAGGAGGAACTCAAATTTTTGAACATCATCTTCTGGAAGGACCACTGAAAAGGCAATGGCAGTAATTGCCACTGTGGGCTGGACACAATTGGAGACCTTCCCCTCCCCTAACCTCACTCCACTTCCAGGCCCTGCTCCCTTCCCTAACCTTGCCCCAATTTTTACAATCACCCCCCTGAGCATCGAGAACAAGACTTCTATATAAGGCCCAAGCTACATTCCCCTCAAAGCTTGCTTGAAAATGCCAACAGCCTCTGCCGTGCTAATGTAGCTTCGCCGATGTCTAATTAACTGTACAAATAGGGCATCTGGAAACTTTTAAATTAATTTTCCTAAAATGTGTATCCTCCTCATTATTGTTATGAGGAAAATATGTGTTGCTCTTGAACACTTTATTATTTCATAACATTTTGCTCGTCACAGATGAACTCGATCGAATTCTGGAAAACCCGAGAAGGAGCAGGTTCTTTGTTTGTCTAAGAAAATGAAGGATTTGTTCTAAATTTTGGAAAGGAGGAGATTCGGAAGGGCTGGAACTGTATTCGGGATTCCACTCCGTCTCGGAATGCTGTATTCCCCGCGGAGACACGTGGAGGATGAAGTTACTCTGCCTTCCTCTCGTACAAATTTCCCTGGACTTGGATTTTTTAAGAATTAATCCAGGCAACTACAAAGCAGTGGGGGCCCCCAATTTAATTGGGATAGTTTGGAGATATGTCATTGCACTGAACCCTGAAGTGCCTGAACCCTGAAGGAACTTTGTTTTCAGTCCTAAAGTCTTGGTGCCTTAATAGCAATAGCACTTACTTATATACCTCTTGTATCTTGTCTATTTATATACAGTGAGAGCATATGCACCAAAGACAAATTCCTTGTGTGTCGAATCATACTTGGCCAATAAAGAATTCTATTCTATTCTTCACAGTGCTTTTACAGCCCTCTCTAAGTGGATTACAGAGCCAGTGTATTGCCTCCAACAATCCAGGTCCTCATTTTACCCACCTCAGAAGGATGGAAGGCTGAGTCAACCTTGAGTTGGTCAGGATCGAACTCCAGGTTGTGGGCAGAGTCAGCCTGAAATTCTGCATTCTAACTACTGTGCCACCATGGCAGAGATAGCAATAGCACTTGGACTTATATACTGCTTTACAGTGCGTTACAGCCCTCTCTAAGTAAGCAAATAGCCCCCAACAATCTGGGTCCTCTGGAAGCCTCTAGAAGGCCCCTGAAAGCTCCGGAGGGTTAAAACCAGCCCTATGAGCAAACCAGAAATCCATCCTGAACTTCCGGTTTGCCCGTAGATCCAGTTTTTTGCACTCTGGAGGCTTCAGGGAAGCTCCTGAAGTCTCCAGAGGGTCTCCAGGGGGGTGGGGGAGGCTGTTTTCTCCCCCACAGGCTCCTATAAAGCCTCTGGAGCCTGGGGAGGGGGGAAATGGCCACCAACTGACAGGGCAACACCTCGCATGCCCTGACAAATGGCTCCACATGCCACCTTTTGCATGCGTGCCATAAGTTCGCCATCCCGGCTACATGGTTTCCTGCCTAAGCAGGGGGTTGGACTAGAAGACTTCCAAGAGAGGGGGTGAAATTCAGCAGGTTCTGACAGGTTCTGGAGAACCGGTCGTGGAAATTTTGAGTAGCTCGGAGAACCGGCAAATATCACCTCTGTGTGGCCCCAGAGTGGGATGGAACAGAGATTTCGCAGTATCCTTCCCCTGTCATGCCCACCAAGCCACGCCCACAGAACTGGTAGTTAAAAAAATTGAATTTCACCACTGCTCCAAGGTCCCTTCCAACTCTGTTCTACAGTAGACATAGCCTTTGATTGGCTGAGGGGTTTGATGGCACTCTCCTTCCTTCAGGGTCCCTGGTCAGAGCAATTCCCAGGAAGAGGGTGAAAAGTTATCATTTCATGAGAATTGGCCTCTGTGTTTCATTCTGGGAAACTAACTTCTGCCACTCTATTTCTTGCAGAGAGAGGACATTCTGTTTTTGGCTTCCTTCTGCCAGCAGGAATTCCCATCAGAGCTGATGGGTAGCCTCAGGCCTGGGAAAGAACTTGTTCTCCGGCTATATCAGGGACCTCATTTCCCTCCAGGTGTTCTTTGCTAATGAGAAATTACTAGCGGAATGAAAAAAAACAAAAACAAAAATAGGAGACCAGGACCTGCCTTCCTGCTACAGAGTTCAAGAACTCAAGGAGAACTTTCCAGAACTCCAGGAGGGGGTCGTTGAATATTTTGAGGATTTTCCATGCCCGCTGGCTGGTGCTTATGATAAAGGCCTTGCTGTAGAATCAGATGGGAAGAGAAGTTGAGATGATTGTTCGGAGTGCCATGCCACCAATATACGGAGGACCTTCAGTACTGGTGGCACGGTGGTTAGAAGGCAGTATTGCAGGCTAACTCTGCCCACAGCCTGGAATTCAATCCTGATGGAACTCAAGGTTGACTCAGCCTTCCATCCTTCCCAGGTCAGTAAATTGAAGACCCTGACTATTGGGGGCAATCAGTGGTGGGATTCAAATAATTTAACCACCGGTTCTCTGCCCTAATGACCAGCTGGGTAAGCGTGGCTCAGTGGTCATTTGACTGGTTGGACATGGCCAACTCAACGTCACTCATGTCGATGGGCGGTTTGCCTTAGCAGTTACAATGTAATAAGTGTTAACTGGAAATGCAGTTTCTGTAAGCAGGCAATAAAGATTAGACTAGAAACAACACCTAAGGAGGGCTATAAAGCACTATAAAGTGGTATATAATTCTAAGTGCTATTGCTATTGCCTTTCTCCAGATAGCCCGTCAGGAAGCGAATTCACACAGCATACTAGTGGCTGTGAAAGCACCTTGTATGACATGTTGAAGCAATATCATTCCCCCCACCCACCCCAGTTGCAGTCTTTCAATTTCCTCTAACCACAGCACTCAATCTTGTCTACATAACGGGAGCGCTGGGTTAACAGCCTTCATTTTAAATGCCTCCTTTCAATTTCCTATGTCATTAGGAGTTGCATAAGACATCGCCAAGAGGAACCATTAACCTCTGGAGGAACCTCTGCTGAGGATCTTAAGCACCCAGCAATATTTTATCCACAAATTGCTCTTCAAGGGAAAAAAAAATGAAAGGGAGGAGGGGGGGAAAGAGAGGACTCTGGAATGATGATGTCATCAAGAATAAAAAGCACATCTGCAGCTAGACTTTAATAAGGCTCTCATTAACGGTAGAATACGCCCTCCCATGGAGGCTCGACACGGAGAGGAAGATTTAATGTTGCCAAAATGTGAATCGGAAAAGGAACACAGGTCTGCGAGATTTTTGCCCCTTGCCGCGTTTCCTCTTCCATATTGAGAACTTCCTGCAAGCCGCTTGTAATAATTTCATAGAGAAATAAAGCATCGTTTGAATTGGACAGATCTCTACTTCTTGATATTCATTTACCTGTTCTAAAGGCAGCCACTAAAAAGCAGAGACATCACCCTGCCAACAAAAGTGGGTATAGTCAAGACTTTGGTTTTCCCAGTTGCAATGGGTGGCTTTGAAAGTTGGACCATAAGGAAGGCTGAGCGCCAAAGAATGGAGGCCTTTGACCCCCCCAAAAGGGGGCCAATGTGACCTTAGAACACTGCAATTTGCCTAGTGTTCAAATCTGTCAAGATCTTTTTGGATCTTGAGCTTGTCTTCTTTAAAATACTTTTTAAAAAAAAAAAGAAAAGAAAAGAAATATAATATCTCAGTTCCTCTTGATGCTACTCCGATGGGCTATAGGGAAAGCAATGTTTTGCCCTGTTCATTAAAAGCAAAAAGCCCGATTAGCCGTAAGAACGGAACGACAACAGATCCCCTGGTGTTTCTTACAGCACAAAGTCATAGTAAGAGTTTTTAGGAGGCCTGGCAAATAGCTTTTCAGAAGGGAAAATCCATTAGGCAATTGTTCAGTGCCTGGAAAGAGAACAAAGCAAGTAGGAATTTGCAGGAATTCCATACATTTAAAGTCTCGCTCCTTCAAAATCACTTATGCATCTACCTTTCATCGTGCACCAAGGCCCTCTGGGATTAATTGGGATTCTCATCTTTAAAACAAGAAAAAAAAAACCTGTTTCTCAGATTAGTGTCAGGATCTTTCTTTTCTCCGTTTTTTTTCCCCAGTACTTTATTCCGATGGCCTTTCATAAATTGAATATTGTATAGCAGAAGGTTAAGGAAGAAACCACAGATAATTATATATTTTTGTCATCAATTTTTCATCTGTCCCTTATGACATCCTATCTAATGTTGTCGGTTCTGTATAAAAACTCTGTTGTGGTCTGCCGGTGGCCTGAGGAAGTGGCAGCGGATTCGGACAGTGAGGAGGTTGGGGAGGAACATGGGCCAGTCCTGGAGTCTGGGGAAGGCTCGGATGAGGGCTCTGTGTCGGAGGCAGAGAGGGGGCCAGAGCCGTATGCCAGTTATCAGCTGCCTTCGGAGTCAGACATCAGTGAGGCAGATGAACAACTGGAGCCTGTTCCCAGGGTGCGCATGCGCAGAGCTGCTAAGAGGCAAGAACAATTGAGAAAAAAAGAGTGACTCGGGAGTAAGGCTTGGAGATGATTGGCCCCTCCCATAAGACATAAAAGTGGAGCAAACGGGCATGAGCCTTTGCAGAAAGTAATTAGTTCATCTAGTCGGTTCAAGCTCTGAGAAGCTCTGTTTGACTCTGTGCTACGTTTGGCCTTGTAAAACTAATTTGGCAATTAGGTCTCTGTCAGCGTTTCAAGGGAGATAAAGGCGGGTGCTTATCAACATTACCCTGAAAGACTGTGGCAACTCGAGCAGACATCTGTCGGAATCTTCACAGAATGTTTGTGGATCATTATGGGCTGTGAATGACCATAATTCACAGCCATCTAAATAAAAAACGGTTTTGGGGACTAAGTTTGTGATTTATGCTTTCTCGGGAAGCCTAAGTCAGAAAAAAACCACCATGTTTTCACATCTTTCTTGCATCTTGATTGTATTTGCACGTAAGGCCACCAAGCTAAGTCCACTCTTTGGTTTTGTCGTTCCTGTTTGGTTTTTAGTTCCCCATTCTCATTTAAAATGTCTTTACAGGATACATTTTTTTCCAAGTTGAGAACATTTGGATGTATCAATGCACTCATTGTACAAAGCCAGACTGGTATTTTCATATAAGGTAAAGGTTCCCTTCGCACTTATGTGCTAGTTATTCCCTACTCTAGGGGGCGTTGCTCATCTCCGTTTCAAAGCCAAAGAGCCAGCGCTGTCCGAAGACGTCTCCGTGGTCATGTGGCCGGCATGACTAAATGCCGAAGGTGCACAGAACGCTGTTACCTTCCCACCAAAGGTGGTGCCTATTTGTCTACATGCTTTCGAACTGCTGGGTTGGCAGAAGCTTGGACAAGTAACTGGAGCTCACTCTGTTACATGGCGCTAGGGATTCGAACCATGATTTATTTTTTTCCCATACTAATAGTAAAGCATTTCTCATGGAGTGTCTTTGAAAATATCTACGTACCATACTCTTTCCACCCCATAGAAAGGAATGCCACCCTAATTGGAGACCATGTCCCTCCAATAATAGTAATCTTCTATGCCTCAAATTTATCTATCCTTTCACCCATGCAAGTATTGATGCCTGATAGTATAGTTCTGAGTCCTCCAAGTCCTCCTCCTCTTCCTCCTCCTCTTCCATTCCACAACCCCTACTCCCTTTTAACACTGGTGATGAAACGTCTTCAAGAAAACAAGCAAGCTCAGAGAGCACCAAGGACCCCACTGTCCTCTTCCTCCTCCTCTCTTCTCTCCTCCTCTTCCTCCTGTCCTCTCTCCTCCTTCTCCTCCTCCTCCATTCCATAAACCCTACTCCCTTCTAGCACTGATGATGCCACCTACTTAGGGTAATGAAACGTCTGCAAGAAAACATCCAAACTCAGAGAGCACCAAGGAACCCACAGTCTTCCTCCCCCTCCTCCACTTCCTCCTCCCCCTCCTCCTCCTCCTCTATAAACCCTTCTCCCTTCTAGCACTGATGATGCTACCTAATTAGGGTAACGAAACATCTGCAAGAAAACAAGCAAGCTCAGAGAGCACTAAGGACCCCACAGTCGTCATCCTCCTCCTCCTCCTCCTCCTCCTCCTCTCTTCTCTCCTCCTCTTCCTCCTGTCCTCTCTCCTCCTTCGCCTCTTCCTCCATTCCACAAACACTACTCCCTTCTAGCACTGATGATGCTACCTAGTTAGGGTTATGAAATATCGGTAAGAAAACAAGCAAGCTCAGAGAGCACCAAGGACCTCACAGTCCTCCTCCTCCTCTTCCTCTTCCTCCTCTTCCTCTTGTCCTCTCTCCTCCTTTTCCTCTTCCTCCTCTCCTCCTCCTCCATCATTCCACAAACCCTACTCCCTTCTAGCACTGATGATGCTCCCTAGTTAGGGTAATGTAATGTCTGCAAGAAAACAAGAGAGAGCTCAGAGAGCTTCATAATATTCGGGTTAGTTGCAAGGCCATATAAGGACTCGGTGAATACATCCCTGCAGGCACCAAGGCCTCTAAAACCCCTGGAATCCGGCACGGACTGTGAAAATCTCTCCAGGCCATCTGGTGCTGAGGCTTCGTGGAATCAGCTGCGTATGCGATACAAAAATAGGGCAAATCCAGAACGCTTCAGATCACCCTGCGAAAGCAACCTCTTACCAAAAACAAATAAATACATAAATTCTGAATGATGTACAGGTAGTCCTCGACCTAAGACCCGTGTGTCTAAGCAAGGCAGTTCTTAAGTGAGAGTCGCCTCATTTAACCATCTCTCTTGTCCCAATTGTCAGCTTGTTGTTGCAAAATGAATCCGGTTTTCCCCAGCGAATTTGCTTGTTGCAAAAAGGGACCAAACGGCGACCCTAGGACGCTGCAACCGTCATAAATATGAATCAACTGATAAGCATCCGTACGCAGACCACGTGGCTAGGGGGTTGTTGCTACGGCTGTATGTCATTTATTTCAGTGCCCTTGTAGCTTCGAATGGTCCCTAAATAAGAGGCTGTAAGTTGAGGACTGCCTGAACTTTAGGGATAGAATCAAGATCACGTGAAGGGTTAATACCACTTTATAAGGCCTTGGTAAGGCCACACTTGGAATACGGCATTCAGTTTTGGTCGCCACGATGTAGAAAAGATGTGGAGACTCTAGAAAGAGTACAGAGAAGAGCAACAAAGAGGATTAGGGGACTGGAGGCTAAAACATATGAAGAACGGTTGCAGGAACTGGGCATGTCTAGTTTAATAGAAAGATGGACTAGGGGAGACATGATAGCAGTCTTCCAATATCTCAGGGGTTGCCACAAAGTAGAGGGAGTCAAACTATTTTCCAAGGCACCTGAGGGCAGAACAAGAAGCAATGGGTGGAAACTAATCAAGGAGAGAAGCAACTTAGAACTGAGGAGAAATTTTCTAACAGTTAGAACAATTAATCAGTCGAACAACTTGCCTCCAGAAGTTGTGAATGTCCCAACACTGGCGGTTTTAAAGAAGTGATTGGACAACCCTTTGTCTGAAATGGCATAGGGTTTCCTGCATGAGCAGGGGGTTGGACTAGAAGACCTCCAAGGTCCCTTCCCACTTTGCTGTTCTATTCTATTCTATTCTATTCTATTCTATTCTATTCTATTCCATTCCATTCCATCCCATCCCATCCCATCCCATCCCATCCCATCCCATCCCATCCCATCCCATCCCATCCCATCCCATGCCACTTCTGTTCAGCTCTGCTCCTGTCTGCTCTCCGCTCCGCTCCATTCCATATATTCTATTCTATTCTATTCTATTCTATTCTATTCTATTCTATTCTATTCTATTCTATTCTATTCTATCCTATCCTATCCTATCCTATCCTATCCTATCCTATCCTATCCTATCCTAATCTATCCCATCCCATCCCATCCCACTCCACTCCATTCCAATGTATTCCTTGAGATAAAAAATGGTTTTTTGCCCATCCTTCTGAAAAACGGTCTTTAAGCAGTATTTTTCTGCACTACAATTCTAGCTGTATCCACACCTACCTGGATCATCAAAATGACATAGAAAGACTTGGATCGCTGTCTTAAATTTTCATCCAATTGGACCGCTCCTAACATATACAAAGGGGCCTGAAGCCTATTCACATTTTGGGGTCATTTCAAAGCACGTGCTATTGGGAAAGACTTCCAAGCTTGGCTTCTATTGCCTATTTCATTCTTATGATCACTTGATGTCCTTTTCTGGGAATAAAACTTCTTCTTTTTTTAAAAAAAAATAGTCAATAGTTCCCCTGAGGATAATGCTATGTCCTATTTTGTATATGGTAAATATGTTTTCACTATCAGCTGTACCTTAATTTGGGAGGTGGGGGGTGGGTGGGTTGGAAAATAATGTGAGAATTAGATCTCATGACAACTAAACTTCTCCAAACTGTGAACTGATCCTGCTTCTTTTGCCCCCTCCCTTCTGAATAATAATAATAATAATAATAATAATAATAATAATAATAATAATAATCCACTGGAATTTGTGCAAAAATTATAATATTAAAACAGCAACAAACTGGTGGGAACATAAGCCTGAAAACGTCATCGAGGGTCAGATGGTCAAGATCTTGTGGGATTTTCGCATACAAACGGATAAAATACTGGCGCATAACACACCAGACATCACACTGGTTGAGAAAAAGAAGGTTACAATCATAGACATCGTAATACCAGGTGATAGCAGGGTCGCCGAGAAGGAATATGAAAAAATCGCAAAATACCAGGATTTAAAAATCGAAATCCAACGATTATGGCACAAACCAGCAGTGGTAATTCCAGTGGTAATCGGCACACTGGGTGCTATTCCAAAAGCACTGGAATTACATTTAAAACAGTTAAAAATTGACAAAATCACCATCAGTCAAATGAAAAAGGCCGCATTGCTTGGATCTGCACACATATTACGAAAATACGTTACAACATCCTAGGCCCCTGGGTGGGGCCCGACTAGTAATTAATGCCAAATCCGGCGAAACAACTGGCCGCTGTGATACAATTCTTTTGATGCAATAATAACAATAATAATAATAATTGCATGAGGATTGTAGGCTTTTCATCTGACAACAGAGCATTTCTGGGGATTCTTGTTTTGGGATTTAATCTTCCTTCGGATAAACATAATTCATAAATTCTCTGAGATTCTTATTCCTGGCCTTGAGTTTTCTGTCAGATGGTCAGAGGGAAGCAATTATGCATACGGAATGGGGATCCTTTGGGAATTCCAAATCTATCCCTTGTTTTCCAAATAAAACCGCCTTTGGGATTTTAAATTAGCAGCCAAGGGGTGGCTCTCGCAAAAGGCACATGGGTTAGTCTATCACAGATCCGATCGCAGCTTTCCAGGGGTTTTCTATTTACAGAATAAGAGAGGGGTCCTTGGTGCTCTCTGAGTTTGGTTGGTTTCTTGCAGATGTTTCATTACCCAAACTAGATAACATCTTGAACGATTACAATCCTGGAAAGACAGAGCCACCAAGCACTTTGCTACTCTTGCTGAGAACTTTATTTAATAGCACTTTTATAGTGAACGCTCATAAATAAATAAATAAATATAATATTTATTTATTTTATTTATTAACGATCATATCTTCCAAAGTCTTGCAGGGCAGAAATATTAAATAGGGACTTTTCATTAGTATCATCATCTCTTTATCTATTAAACAGGGATGCTTTATAATTTAGAATGTTTAATTAGTTGAGTCCAATTGCAGCTGGACCTGTATTGCTGGAAGGAGGTTTAAAAAATGGGTTTAAGGTTTGGAGGGAGGGGGAGGTTTGCACATCTTTTGATAACACTAGCAATAGCTTCTTTGCTCAATAGCTTCTTTGCTCAAGCTATGCTGGAACATAGATACATGTCTATGTTCCAGCATAACTCTGGAACGCCTTGAGCAATTTCAACCAAACTTGGTACACCGTTTTGCTCTCTGGAAACCAATACTATGGGGGTAAGACACACCTAACACCCCTCGGTGTGTGTGTTCTGTTAAGAAATCACCTGTTGTGCCTCAAAATGGCTTCTACCGTACTGCCGTAAAATGGTTTCTACGGTGCAGTGCCGTGGAGTTCGCCATGGTAGCTGCTTCACAGTATTCTACAAAGGGGCTCCCTCTACTAAGGGGGAAAATCCAACATTAGAAATTAAGGTGGTATCACGTGACACTTCTGGGGCCACAGGGAAAACATTTGGAACTAATATAATTGCCGCCAAAATCAGGGCTTTTCCTATCTAATACAGGATTGGGATAAATAAATATCCAAGCAATGCCGGGTTATCAGCAAGTATTAAAATATTAAGCCCGTTAATAAAGACACCATGATTCTGTTGGTGTCTTCAGCTTCTTTGTTTGCGAAAGAAAGCTATTTCCTCTCTCTCGCCTCTCTCAAAGGGATAAAGCAGAAATTCAGAATTTGACTTTGCATTTGAATATGTCCTCATTTCTGCTTTCTTTTCAATATCCCTCCCTCCTCCCCCCCCCACAATTTTGTGATGCATTTTTTTTCTGGTAGGGAAAAAAAGAGTGCATTAGAGAGAGAGCCGCTGAAGGCTGCATGGGCACGAAGGAAAGTGGCGTATAAAAAATGGAAATGAAAAGAAAGGCAAAGTTTCGTCTGAGCTTCTAAGAAAGAAAGGGGGAGAAAAAAAAATCACAAACAGATGCAGGAGTGGAATGGAATTAATGGAACAAACATAGATGCCAGAAAAATGCTCAAACCTTCTTGAAAAGAAATACTTTCCGGCTTGTACCCCACCCTTCCGTTGGGTTTCTGGCACCCCAAAACACTTTCTCAAGCTGGTTTGTCACCAGAAGCTTCCAAGATACATCTTGGTGGTGGACCAGTTTCCTGCTTCGTTGTGACAGTGCCACCACATGTCAAATTTGGGGATTTTCTCTCTCTCTCTGTTCCTTGGGTTTAGATAAGGGAGAAAATGCTTTACGGAGCCCCGATTTTCCAGGAGAGCGATTCAAAATTGCAGCACAAAATTGACACGAGGCAGGGGGACATCTAGAACCAGCCCTTAACGGATGAATAAACCAAGCTGAGGAGAATTCACGTCAAGTGTTTCCATGCCATGAAAGACACGCTGGAGCAGCTCTGCAACATTAAAGGAATGTTGTTGGGGACACGCAACCAGAAGGACAAAGAACATGTTCAAGAGAAACGATAAAACAAATGTTCTCGCACAACGACAGTCCTTTCTCTAGAGTCACTCTCCACACACACACACACACACACACACACACACACACACACACTGTTCCCCCCAAAATAAGACCTCTGCAGATAATAAGACCAATGGGGGTTTTGAGCACATGTGCTAAAATAAGCCCTCCACAAAAATATTGCAACACAGAAGCAGCCATGAGGTGACCATGCCCTCTGCCTCCTGCACCTCAAAATAATAAGACCTCCCCGAAAATAAGGCCAAGCACTTATTTGGGGTGGGGGAGGGGGTCAAAAGAAAATAAGACCCTGTCTGGCTGGGGGATTCTGGAAGTTGAAGTCCACAGGACTTAAAGTTGCCAAGGTTGAGAAACACTGCTCTAGACAATCATAAAAGGAAGAAATAGGAGTTGAATTTTATCCTGAGGGTAGTAAATGCTCTGGGAATACCTCATTCCCTTCAATGAGTTCAAATCTTCAAGACAAGGTGATTTGCATCCCGGGGTGATGAAAAATCTTTAAATAAAATGTGGAGAGCACACAGAAAAAAGGCAATGTGGCAGATGACTGCAGAGGGATCACTTTATCCCTTAACTTTAAAAAAAAATGATTCAGAAAAGGAAGTCCTGAAAAATCACAAACCAGCTAGTCTGACCTTAATACATCAGAATATTCCAAGCAACATCCTACAGCAATTGGTCTGGAAATGTTGCAATTAAGTCGCTGAAATTATTCGTCGACATGCACACGTCAGATCAATCTTATTTCATTTTTAGATTGGAAAACCACAAGTACATTGCGAGGATGCGGAGGGCATGAAACATCTTGATTTGAGAAAAGTTGAGCAAATTATGGGTTGGTGAATCCATTCCTGGATCAGCAAGCTGAAAATATGTGTTAGGTCAAGGGTCAAGAGTTGATGCTAGACTCAGTACTCTCCGATGCTTTTTTTAAATAACAGAATAACAGAATTGGAAGGGACCTTGGAGGTCTTCTAGTCCAACCCCCTGCCTAGGCAGGAAACCCGACACCACTTCAGACAAGGGATTGTCCAACATCTTCTTAAAAACTTCCAGTGTTGGAGCATTCACAAATTCTGGAGGCAAGTTGTTCCACTGATTAATTGTTCTAACTGTCAGGAAATTTCTCCTCAGTTCTAAGTTGCTTCTCTCCTTGATTAGTTTCCACCCATTGCTTCTTGTCCTGCCCTTGGGTGCTTTGGAGAATAGCTTGACTCCCTCTTCTTTGTGGCAACCCCTGAGATATTGGAACACTGCTATCATGTCTCTCCTAGTCCTTCTTTTCATTAAACTAGACTTACCCAGTTCCTGCAATCATTCTTCATGCATTTTAGTCTCCAGCCTCCTAATTAAAATCTTTATATTAGTTTAGTTAATAACTAAAGGGCAAATGGCATAGAACTGAGATGCTTTATGAACTAGAAGGTAGAAGTGAATTTCTACCTTTTTGCAACCTTTTGACAAGCAAGGCCAATGGGGAAGCCAGATTCATCTAACAACTGGGCTACTAACTGATCCATTGCAGTGATTCACTGAACAACCGAAGCAAGAAAAGTCGTAAAACTCACTTAACAAATATCTCACTTAACAATAGAAATGTTGGGCTTAATTGTGGTCATACATCGAGGACTACCTGTGGATACATATGTTGAACCAAGACTGGTGTGTCAGCTCCTTGAAAAAGAGTGTTAATGCACACATAATATCCTTATGCTGGTGAATTTGCAGATAAGAATATTTCTATGTATTAACGGGGGGGGGGGATGATACTGTTTTGAAGAGAAAGGTTCTTAATCCAAATTATGGGTGTTTATTCAAATTGCAATGGATGGCTGTGAAAGTTGGACCATAAGGAACGCTGAGCACCAAAGAATGGAGGCCTTTGAACTCTGGTGCTGGAGAAGGACTCCTGTGAGTCCCTTGGACTGCAAGGCCATCCAACCAGTCAGTCCTAGAGGAGGTCAACCTTGACTGCTCTTTAGAAGGCCAGATCCTGAAGAGGAAACTCAAAGACTTTGGCCACCTAATGAGAAGGAAGGACTCACTGGAGAAGAGCCTCATGCTGGGAACAATGGAGGGCAAAAGAAGAAGAGGATGGCAGAGAAGGAGGTGGCTGGATGGCGTCTCCAAAGCAGTCTGCATGAGCTTAAATGGACTCCAGAGAATGGTAGAGGACAGGAAGGCCTGGAGGAACGTTGTCCATGGGGTCGCAATGAGTCGGACACAACTTTGCAACTAACAACAACAACATCCAAATCTTTTCAGAATCAGTTTCTTAGAATTTGTTATCTGTGTCCTCTTTTTCAGTACGGATAATTATTTATAATTATTCTGTTTGTTTTGCGGCTTCACCTCATGCGTCCACTGTGAATGCTTCCGCTCTCTTTACAATTTTAGCAACAAATAATTCTTCCCAAATATTAGCACCTTTAGGGCGCTCTTCTGGCGATAAATTACCATTTACCTTTTTGTCTTGGATTTCTTCTCCTGGCAAGTTCTTTTCAAGACCGCTGATAAAATATTTACGGCAACATGAAGTTCATTACCTTAATGGCCAAACCTGTTATTCGCTTTAGCTGTATTGCAATAGCTAAATTGCTGCCATTAACTGCAAGGGAATCTCCCGTTTTAGAAGACTCACCTACATGACTCTGATTACAAAGAATCAGGCAGTTAATGCTGTCTATTTTTTTTAAAAAAGGAAAATGTAGGTTTAGGATTACCCAAAGGCATCAGAGGAGCCGCTATCAAACCCAGCTCAAATTGTATAATCAAAAGAGATTTAAGCGGATTGTTTATGGACAATGCAAATTCTTGTTGTGGTTCTAAAAGACTGATGAAAAATAAGCTTATCTAAGATATTGTTTCACCCACAGCTCCAGAAAAATAATAATCTGCAACTCTCACATTGTGGTTATCCCAGAATATCAATTTCCTCTTATGAATCAAATGTAAGCCTCCAGCAACATTCACCTATATCTTTCTGCCTTAAATGCAAAAGAAATATTCCAGATTAACAGAACTGGAAGGGACCTTATAGGTCATCTAGTCCAACTCCTAGTTGTCTACTCCTGCTCAAGCAGGAGACCCTACACCATTTCTGACAAGTAGTTACCCAAAGTAACTAGCTTTGGGGTGGCACTAACTAAAATGGCAAGGGACAAACAATATCTATCCAATTACACCCGGGGTTTTTTTTTTCTTTTTCCTTTTGTTTTATTCAAACAAAATTTTGTTTTGTTTTGATTTAAATTCCCCAAAACTAACTTTGACTAACGGCGAAGCTGAAATTCCAGGAACTTTAAAACCCCTTCTTCGTATGAAATCAGAGTTGAAAAAAGCTTGCTCAGAATCCTATCAATTTGTTTAAATAATGTAGTAGGTATTAATAACCTTGATATCCTGATGATACAGATGATAGATAGATAGACAGACAGATAGACAGACAATAGATATAGACACAGTTGTTAGCTAGATAGCTAGATTAGATGGATGCATGGATGGATGCATGGATGGATGGATGGATGGATGCATGGATTCATGGATGGATGGACAAATGGATGGATGGACAAATGGACAGAGACAGATAGAGGTAGGTAGGCTGGCCTGCAGTTTGGCAGGCAGGCAGGCAGGCAGATATCACTTTAGGAGTGACATTCATTTTGGGGGGGAAAAACTTTCCCCTAAGACCTAAGGCATTTTAAACCATCAGTTAATATCAATATAGTAAACAGTAAATGGTAACGGAGTTGGAAGGTACCTTGAAGGTCATCTAGTCCAACCCCCTGCTCACGCAGGAGACCTGTACTAGGGATTCGAACCCCCGAACTGCCGACCTTTCTGATTGACAAGCTCAGTGTCTTAGCCACTGAGCCACCTATCTCCAGTTAAATAGTTGGATATGTTTGCCATTGAAGAGATCTTCCTAGGATATTCAAACTATATTTAAAACTCCAAATTTTAGATTCCCACAGATACCATACAGCGTATAGGAAATATATTAGACTTCTTCTGGTTGAGTGAACAATCTGAAATCTTACTAAACTGTTGCACTGCATTTTTTTGATAAAGAACGCTAATAATAATCAAAAAGACATAGGATATCATCAGCCTATAACAACAGTTTGCATTCAACACCTGCCATATTGCGACCTCAAATGTTCTTCAATTGCTGGATCCAATAAGCCAAAGATTCCACATGCAAATCTATATATATAAAAGCCAAATACTCATCACTCCTCACAAAATCTCCAGAACTGTAAAGCATATAAACTTGAAATTTGGCATTTATGTTCCTCTGGATTCTAAGTGCTCGCTAAGAAAGGATTTTTCAAAATGACCATCAGATCATTAGTATTTATTGTACAGTAATTAACACAATCTGATGCTAAGGAGTTCTACTCCCCCTCCCCATCTGAAAAGAACTCTGTTTCAACTGCCAGTTGCCTCACGTTCCGTTACATCAGTTCAAACTGGCAGGTGTTCCACTCCTTCACTCAGGAGTGGTCTGGGGCTCTTTACAGTACTAAACATTGGCACCTCACCAAAATGTCTACACCTTCCACCTATGGAACTATTTCTGGACTCAAGGCAGTGGGAGTGATATTCCCTTTTTTGTTTCAATCACTGACCACCACTGAGCCAATAAATTGAACTGGAGTGATCCGGATTTCTCCTGCATTGCCCGATCACATAGTTTCATCGCGAAGCAGGGGTATCCAGCTAGTTAAATAAAAGAATAGATAGCCAACACAAAAAGACCTATTTTAACACACTGCGGTGATCTCTTTATGTGACATTTATTGACAAATCTAATTCATTCTCAGTAAATAAGGTTGTTTTAAGGTGGCAGCGTGGTAATTAAGATAATTATGAAATTATCTGCTTTAACCAGTCTTATCAAATAACAATTTATTTCCGCTCCAGGGACTTTGGCATATAAACTCCACTTACTGGTAAGAGTTGCCCCAGGGCATGATCAACCACGAAGACAATGTGATATGATGAGACCTTCTGAACCTCCATTCCAATGTCCACCTGCATCTTCCTCTTCTTCAGAAGTAAGCGATGTATGGATCCAGCTCATACCAACCACCCATAATATCACTGATAGCTTGAAATAGATCTATACTAGTCTCCCTTTATTTATTTATCAGCACAAATTATATATATATATATATATATATATATATATATATATATATATATATATATATATATATATATATATATATATATATATATATATATATATATATATATATATATATATATATATATATATATATATATATATATATATATATATATATATATATATATCTGAGTTCTAAGACAACAATTCTTCAGCTTCTTCCCAAGAACAAGGGAATATGGGGTTACAGTGTTATTGTCTTGGGAGGCATCAATTCGAAAACAAGTCTTCCTTAGAAAGCCCAGCTTAGCAACAGCATGCAAATAAGCAGGTCGTTTAATGTGGCCTTTTTTTCATTTTTGTAAAAAAATAATAATAATAACTAATGCGCCTTGTGAAATACAGAATTCCTTCTGTATGAGACATATGCCAAGATCCCACTGTCTCTTCTTTTAAATGCCTTCAAAGATTCTCCCTTAATAGACTCCCATGCAAGATTGAGATTGTCTTGTCTTACACGGGAAAAGACCCGAATACAACAAGACCAGCATATTGTGTTTGTGTGTGCGCGTGTATTTAATGCACCATAACACTCTGAGCACTAGCAAAGATAATATAATGTTCTTTAAGTTTTGCTCAACTTTCCTTGCCTTTTATGGTGAAACCCCAACCTGGGAGAGCGAATCGTAGTTCTTCCTTAGTATGAAACTCCATTCCTCCACAGCATTATATATTTGTAACTTGTTATGCCACAGACTTAGTACACCGCCTTGGTCTTCGCCCGAACCAGTAGTAAAATATGCTTTTAAAAAAAGGTTCAACTGGGCAACAATCAGCTATGCCTGATTGTCTGTGAGGTGCCTGCTTGTCGGAGGGACCATTTTCCGTGAAATCCAGTTGCCTTTACATTGTGTGTGAGTCAATCGTGCACCTGGTCACATGACCAACAAGCCGCGTCCAACTAATCACATGACCACAAAGCCACACCCACACAGTCACATGCCCACCAAGCCACTGATCTAATTGCATTTGCATGCTTTTGAACTGCTAGGGGCCGAAGATGAGGCAAGCAACGGGAGCTCACCCGGTCATGCAGGGCTCGAGTCTCAAACCTGAGCTATCATTGCTCAGAGTGCTTTTAATCGCTGAGCCATTGCACTGCCTACTCAAAATCTAACAGTAACCAAAGTAGACCATTGTGTCCTAGAAGGGCACAATGAGATCTATCCATCATTGTTCAAACTGCTGCAATCTGGACCAGCTGCAGCTGCTGAATGACTTCCAAAGGTAGCCCCAACTTCATTGCATTGCAATAGTTCATGTTGGAGGCAACCAAACCACCAGTGACCACTGGTGGTCTGCTAGTCCAGGTAGAGGTGGAAGCGGCACACAATGTGTATGGATATCCTCAGTCATCTAGGGCATGGTTTTCCCAAAGGTGCTTTTCCATGATTGAACCGAAGAAGCTTCTTGGAGGTGAAGTGAAAATGTGAAAACGTTAAGCCTCAAGGAAAAACAAAGAGAGCCTCTTGAAAAAGCATCTTTGGGGCAAGTGGCTCATAAGACAAATTTATGAGAAGCCTCCCAGGCTACAGCTCAACGTTCCTCGGTTTTTAATTTGAAAATGCATAATTCTGCCGTGCATCTTGGCACTTCGTTTCAGGCCATAAACGCATCATCCAAGTACGGAGAATAATTGTGCAAGACAAAAAGTGCAAATTAGGTCAGTTAAGCTGTGAACCAGACTAAATCCTCAAAGGTCGCTCTTTCTGATAGTTTAGATAGAGTTCCTGCTTTAATCGATCAACCGCTTGCCTTGCCGTATCGCTCGGTCAACCCTAACTTAAAATAGATGTAAATAAATGTCCATCATATTGAAAACTCAACAGGTTTTTTTTCTTTTAAAAGGAAAGGATAAAGTATAAATGAGAAATTTTACAATTACCAGAACTTCAGAATTGCAATAACTTCCAAAGACAATACAGTGTTTCCCCGAAAATAAGCACTTGGCCCCCGAAATAAGCGCTTGGCGTTATTTTGGGGGAGGTCCTATTATTTTTGAGGTGCAGGAGGCAGCTAGCATGGTCACTTCATGGCTGTTGCTGTGTTGCAATATTTTCAGGGAGGGCTTATTTTCAGGGGAGGGCACATGCATTCAAAAGCCCGATTGGGCTTATTATCCGGGGAGGTCTTATTTTCGGGGAAACAGGGTAGTTCTTTAACTTTTAACCCATCCACATTTCTTTGATTAAAATGTATTAGTAAAAAGTGAGTCAAATAGATGTCAGTTATGAATATTACACAGTATTTTATTACAGCATGCAGCCCTAATAAAACCATAAAACAGAAATGAAAAAGATCACAGAAACTTTAGCGTCCTACCTCATCCTGAGTCATGATTTTGGTATTTTCAGTTCTGGCTTTTTTCTGTAATAATTTTGTTTCATATTCTGGCCTGGGGTGTCCCTAAATCAAATGGAAAAAAAAAATGTGACATGAATTTAACATCAGAGCTACAAGGCACATAAAAACCATCCAAATACTACTGATAGCTTGGCTCCTGCACACCGGGAAGTGAGCAAAAATACTGGTAAAAGTTGCTTGCAACATAAGAAGTTATGATGGTTTGAATGGAACAAGGAGCCAAACTGTTAGATTCTCCTTGTTGTATTTGGATAGCAGAAAGGGTGAATGAACACATTGCAAGTAGATGCTTTAAAATACAGACTAAGGGTACGTTAGAATAATGGATTCTGGAATGAGAATCCCTTGAGCACAACCACCAAAATATAATGCTAATATCCTACAAGTAATCTACCAGGAATAACAGAAGGGACCTGGGAGGTCTTCTAGTCCAACCCCCCCTGCTCAAGCAGGAGACACTGGTCTAAGCCATTTCTGGCCTAGGCTCCTGCACTTTTGAACATGAGCAAGAATGCTGGTAAGAGATGCTTGTGACATAAGAGTTATGATGGTTTGAATGGAACAAGAAGTCAAACCTTTAGATGCTCCTTGGTGTATTTGGGTAGCAGAGAGGGTGAAAGAACACATGGCAAGTAAATGCTTTAAAATACAGACTAAGGACACACAAGTATAATGGGTTCTGGAAACACAATCCTTGAACACAACCTCTGAAATATAAAGCTAATATCCTGCAAGTCATCTACCAGGCTAACAACAGAAGGGATCTTGGTGGTCTTCTAGTCCAACCTCCTGCTCAAGCAGGAGACCCTATACAATTTCAGATGAATGCTTGGCCAATCTCTCCTTTAAAAACCTTAGTGCTGGAACACCCAAACTTCTGGAGGCAAGTCATTCTACTGATTAATTTATCTAACAGTCAGGAGATTTCTCCTTAGTTCTAGGTTGGTTTTCTCCTTGATTACTTCTCATCCATTACTTCTTGTCCTGCTTTCATTTGTTTTGGAAAATAGGTTGACCTCCTCTTTTTTGTGGCAACCCCTGAAACTATCGAAATGCTGCTATCGTGTCACGCCTGGTCCTTAATAATTTTTAATAATTTGAATTTATTAGCCGCTCCCTTTCCAGGCAGGACTCGGGGCGGCGTACAATGGGGCATATAGAACATAAAACATGTGTACAAACACATAAACATACATATATACAAAGACACACATGCACGGAGGAGGTAACAAATTACAACATTTAGACAGTTAAAAATCACCATTAAAATACCCCAATTGTAAGAAACCCAATGTACAATTAAAATTTAAAATTTAAAAAGACAGTCAGGAGGAGTGAGAAAAATTACGGTTGAGCCAGGCCAGATAATTGAAAGAGGTGGGTCTTCAGCTGTACACGGAAGGAGCGGAGATCGGAAGTAATCCTGATGTCACGGGGGAGATCATTCCACAGGGCTGGGCCCATCACAGAGAAGGCTCTGCTCCTGGGTGTCGCCCCCCGACACTGTTTGGCGGACGGCACCCGGAGAAGTCCCTCTCTGTGTGAGCGAATTGGTCGTAGGGATGTGTGGGGCAGGATGCGATCCTGCATGTAACTAGGCCCTGTGCCATGAAGCGCTTTAAAGATCATAATCAAAACCTTGAAACGCACTCGGTAGACCACAGGAAGCCAGTGCAGCTCGCGCAGGAGAGGTGTTACAGGGGAGTATCTAGTCCTCCCCATAAACACCCGCGCGGCCGCGTTCTGGACCAACTGTAGTCTCCGAGTGCATCTCAAGGGAAGCCCCATGTAGAGAGCATTGCAGTAGTCCAGGCGAGACGTCACTAGCGCATGGGTGACTGTGCGTAGGGCATCCCGGTCCAATAAGGGGCGCAATTGGCGCATCAGGCGGACCTGATGGAACGCCCCCCTTGCCACGGCTGTTACATGGTCATCCATGGACAGCCGGGCATCTAGGAGGACGCCCAAATTGCGCACCTGTTCCATGGGGGCTAGTTGCACGCCCCCGATGGCCAGAGATGGAAGCACCTGGTTGAACCGGGAGGCCGGAAGCCACAGCCACTCCGTCTTGGAAGGGTTGAGTTTTAGTCGGTTGCCATCCATCCAGACCCGTACGGCCTCCAAACACCGGGACATCATTTCGACGGCCTCATTGGGGTGGTTCGGGGTGGAAATGTATAGCTGAGTATCATCAGCATACAGATGATATCCCACCCCAAAACCACGGATGATCTCGCCCAGCGGTTTCATGTATGTGTTGAACAGGAGAGGCGAGAGCACCGATCCCTGTGGCACTCCACATGTGAGTGGCCTCCGGGTCGATCTCTGCTCCCCTGCCAACACACGTTGCGTCCGGTCAGAGAGGTAGGAGCCAAACCACCGTAAAACGGTGCCCCTGACTCCCAGCCCCTCTAGCCGGTGCAACAGGATACCATGGTCGATGGTATCGAACGCCGCCGAGAGATCTAATAGGACCAGGATAGAGGAACAACCCCTATCTCTGGCCCTCCAGAGATCATCAACCAATGTGACCAAGGCCATCTCCGTGCTGTGCCCAGGTCGGAAGCTGGACTGGCGCGGGTCTAGATAATCATTTTCCTCCAGGTGACGTGGGAACTGCTGTACCACCACTGCTGCTGGTCCTTCACTTTGTTAGATTAAAGGTAAAGGTTCCCCCGCACATATGTGCTAGTCGTTCCCGACTCTAGGGAGAGCTGCTCATCTCCATTTCAAAGCCAAAGAGCCAGCACTGTCTGAAGATGTCTCCGTGGTCATGTGGCCGGCATGACTAAACGCCGAAGGTGCACGAAACGCTGTTATCTTCCCACCAAAGGTGGTGCCTATTTTTCTACTTGCATTTTTACATGCTTTCAAACTGCTAGGTTGGCAGAACCTGGGACTAATAACGGGAGCTCACTCTGTTATGCGGCGCTGGGGATTCGAACCGCTGACCTTTCTGATCGACAAGCTCAGCGTCTTAGCCACTGAGCCACTGCATCCCTTTGTTAGATTAGACATACCCAATTCCTGCAGCCATTCTTCCTATGTTTTATCCCCCAATCCCCTAATCATCTTGGTTGGTCTTCCATTCTTATTATAATGATTTTTTTTCTGGTTTTCATTTTAGATAAATCCTTCTAGCTTCTAATTACACAGTCCTTGAGGTTCTTTTTTTTAAAAAATATATATGCAATTTTTATGCCATTCAACTTTTCAATATCGTTAAATTACACAAAAATATTGTTATTCTAATAATGGATCGGCCAAAATCGGATTTGAATTTGGCAAGTCAAGAGCCCTAATCGCATTTGCTTTGGCAGTTCAGTTCCCAGGACTGAATTACTTGCATTTGGTTTGGGGGAATGAAATCATCGGATCAATTTGAAAAATTGAATGGATAAAAAGTCTTAAGTGCACATGAGCAAAAAAACCCTGAGATGTTTGAACAGTTTCCAAAGTACTTACTTCCTCTTCCTCCAATCCTGTGAGATCCCAGAAATAACTCAACCTCATCTGCAAACGCTTCCAGTTTTCAAGAAACATTGTGGCTGAAATGAAAGAAACACAATTTTGATCATTGTAGCAGAGGTTTGTGTTTAAAATACCAAACTAAACTTGGGTTTCCTACCAAGAAGATTCTCTTAAGCCAAGTTCAACTTCTAATGGCTACATCGTCTATTTCAGCGGTCACCAACTGGTGGTCTGTGAGAAACTTTTTGGTGGTCTGCAGAAAAATTATTTGCATTTTTTATATTGCACTAAATCAGGAGTCCTCAAACTACGACCCCTGGGCTGGATACGTGCAATGAACGCTTGTGTTGCTGCAGAGACTCTCCCGCTTCGGGGTCTTTTTGTGTGGATTGGAGGGGGGCAGAAACTCTGACTTGGGGTCTGCTTCAGCCTCCTGGTGCGGGACTTTGGGCGAAGACTGGAGGGAAGTGCCGTTGGTGGCAAAGAGCCGGAGGGCCTTGTTCCATTGGGACTGCATCATGGCTTGGGACTGGATGACCATCTCAGCCCACTGAGCCTCCAGGCACAAGTACCTGGCCTTGCATTCCCACAGATCTTCCCTCTGGTTGGAAAGCCTTTGCTCGTAGTCCTCAGTGAGGTGCTTCTGCTGAGCCTCCTTCTTGGTCAGATCCAATTTGAACTGAGCTGTTTTGCCAGCTCTTTCTCCTGGTGGCTGCTTAGCTCCAACAACTGCTTCCTGTTGGGGCCCTAAAAAGTCCGGGCGGGGAGGTGAGGAGTGGCTGGGAGGGGAGGGGTGAGTAGAGATCGGCAAGGCGCCCCTCAATATGAGAGACATTGAGTTGGCCATGCCCTCCCAGTCACATGACCACCTAGCCACATCCACCCAGCCAGTCATTAGGCAGATCCTATTAGTGGTCCTCAGGATTTAAAATTATGAATTTAGTGGTCCCTGAGGTCTGAAAGGTTGATGACCCCTGGTTTATTTATTTCTCTTTTCTCAATCCTTGCTGATTTCTCTGCCTGTTTACTTAATTCTTATTCTCTGGATCCATGCACACAAAATGAAAGAGTGACTGGAACTGTGACACAACCTTACAACTCTTAAACACAGCGGTCTCCAACCCATGTATGTGAGCTTCAGATTGAAGGGGCTACTTCCCCACCGAGTGTTAAGCCCTAGACTGCCCAAGGTTATGAAGTCTGTGGAGGAACCCAGAGTCTTTCTCTCTCCCCTCCCTCCTCTCTCTCTCTCTCTCTCTCGTTTGGGTGGCTTGGCTAGAAAAGAACAATAGACAGATTTAGCCATAAATTTGGATAATCTGCAATTAAGAATTTTGTGAGCATTACTGAGATGGATTATTTCTACCAAGATTGTATTTCTACCAGTGTTTAAACAGTGCAAATTCCTTCCCTCTTCTCATCTTCCTTCCTTCCTTCCTTTCTTCCTTCTTTCATTCCTCCATCCATCCATGATCCATCCATCCCTCTTCTTTCCCTTCCCTTTCATATTCCTTGCTTCCTTGCTTTATCCATCCATCCATCCATCCATCCATCCATCCATCCATCCATCCATCCATCCATCCATCCATGATTCATCCCTCTTCTTTCCCTTTCCTTTTTCATATTCCTTCCTTCCCTCCCTGCTTCCTCCCTCTTCTTTCCCTTCCTTCATTTTCTCATCTTCCTCCCTCCCTCACTCCTTCTTTCCCTTCCTTCATTTTCTCATCTTCCTTCCTTCCCTCACTCCTTCTTTCCCTTCCTTCATTTTCTCATCTTCCTTCCTTCCTTCCTTCCTTCCTTCCTTCCTTCCTTCCTTCCTTCCTCCCTCCCTCCCTCCCTCCCTCCCTCCCTCCCTCCCTCCCTCCCATCCTCTTAGAAATTGGGGAAAAAAATCCATGAAGCTCAATTTATTACCACATTCCACCCGAAATACATCTCTCAACAACTTTGATTTAATTCGGATGCCTCTCAGCAGGGCTTTGTACACTTGGCTGCTCTTACTTCATGGCACGTGCTGCACCAAGGAAGACCCCTAGACTCACGTCATGGAAATGGGCAAAGACCTCAGGGTTTGTTTTCAGAGCCTGACAATCGGACAATGATAAGTCAAGACAAGAGTTTTGTTATAGGTTACAGGGCATACATCCAGGCCTTTCCACAGTCTATTTTTAAAGCCTTGTGAGCTGCTACCCATTAGCAAGTTGCGTGGTAATGGCTTCCTTATGTCCATCAAGTAGTCTGCAACGCAGCCCTTCCTTCTTGCCTCTCCTCGATGAACTGTCAATCAGTTTCGCCGAATGACTCATTCTAAGAATGCACATGTGTGAGGGAGGGGAGAACGGTGGCTTGAGAGATGATACTTCCCCCCACTAACTTAACTAGAATATCTTTTCCGGAGTCTGCCCTGTATAGGGTAGGCAGTCTTATGTCCACAATTGAGCCAAACGTTTTTAGTTGCTAACCAATGTAGGAAGTTAGCACCTACCCCTCTCCTAGAAAAATGAAATATCCTGGGAAATATTGAAAAGGCAGAATATTCTATTTCCCTGGAGCAGAAATAGAGAAACATGTTTTTAGGCAGCAAGCAGACTCACTCTTAATAGCCCCCATCTTTGTCAATGGGCCATTACAAGGCCTGAGCTAGTCTATTCTTCATAACAAAGATCTCTCCAGCTCCAGGGTGATGGGATTAAGGCATGATAGTATGTCTATTCTATTCTATTCCATTCCATTCCATATTTTCTATTCTATTCCATTCCATTCTCTTCAATTCCATTCCATTCTTATTCCATTCCATTCCATTCTCTTCAATTCCATTCCATCTATTCTATTCTATTCTATTCTATTCTATTCTATTCTATTCTATTCTATTCTATTCTATTCTATTCTATTCTATTCTATTCTATTCTATTCTATTCTATTCCATTCTTATTCCATTCCATTCTTATTCCATTCCATTCCTTTCATTTCTTGTTCTGTTCTGTTCTGTTCTGTTCCGTTCCATTCTATTCTATTCCATTCCATATTTTCTATTCTATTCTATTCTATTCTATTCTATTCTATTCTATTCTATTCTATTCTATTCTATTCTATTCTATTCTATTCTTATTCCATTCCATTCCTAGTCCATTCCATCTATTCTATTCTATTCCATTCCATTCCATTCCATTCCTAGTCCATGCCATCTATTCTATTCTATTCTATTCTATTCTATTCTATTCTATTCTATTCTATTCTATTCTATTCTATTCTATTCTATTCTATTCTATTCCATTCCATTCCATTCCATTCCATTCCATTCCATTCCGTTCTGTCCTGTTCTTTGTCTTCTTTTTTGGTTTTCGCTCAAGTGTTTGGAAATGTTTGAAGCAAGCTTACCCCAGAGGGCCATGAAAATGGAGAAGAAGACGGTGGCCGGATTATCGAATAAGTGGCTGGCACGTGCAGTTCCACAAGCTGTACTGAGGTTCCAGTAGTCACACGTCTTGTCACACAAAGGGCACATGGTGAAGGCATTACGCTGGTCACACATCTCTTTGCTAAGAAGAGCAAAGGCCAGAGGATCAGAGAACAGCTTCATGCAGGGGAAGCCTTCCAGCTATCTGGTAGCACACAGGTAGTCCTTGACTTACAGCCATTCATTTAGTGACTGTTCAAAGTTCCAAAGGCACTGGAATAAGTGACGTATGACCTTTTTTCACCCTTCCTTCCAGAGGTGGTATTCAGCAGGTTCTGACCAGTTCTGGAGAACCGATAGTGTAAATTTTGAGTAGTTCAGAGAACTGGTAAATGCCACCCCTGAGTAGCCCCACCCCCATCTATTCTCTGCCTCCCAGCTGATCAGGAGGAAATGGAGATTTTGTGGTATCCTTCCCCTGGAGTGTGGAGGGAATGGGGATTTTACAGTATCCTTCCCCTGGAGTGGGGGTGGGGGTGGAGAGTTTGTGGTATCCTTCCCCTGGAGTGTGGAGGGAATGAAGATTTTACAGTATCCTTCCCCTGGAGTGGGGGTGGGGGTGGAGAGTTTGTGGTATCCTTCCCCTGGAGTGTGGAGGGAATGAAGATTTTACAGTATCCTTCCCCCAGAGTGGGGGTGGGGGTGGAGAGTTTGTGGTATCCTTCCCCTGGAGTGTGGAGGGAATGGGGATTTTACAGTATCCTTCCCCCGGAGTGGGGGTGGGGGTGGAGAGTTTGTGGTATCCTTCCCCTGGAGTGTGGAGGGAATGGAGATTTTACAGTATCCTTCCCCCAGAGTGGGGGTGGGGGTGGAGAATTTGTGGTATCCTTCCCCTGGAGTGCGGAGGGAATGGGGATTTTACAGTATCCTTCCCCTGGAGTGGGGGTGGGAGTGGAGAGTTTGTGGTATTCTTCCCCTGGAGTGTGGAGGGAATGGGGATTTTACAGTATCCTTCCCCTGGAGTGGGGGTGGAGAGTTTGTGGTATCCTTCTCCTGGAGTGTGGAAGGAATGGAGATTTTACAGTATCCTTCCCCCGGAGTGGGGGTGGAGAGTTTGTGGTATCCTTTCCTTGCAGTGGGAAGGGAATGGAGATTTTGCAGTAGCCTTCCCCTGGAGTGGGGAGAAAATGGAGATTTTGCATATCCTTCCCCTGGAGTGGCGGGGGGAATGGAGATTTTACAGTATCCTATCTTTTATTCAAAGATTAATACCTTTATTTTAAGGAAACCAAGCAGAAGAGGACACAGATAGTCCTTGACGTATGACAACGATTGGGCTGAGAATAAACAAGGTGGTTGTTAAGGGAATCATACCCCATTTTGCCACTTTTTTGGGGGGGGGCACAGTTGTTAAGCAAATTGCTTCAGCGATTAAGTGAATCACACAGTCACTAAGTGAATCTGTTTTCCCCCAATGACTTTGCTAGCTGGAAGCTGGCTGGGAAGGTCACGTGACCTAAGGAGGCTGCCATCATCATGAGCAACCCAATTTTGATCACATGATCTTGGGGATGGTCCAATGGTCATAAGAGCAAGGACCAGCTATACTTATTTTTATGACTTCTCATGGTCTCGAAATAAATGGTTGTACCTCGAGGACTACCTACATCCTTCATAAGGTCAAAGAAGAGAGGAAATCATCAGCTTTATCAGAGACAGGAAGGAAAAAATAGCATTCATGTGTTGGGACCGGCCAGCAGAGCTGGCAGCAGATTCAGACAGTGAGGAGGTTGGAGAGGAAGATGGGCCAGTCCTGGAGTCTGGGGAAGGCTCTGATGAGGGCTCTGTGTTGGAAGCAGAGAAGGGGCCAGGGCCGTATGCCAGTTATCAGCTGCCTTCAGAGTCAGACAGTGGTGAGGCAGAGGAACAGCTGGAGCCTGTTCCCAGTATGCGCATGTGCAGAGTGGCCAGACGAAGGGAACAACTAAGGAACAAGGGTCGACTCGGGAGTAAAGGTACAGGTGGACGGTGAATGACTCCTCCCGTAGGGAATAAAGAGAAGCGAAAGGGGAGTGGAGTTTGCAGGAGACAATTAGTTCAATTCATTAGGGTGAAGATCTGTTCCTGACTTCTTGCCAAGTATTGTCTGCTACAGCGTGGAGTTTGGAAGATATCGGCCTGGTAGCTCTCCAAGCCTGATAAAGGTCAGTAATTGTGAACTATCTTGGAAGACTGTGGCAGAGTAAAGACTTTGCTGGAGAGGAATTCACTGTAAATGAAATAAAAGGGGTTTATCGGGACGAGGACCTGGCTTCGTGCTGCTAAGGAAGCCTGGGTCAGAATATCATGTTCTTAATAGGTCTTCCTCCAGCTGAAGGCCAAAACACCAAACAAAGACCAAATCTTCCAATATTTTGGGGGACAAATCCCATTTAGCATGTGGCGCCTCACCTTGGAACATCTTCTTCAATGGTCAGACACCCGTACATAAATACGATAATCCCGACGACAGAGGATGGAATGAGAAATTCTGTATATAACCCCAGCCAGGCAAAATACATTCCGATTTTTTCTCCAAAATACTTTCTAACGGAAGGAAACAGAACACAGAGATAAAAAGATGAGGTGGAGTTTGCCACAATTGATCTCCCGTAAAAATATGTGGACGCATTTTTCAGAAAGCACAGCTCCTGTAGGTTTCTCTGGAGATTTTATGCTACAATGGAGAAGCATTCATCAATGGAACACGTTGCCTTCAGAGGTTATGGATGATCCATCATTGGAGGCTTTTAAGAAAAGACTAGACAACCACTTGTCTGGAATGATATAGGGTCTCCTTTTGGACAGGATGGTGGACCAGAAGACCTCCAGGGTACCTCCCAACTATTCTATTCTATTCTATTCTATTCTATTCTATTCTATTCTATTCTATTCTATTCTATTCTATTCTATTCTATTCTATTCTATTCTATTCTATTCTATTCTATTCTATTCTATTTACTCTACTCTACACTACACTACTTTACTCTCCATTCCATTCCCTCTTCTCTTCTCTTCTTTTCTCTTCCATTCCCTTCCATTCCTCTCCCCTCTACTCTATTATTCTATTCTATTCTATTCTATTCTATTCTATTCTATTCTATTCTATTCTATTCCATTCCATTCCACTCCACCCTACCCCACCCCTCTCCATCCCATCCCATCCCATCCCATCATTCTATTCTATTCTATTTCATTCCACCCCACCCCACCCCACCCACCCCATCCTTCTATTCTATTCTATTCTATTCTATTCTATTCTATTCTCACTTCTCTTCCCCTCCCCTCCCCTCCACTCTATTATTCTATTCTGTTCTGTTCTGTTCTGTTCTGTTCTGTTCTGTTCTGTTCTGTTCTGTTCTGTTCTATTCTATTCTATTCTATTCCACTCCACCTCACCCCAGCCCAGCCCAGCCCATTATTCTATTCTATTCTATTCTATTCTATTCTATTCTATTCTATTCTATTCTATTCTATTCTATTCTATTCTATTCTATTCTATTCTATTCTATTCTATCCTATCCTATTCTATCCCATCCCATCCCATCCCATCCCATCCCATATTTCTGTTCTGCTCTGTTCTGCTCTGCTCTGCTCTACACTCCATTCCATTCTATTCCATTTTCCTCTCCTCTCCTCTCATCCCATCCCACTCCACTCCACTCCACTCCACCCTTGCAGGCTTTCAAAAAGAGACTAGACAACTATTTATCTGAAGTGTTACTGGGTCTCCTGCTCGAGCTGGGGGGTTGGATCAGAAGCCGTACAAGGTCCCTTCTATTTTTCTATGTTCTATGTATCAAGCGACTTCAAATTTATGTTGCAATTCTGTTTATCTTCTGCTCTCCTTGCCATTTTTCTTTAAAGCGAAGATGTCTGGAGTTGCCCTTAACTCTTGGTGACTTTGCAGACACCTGATGGGCTTTTCTTGCTTATAAAATGGAGGTAATTCATCCTCCCTCCCCAACTTCCTACTGCAGCCTTCAGCCCTGGGATTTTTCCCCCAAGAATCAACTATCCAAGGATTAACCAGGCCAGACTCTGATTAGATTTAAAACCCAGACAAGGTCAGCCAACTCATCAGATATACAGGATTAATATACAGAAAAACCTGCCTTAATCCTTTTACCCGTTAATTCTAAGCCTCCTCTTTTCTCTCCCACACCAAAAAACAAAAATCTATATTTTTGTAGGATGGTGTCGTTAATTTATCAGCCTGTCAATCAGCGTAGAGGCCAACATGCGGCAATAGAGATTCAGCCCTACAATTTATGATGGTTTCTCTGATTCAGAGAAGCAACCTGAAAAAATTGTCAGTGGAGACGGATGCCATTTAAATCTTTCTTTCTCGGGAAAAGTTATGAGCTGACCCAACACAGCTCATAAATGCTGGAATGGGATGATAACAACCGTTTGACTTAAAAAAGGAGAGATCCTTTCTGGGATTTTTTGGAAGAAATGTCCTTCCTGGGTTCAGATCCAAGTGGGGAGAAAGACACAGGAAACACGGTGGCTACTTGGAAAGATGGTTTTAATGGTGGACAGGACCACATGGTTTGAGGTCCTGGGGGGAAAAGGGAAGAGATGCTTGGAGAGCGTGGGTTTTATACATGATCTTGGGCCCTGCCTTAGAGCTTCCTGTTCCTGTGTAAGAAATGTATTCTGATTGGTGGTCAGATTCCCAGGGATGGGGATGGGGGTTCTCAGCTAACTGTCGGCTGTCTGTCTCCCAGATTTGCTGGATGATGTAAACTTCCCAGGTGCTGTGTGGTGAGATGGGCAACTCCTACTATGGGCCTGCCCTGAAGGAGGTAGATCTTTGTTATGTAGAACAGTGGTCACCAACTGGTGGTCCGTGCGAAAATTTTGGTGGTCCACAGAAAAAATATTTGCATTGTTTTACACTGCACTAAATCAGGGTTCCTCAAACTACGGCCCCTGGGGTGGAGACATGCAATGAACACTTATGTTGCTGCAGAGAGTCTCCTCCTTAAGGGTCTTTTTGTGTGAGTAGGAGGGGGGCAGACATTCCGACTTGAGGTCTGCTTCAGCCTTCTGGTGCGGAGATTTGGGCGAAGGCTGGAGGGAAGCACCGCTGGTGGCAAAGAGCTGGAGGGCCTCGTTCCACTGGGACTGCATCATGGCCTGGAACTGCCTGACCATCTCAGCCCGCTGAGCCTCCAGGCGCATCCAAACTCACAGCCTCCTGATGGTGAGGCAAGAGCTCTACCTCTAGGCCACTGCATCACTCCAACAACAGGAACAATGATAATGATGTAAAAAGCGAGGCAACTTTGCAAGATCCACGTATGAGACTAATGCCCAGTAGTTTTCAGTGATACGCATTAGAGAGGATCACAGATATCTATTAACCAAGGGAGTTTTACCTTATGAGGTCAATAGGCTGAAACTTGTAAAAAGCTCCATATCTTGCCCACTCTCGATACAACAGCTAAGAGAAAGAGAGGAAAACAGACAAAAACAGATAAGGATTGCATAGTGTTACACAACCGGCAAGTGGTAGACATGGTACTAGCCACAAAAAGGAGGTATCTGTGCATTTGTAAATTCATCTTTTAATATGCCATATTTTTCAGAGTATAAGCGCCACTTTTTACCCTCTAAAAGAGGGTGAAAATTTGGCTGCATCTTATACACTTAATGTAGCTCTACTACTGGGAGGCAGAGACAGATTCCTCCCCCCCCCCGCCCCCTGTTTTCCTCCCCAAAAGCTAGGTGCGTCTTATACTTCAGAGGGTCTTGTACTCTGAAAAGTATGGTAGGTTTTTTTAATTAATTTATAATATGACATAAAAAGAGATTACAAAAGTAAATATTAGGGAAATTAGGGAAGTAGAGAGTGGGGGAAAGCAAGGGGGGAAAGGCATTGACTTCCGACTCCTTTGGTGCATTAAAATAAGGTATGAACATCTACCCTCGATTTTGTACTTTTTCACAATAATATAAATTAGCCCTTTCTATAACAACAAATCTATTTAATCGGTTAAACCTCAAATCAAAGTTTCACTGTTTTTCCACCTCAAGCACAACGTCCAGAAGTGGTTTCCAGGTAAAAACAAAAGTATTTGTGTTTTTTTCTTTGATAAAAACAGTCAATTTAGCCATCTCTGCTAACTCCATCACTTTTTGCAGCTATTCATCCATTGTGGGGATCGAGGTGACCTTCCATTTCTGTATCCTAGGTTACCTGCAAAAGCCGGAGGGGCGTGACCTCTACAGCCCACGAAAGTGCTCCATTGGAGAATGTGATTTATAACACACCCTGGGGGAAGGGGGGGAAACAGGGTCATATTGGGCCATAAATTATGTGGGGTCAGACCTGGCTTCACTTGTGTGCATGCTGACATGTTGCTCCTAATAAATAACTGGATTTCTTTTGAAGCTTGGCTCGAGGCTCATGATTTAATTAGGGCATCCGTCGGAACCCTGACACTGCGTACTGCTCAACGTACAAAAGGGGGGATTGTGTTCATCAGGATTCTGATAATTCCAATAATTTTTAGAAGATGACCAGACTGAGCATGTGGGAGGAGTCAAACACATCATAAGTCACAAGTCCCTGCGCACCCATAAGAAATCAAAGACCAGCCCATCTTGAATGCCTCTCTTATCTCCCGCTCATTTCTTTTAAACCCCAGTTAGTCAGATTCTTGTAGAGAGTTTAAGCTTGCAATAAATCTATATGCTCATTTGAACTGCCTGAATCTCTTGATTTCATGAGTAGTTGACATATTGTTGGTCAAAAGGTCCATGTTTTTTTAAGTTTTTTTTTAATTTTCAAAACAAACACAACATATCCTCCTTTACATACTGTAGAAAGTGTATTAGTTGGTTACAAAAAGGCTTTCGTGCATCTCTTCCACAGTCAAAAAACATAATTCATATTAACTCAAGTATTTTGACTCAGATATTTATACATGTTACCATCATCATACCTCCATTTTCATTTGACTATAATTGTTTAAGCGTCCTTCATCATAGAATATACCAAGATTTAATACATAACCACATACTGGAATTTCATTTACTATTTCTAAAATCCTCCAATAACACTGAATCCTTATGTCCTATTCTTGCTAAACATCCGTAATATTTAATAACAAAGTTTTCTAATCCTTCTTTCCAAATCATTGTTTACAATTTACATCCAATTTCCTTATGTTGTGTACACACACACACACACACACACACACACACACATATATATATATATATATATATGTATATATATATATATATATGTACACACACGCTGTTATCATTATCCCTCCTTTATTTAACTATATCCTGTATCACAACATTTCCCCCCTAATATTCAAAACTTAACTGTATCTAACTTAGTTCTTTTTTTATTCACCTTTATATATAATCCCCCCCCCCAAAAAAAATCTAATCTTCCTTTCATGGGTACCATTCAATATTCATATCCCATTATTGCTTATCATGACACTACACATTGTATACATTATTATCATTATCAATTATTTGTTTAACTATAACTATTGTCACTAAATTTCACTAAGTTTAACTAGTTTTAAAGTATAGTCTTCATATGTTGAAAGGACAGAAATAAAGTTCCAGACCTTTGGGATTGTGGAAATTTCCATAAGAAACAACCATCCAGAAAGTTGAGCATGGGACCAAAAACAGGATGCATGCATGAGTATTTTTGTAACGTCTATACAAGGGGTGTCAAACTCAAGTCCCAGGGGCCGGATATGGCCCACAGGGTGCTTAGATCTGGCCCAGGGGCCACCCTGGAAACAGTGAAGGACTAGCCCATGGTGCCTCTGTCAGGGAAAACGGAGCTCAGGAGGGCCACAAGCAGCCCTCCCGAGCTCCATTTTCGCTGGCAGAAGGTTACAGGAGACTGTTGCACCCAAAAATGGAGCTTGCAAGGACCGTAGGCAGCCCTCCCAAGCTCCATTTTCACTGGTAGAGGGTTGCAGGAAGCAACAGAGCTCGGGGGGCGGTTTTTGCTGGCAGAGCGCTTAGCCACCACAGGCACCTCTGACACGAGTGAGTCAAACACAACCCTGATGCGACCCTCAATGAAATCAAGTTTGACACCCCTGATCTGTACCTTATTTCCGTGATGGCGAACCTATGGCACACATGTGGCAGCCGTGGCAAGGGGGGAGTTCCACCAGGTTCGCCTGGTGCGCCAATTGCACCCCCTACTGGACCGGAGTGCCCTGCGCATGGTCACTCATGCGCTGGTGACGTCTCGCCTGGACTACTGCAATGCCCTCTACATGGGGCTTCCCTTGGGACGCATCCGGAGACTGCAGCTAGTTCAGAACGCAGCCGCGCGGGTTATCATGGGGAGTACACGTTACTCCCACGTAACACCTCTCCTGCGCGAGCTGCACTGGCTACCTGTGGCCTTTCGGGTGCGTTTCAAGGTATTGATTACCATCTTTAAAGCGCTCCATGGCATAGGACCTAGTTATCTGCAGGATCGCATCCTACCACACACGTCCCTGCGACCTATCCGCTCACACAGGGAGGGACTCCTCCTGGTGCCGTCCGCTAGGCAATGCCAGCGGGCGACACCTAGGAGTAGGTCCTTCTCTGTGATGGGCCCAACCCTCTGAAATGACCTCCCCCCCGACATTCGAACTACCACCGACCTCCGTTCCTTCCGTCAAAAATTAAAGACTCACCTATTTCAATCAGCTGGCCTGGCATTCTCTTAGTTTTATCTCCCGGGGATTTATTTTAATTGGATTTGGGTTTTAATTGGGGATGTTCTTTAGGGTTTTATATTATATTTATTTCTTGTACAGCCTATCTCCTCCATCCAAATGTATTAAATTGTTTTATGATTGTACTTTTTATCTGCATCGACTGTACACCGCCCCGAGTCCCTTTTCGGGAGAGGGGGCGGTCTAGAAATCCAAGAAATAAATAATAAATAAATAAGTTTCACAGGTGGCACGCGGAGCCATTTGTCCAGGAATGTGAGGTGTTGCCCTGTCAGCTGGCCAGCTTCCCTGAAGTCTCCAGAGCATGAAAAACTGGCCCTATGGGCAAACTGGAAGTTCAGGAACGGACTTCCGGTTTGCTCATAGGGCCGGTTTTAGACCTCCGGAGACTTCAGGAGGCTTCGCTTAAGGCTCCGGAGGGCAAAAAATGACCCTAAGAGCAAACTAGATGTCTGTTCCCGAACTTCCAGTTTGCCCATAGGGCCAGATTTTCATGCTCTGGAGGCTTCAGGGAAGCTCCTGAAGCCTCCGGAGGGCATCTGGAGGGGGTGGGGGAGGCTGTTTTCGCCCTCCCCAGGCTCCTATAAAGCCTCTGGAGCCTGGGGAGGGTGAAAAAAGCACACCGTAAATGAGGTGGGGAGCACTGGCTGTGCATGCATGCACGTTGGGGTCATGCACATAGCATTATGGGTGTGGCACGCCCGTGCACAACTCCCCTGTGCTCACCCCGCTTTTGGCACGCGAGCCGCAAAATGTTTGCCATCACTGCCTTATCTGCTGCCTGCTCGCTTCCTCTTATGTAACCAAATAAAAGTAAGAAATCTATATATACTCGCTCCAAACCGTGCTCCGGGTTATTTCAATCTTATGGAAAGACCCATCTTTATTCTGGTGAATAAACGTGTGTGTGTGTGAGAGAGAGAGAGAAGAGAGAGAAAGAGAGAGAGAGGAGAGAGAGAGAGAGAGAAACAGAAAGAGAGAGAGAGATGAGACAGAACAGAGAGAGAGAGAGAGAGAGAGAGAGAGAGTGAAAGACAGACAGACAGAGAGAGAGAGAGAGAGAGAAAGACAGACAGAGAGAGAGAGAGAGAGAGAGAGAGAAAGAGAAAGAGAAAGAGAAAGAGAAACCCACACCCAAACACACACAGAGAGAATCTGGACTTTGTCTCTTTCTTTGCACCAAACCACACCTGATCTCTGTTTCATAGCGATACCAACAATTAGCAACAAAGGAAATGTTAGCACTTGATTCCATTCTGGATTAAGCAACAAAAGATGTGAATTCAAACCCGAGACTTCCTTTTCCTATTTGGCCTTGGGTTCTAAATATAATAATAAGCCCATATGAGTCCTTTCTGAATATGTCAAATTCCTGGAATGAGAATACGAACTGTAAAAGGCGATGCACGTTATTCATACGCGAAGTAGCCTTGTTACATAAAACCAAATTGATTTTTTTTCTCTCTCTCTCTGTCTGGAATTATCATCATCCATTGTCTTTTATAGCACTGTCAATGTGAAGCCCGCTCACTAAGTCATTCTGACACTTAGAAGCTGCCGTATGATCAATCAGAGTAATGGCACAGGTTGTCCTCAAATTACGACCGTAATGGAGCCTGGCCATCAGAGTCAAAAGTGTTGATGGTCATAAAAATCAGGACTGATTTGATTTTACGACTTTTGCAGTGGTTGTCCCAAAGGTGCTTTTTCAGGAGGCAACTGGAGTTTGGTTTTCTTTTGAAGATGTTACGCTTCTCATCCAAGAAGCTTCTTCAGCTCTGACAAGATACTGGAGAATGGAAGGATTTATATTCCTTGCAGACAGCTGGTCCTTTGTATCCCTTTAGAGGGTCATTGAAGCACTTGGAGGTTTTATCTGGGTCCTCGGGGTCACCTGAGTGGTGCAAATGGTTCCTGTACTCTGCAATTTTTTTCCCCTCTGGAAATCCATTCCTACTCCCACACCAGCTGGCTTTCATGGCTAAGGCGGGACTAGAAACCAAACTCTCCTGGTCATTGGCCCAAAGTCACTCAGCTGGCTTTCATGGCTAAGGCGGGACTAGAAACCAAACTCTCCTGGTCATTGGCCCAAAGTCACTCAGCTGGCTTTCATGGCTAAGGCGGGACTAGAAACCAAACTCTCCTGGTCATTGGCCCAAAGTCACTCAGCTGGCTTTCATGGCTAAGGCGGGACTAGAAACCAAACTCTCCTGGTCATTGGCCCAAAGTCACTCAGCTGGCTTTCATGGCTAAGGCGGGACTAGAAACCAAACTCTCCTGGTCATTGGCCCAAAGTCACTCAGCTGGCTTTCATGGCTAAGGCGGGACTAGAAACCATACTCTCCTGGTCATTGGCCCAAAGTCACTCCGCTGGCTTTGATGGCTAAGGCGGGACTAGAAACCAAACTCTCCTGGTCATTGGCCCAAAGTCACTCAGCTGGCTTTCATGGCTAAAGTGGGACTAGAACACTCAGTCTGTTAGTGATTGGTCCAAAGTCATTCAGCTGGCTTTCATACCTAAGGCGGGACTAGAACACTCAGTCTGTCAGTGATTGGTCCAAAGTCATTCAGCCAGCTTCCATGTCTAAGGCGGGACTAGAAACCAAACTCTCCTGGTCGTTGGCCCAAAGTCACTCAGCTGGCTTTCATGGCTAAGGTGGGACTAGAACACTCAATCTGTTAGTGATTGGTCCAAAGTCATTCAGCTATCTTTCATGCCTAAGGCGGGACTAGAACACTCAGTCTGTCAGTGATTGGTCCAAAGTCATTCAGCCAGCTTCCATGTCTAAGGCGGGACTAGAAACCAAACTCTCCTGGTCGTTGGCCCAAAGTCACTCAGCTGGCTTTCATGGCTAAGGTGGGACTAGAACACTCAATCTGTTAGTGATTGGTCCAAAGTCATTCAGCTATCTTTCATGCCTAAGGCGGGACTAGAACACTCAGTCTGTCAGTGATTGGTCCAAAGTCATTCAGCCAGCTTCCATGTCTAAGGCGGGACTAGAAACCAAACTCTCCTGGTCGTTGGCCCAAAGTCACTCAGCTGGCTTTCATGGCTAAGGTGGGACTAGAACACTCAATCTGTTAGTGATTGGTCCAAAGTCATTCAGCTATCTTTCATGCCTAAGGCGGGACTAGAACACTCAGTCTGTCAGTGATTGGTCCAAAGTCATTCAGCCAGCTTCCATGTCTAAGGCGGGACTAGAAACCAAACTCTCCTGGTCGTTGGCCCAAAGTCACTCAGCTGGCTTTCATGGCTAAGGTGGGACTAGAACACTCAATCTGTTAGTGATATGTCCAAAGTCATTCAGCTATCTTTCATGCCTAAGGCAGGACTAGAACACTCAGTCTGTCAGTGATTGGTCCAAAGTCATTCAGCCAGCTTCCATGCCTAAGGCCGGACTATAACTCAACAATGATAACTTTATAACATGATCACATATGTAGTATTAGCTTTATGGTTTATGATGTTCTCCCTCTTTCTTTATGAGGTCGTATCTTTTAAATGAATGTGGGATTCTGACTTTGCTCAAGTAAATATCTCAGGAGCTAAATTAACCTTCGTAGGGAGAACATGAGCTGCACATCATGTCCCTTTGTCTGGCCAACTTCTATCACACAGGCTCTTTTTCCCTAATGCGAATGTGAAGAAGTTCGTAGGATTCACCTTTTGCCCGACGAGCTGGTCCATAAATCTTAATCAACAGCCCTTCCTCTCCAAGGTAATGCAAGCCAGATGACCTGTTGTCCACCTTGGAAAGAAAGTGTAGGCCACTGCATTGCTTGCAGGGGACAAAAGCTGCATCCGTACTTTAAAAGGGACACCAGCGAAAGGAGACGTCGGTAGAAAACAGAGATGGAGAAAACCGTCGCTCTCTTCCTTTTAAATCTGATCTGGGCCATCCAGGAAATTGAAGCCTGGAACTATTCAGGTTCAGATAGAAAACAGATGATCTTATGCACAGAAAACGTACAGTCAGAGCTTCGCAGCCCTGTGAGGGGCACACATGTCGGCAATCCATGCAGGATTTCAAGGGTTGGGGAGGGGGAAAAACCTTGTATGATTTTGATGCTTAACACTTCACCAGAGGATAAAAAGAAGAGCAGCGCAACTGGGATATTTTTCCAGGCAACTTAAAGGTGTCCTCCTCCACCATCCTATCCATCCCACTTATATCCTAGTAGTCCTTCTGATTTAACTACTCTTTTAGTATTCTTTTGTCCAGAGAACAGTTGCACTGAGGCACAACAAGCTCCCTTTCACAGAGGAATAACACTAGCAATAACACTTAGACTTACATACCGCCTCACGGTGCTTTACAGCCCTCTCTAAGCCTCTTGCCTCCAACAATCTGGGTCCTCATTTTACCCACCTCGGGAGGATGGAAGGCTGAGTCAACCTTGAGCCTGGTGAGATTCGAACTGCCAAACTGCTGGCAGCCGGTGATCAGCAGAAGTAACCTGCAGTACCGCGCTCTAACCACTGCACCACCACAGAAGGAAGTCTGCTCCTTCATAGACTTTGCAGGCGTGTCAACTTCGAAACATGCTTATGATGTCAAAGCCATCTTTTCGTTTCTCAATAATGTTATGCTTAAAGAGATCTGGTCGTGTCAACTTGCTGGCTTGGTTCGGAGATTTTACAGTATCCTTCCCCTGCCACGCCTGCCCAGCCGTGCCCATCAAGCCACACCATGCCCACCAAACCACGCGCACAGAACCGGCAGTAAAAATTTGTGAATCCCACCACTGGTGCAATCCCAAAACATCTGAAGCATAACATGAGCGCCATAGGCATTGACAATATCACCATCAGTCAATTGCAAAAGGCGGCTTTATTTGAACAGTTTACACTCTGAGACTATGTCTCTCACACCATCAAACATCCAGCTCTGCCTATCCCAGGCCCTTGAGGAGGACTTGATAAATGGATTAAAACGCCAAATCCAGTCTGAACATTTGGCTGGCTGCGCAGTACCCCCTTATAGCAATCCCAGAACTCGATAGAGGGATAAAAATGCCAAATCCGGTCTAAACATCTGGCTGATTGTGTGACGAATACACTGATTCCAAACCTCATTAAACTGATTAAAAACTGGACATCTCTCAGAAATGATCAACTTCATGGCCTTTGGCTCAGATACCTTTATAGAAAGATGGCAGCTCCGATCACACTTTAAGCCCAAAACCCAGCCTGAAGATGGCGAGTGAGACCTCACCGAAACGTTGCCAAGACAATCTCACTTACACGGGAAAAGACCTGAATACAACAAGACCAGCATAGACACACACACACACACACATATATATACACACACAGAG
>NC_138553.1:77692164-77796936 GCF_964273705.1 Natrix helvetica | reverse complement strand
ATAAGGAATATGTAAGATTTATATCAAAAAGAGAGGGAAATGTATATATTTGTAAATACCGTTATAATTTAAATGAGCATATAATACATAGTATAGTAATCTGTATAATTAGTAACTTTGTTAATATGAGTGACATCGATACGGAAACGCTGTAACGAATGGAACTGTGTGTTGTTTTTAATGTTAAAATATGTTTAATAAAAATTTATAATTTTTTTTAAAAAAAAGGAATGAAGAGGGGAGGAAAAAGAAGCAAAGGAAGGAAGGAAAGAAGGAAGGAAGGAAATTATAATGAGAAGGAGAGTCTGAGGGAAGTCCTGCCTTAGCACTTGGCCATCAGAGGTGCCCCTGATACAAGCTGGCCATGCCCACCCTGACAATGCCCATCCCAACCCCTCCCCCCAAGTCAAATACAACCCTGATGTGGCCCTCATTGAAATCAAGTTTGACACCCCTGCCATAACTGCTTGGATCTGGACATTTACTACGACAACACATTTCGGCATCTTATGTTCTTGGAAAGAGCATGATGCATGGCAAGGCCAACGCCAGTTAAAGATCTGGCAGCAGTAATTTCATATTGTTGCATTATATAATAATATACTGACTCCAAAATAATGGACTATCCTTTTGTGCAATCTCCATCAAGATCAATCGGCTGTGAAAGATCAGGAGAACTTCAGCTTTGGTAGCATCTTCTTTGCCTAAAAGTCATTTAACGACAGACCTATTCCCATTGACCACTAGTCCGTAGTTATAATTTTCGTACCAACCCAAATGAGGCTGCAAATATTTTACCTTCCTTTCATTCAGGTCCTTGCTTTCACCTTCGTATTCGCCCTGGAAAAAACAACAACCAATGACACGTGTTAAAATATACGTTTAATGGTGACATCAAACTGTACGTTGAAATGTTTTAAGCCGAGCACCATCTGTAAAAACTGCTCTTTACTCTACATCAATAACTGGCTTGCGGTTCAGATCAAAACTTATTTCTCATTGCTGGCAGAGCTATCAAGAGTCATTTTTTTTCTCTTTATCTCCTAAAATGAAAGTGCTGACCTAGATTTCTTAAACTCCCCAAAGTATTTTACGGATCGAGCTCATGATTTCCTTGAGCAACTTCCAAAGGCAATATTAATAACTGGATTTTCCCATATCTCTCTCCACTTTATCACCTTCTAATTGTGGCTTCGTTATCATGCTTTACCCCGAAGACTTCCTGAAGCATAGATTTAATTGGAGGACGGTTGGAGATGGTGTTAATGAGATGAAATATATTATAGAATGCATTGAAGAAATAGAGCCTGTAGCGGTGCTATCATATCAAATTGAAATTGATAGGGAAGAATATTTCTGTACTGTCTTGGTTGGGGCAGAGAGAGAAGGCCTGTCCCTCCTGTCTTAAAAGTAGTATTTGATGGCAAATGTTTTCCCCAAGACTTTGATCCCTAAAGCCCTTCCTTAGCAGTTCACACTATATAAAGATAATAGCTGGATACCAATGCTTTGTGACGAAACTATGTGATCGGGCAATGCAGGAGAAATCTGGTTCACTCCGGTTCAATCCGTTGGCTCAGTGATGGTCGGTGATTGAAACACATATGGGAATATCGCTCCCACTGCCTTGAGTCTGGAAGCAGTTCCATAGTGGAAGGTGTAGACATTTTGGTGAGGTACCGACGTTTAGTACTGTAAGGAGCCCCATACCGTTCCTGAGTGAAGGAGTGGAATGTCTGCCAGTTTGAACTGAGGTAATGGAACGTGAGGCAGCTGGCAGTTGGAACAGAGTTCTTTTCAGGTGGGGAGGGGGAGTAGAATGTCTAACTCCTTAGCATCAGAGCGTGTTAATATAATATATTTCTTACTGTATAAAAAATACTAGTGATTTGATTTCAAAGTATCCTTTCTTAGCGAGCACCTAGTAGCCAAGAGGAACCAGACGTTCCAAATTTCAAGTTTGTAGGCTTTACGGTTCTGGAGATTTTATGATGAGTGAGTGGTATTGGGCTTATGATTGCCAGTCTCCCTGTCAGCCATGCCAAAGAAACTGAACATAAAATAATAAGAGTCAGAAGGGACCTTGGAGGTCTTCTAATCCAACTCTCTATTCAAGAAGGAGACCCTATACCATTTCAGACAAATGGTTTGTCCAATCTCATTTTGAAAGCCTCCAATGTTGGAGCACCCACAACTTCTGAAGGCAAGCTATTCCATTGGTTGATTGCTCTAACTATTAGGAATTTTCTTCTTAGTTTTAAATTGGTTCTCTGCTTGGTTAATTTCCATCCATTGTTTCTTGTCTTGCCCTTTGGTGTTTGGAAAATAGGTTGACACCCCCCCACACACACACACACCTCCTGCCTCTTCTTTGTTCCCCAGCATAATATTTGGGACCATGCTGAATTCACTATGAAACAAATATTAACCACACTCTCATTCTAAACTCAATCCTTATACAAAATTAGGATTAAAAGTGTATACTTACATCATGTAGAGGATAAGCTGTTTCATAAACATTATTTGCTATTAATGTGTTAATACCTAAAAAAAGGTACAAATTAGGATATTATCAGTATTGTTTTGTTTTGTATTATTTGTGTGTGTGTGTGTGTTTACCTGCCTTTCCGCAGAATAAGGTCATTCGAGAGATTACCAGATCTTAAATTTAGAGCTGAAATTAATTTTCCAAATTATTATAATTTTGGGGGAGGAGGAAATCAAGATATTGTCCCTGAAAATGTAACATTAAATTGTAGCCAACAATTTGAGTTTTGGAATCCAAACTTAAATTCAGCTGATTGATTCCCCCCCCCCAAAAAAAAATATTCAAGATGCTCTTTACCTACAATTATATCTCCATTCTTCATTTTAATAAGATTTACGAGCACAGTTGGAAGTTATGCTGCTATTGAAAAAGCGCCATAACTTAAAAAACCGATGCAGTTGCCAAATATTTACTGAATGCTAAAAAATTACCATTTCATGGAAAGGAGTGATATTAAAATATAACCCACAATATTGCCCATAAAAACCCAAACAACATTACTGTCATTTAGGGAATGTGTTCTTTACTCTAGCAAGATACCTAATGATTCCATTTTGGGCAATTTTTCAAGTTTTATGACTGCTGGCCTCGAAAACCAGAAATGATTCCATCAGCCAAACATCCTTAGCCCTTTGCTAGCCTTCTTTGGAGAAAAAAGAGACAGGCTGATATTACAATACGGAAGTCCTCCCTTCGGTCATTCAAGACATTAAACCAGTGAAATAAAGCAAAGACCCCATCCTGTAGTCTGAATCAGGCTGGCATTTCCAATGGTTAATATGTCAAATTTCTGGGGTTATACTTTTCAATTCAGGAGGAGAGAAAGAATGTACAGTATTTTTTGGAGTATAAGACGCACTTCCTCCTTCCTAAAAGAGGGTGAAAATTTGGGTGTGTCTTATATACTGAATGTAGCCCCACCCACCCGGTGGCCCCCGCCCTTTGGCCTCTGCTTCCCAGCAATTTGCCTCCTTGCAGCAAACAGCCTGTTTCAGTTTCAACTTCAGCATAGTGTGATTAACACAAGCAGCTGATTGTTGGCTGGATCGGCTTCCTGACCATCAGCTGTTTCAGGCTGCAGGGATTGCCATTGCCTATTGCTGCCTCAGCGCACCCCATTTTCTGCCACCGCATCCCATTTTTGGCCTCTGCACACCCCATTTTCTGTCAATTCCTATAGCCTGCCACACGTAGCAGGTGGAAAATGGGATGCACGGAGGCGGCAATAGGTAATGGCAGTCCCTGCAGCCTAAAACAGCTGATCATTGGGAGGCAGATCCAACTGACAATCAGCTGCTTGTGCTAATCAGGCTGTGAAACTGTGAAACTGAAACGGGCTGTTTGTTGTTTGTTGCAAGGAGGCAGATTTTTTTCCTTGTTTTTCTTGCTCCTCCCCAAAAGCTAGGTGTGTCTTATATTTCAGAGCATCTTATACTCCGAAAAATATGGTACCTTGATCTAAAAGCATGTTTTTTTTAAAAAAAATAACAAGTTGATGTTATAAAGCAATGTTTTTCAACCTTGGCAACTTTAAGATGTGTGGACTTCAACTCCCAGAATTCCCCAGCCAGCCTGAGCTTGATGGCTTTCTTGCAGACCTTTCATTAACCAAACTAGGTAACGTCATCAGTGCTAGGGCTGCGCTGCAAGAAAACAACCGAGCTCAGAAAATGCCAAGGACCCTTCAGTCTAAGGCTGTGATGGCAAACCTATGGCACCCGTGCCACAGGTGGCATTCAGAGCCCTCTCTGCAGGCATGCCAGCCGTTGCCCCTGCCCAGCTGTAACACACATGTGCGCGCACCTCTGGCTGGCCAGCTGGGCTTCAGGTCTCTGCCGTGCATTTCCAGGTGGCGGACCAGGGTGCATGTGGGGGACACTTGCACACATGCATGGGGAGGGGGGCGCATGCGCTTGGCACCCTTGCATTGCAACATGGGGCCTCATGCAGCCTCTCTGCGCCCCATTTTGGCTTCCTGGTTGGTGGGCTTGGAAGGCCTCCTGCACCAATCTGGAAGCCAAAACAGGGAGCAGGGGAGCGAGGCGCATATGCATGGGGCAGGGGAACACAAGGGGGTACGTGCGCCTGCGTGTGGAGTCACATGCAAGGGGGCGAAGCGCACGGAGGTGGTCCCACGCGCATTGCATTATGGGTGCCCGTGCTTTCAACACGGGACTTTTGGCCATAACTGGTCTAGGGTATGTGGCATTTTCAATGATTATTCCTTCTGATATGCCTTATTTGGACCACGAGGAGGTTTAGACACACATCTGTTTCTCAGTTCTGCCATTTCTTCTCCTTAGCTGAAGCAACCCTGCAGGTCCACTTAGTAGGTGTCTCACTCTTTTCGAAACACACTTGAATATAGTCAGTCCTCAATTTATGAACCACTAGAATTTCGATTGCTAAGCAAGAAGGTTGTTAAGTGAGTGACGCCCGATTTTACAGGGATTGTTAAGTGAACCACTGCAATTGTTCATGGAATCACCCTTTTGTTATAGTGAATCTAAACCAGTGGTAAGTGCAAAGATGAGACTTTTTCAGCGCTGTCAAAACTTTGAACAGACCCTAAATAAATGGTCGTAAGTCGAGGACCGTCTGCATTTTGCAAGAAGCTGACATGTTCAATACGATGGTTAAAAGATATCGACGCTATATTTAAAATTCAAGCTTTTTCTTACCCATGCTGTTTTTGGCTTTTGAACTATATGTGCGCTTCAAAATTTCATGTACCTATATTTTGGGGGGAAAGAACAGAAAGAGAAAAAGAAAAATCATTTACAGATGATTCTTCAAAATTTAGCAGAAGCTAATCAATCAATGTACATTTTTTTTTAAAAAAACCCTAAAGCTAAAGGTAAAGGTTCCCCTCCCACATATGTGCCAATTGTTCCCGACTCTAGGGGGCGGTGCTCATCTCTATTTCAAAGCCGAAGAGCCAGCACTGTCCAAAGATGTCTCCATGGTCATGTGGCCGGTATGACTCAATGCCAAAGGCGCATGGAACGCTGTTCCCTTCCCACCAAAGGTGGTTCCTATTTTTGTACTTGCATTTTTTACGTTCTTTTGAACTGCCAGATTGGCAGAAGCTGGGACAAGTAACAGGAGTTCACTCCATTACACGGCGCTAGGGATTCGAACCATCGAACTGCTGACCTTTCAGATCGACAAGCTCAGTGTCTTAGCCACTGAGCCACCACGTCGCTTTAAGCCCTACTATAACCCAAATTCTGACTACCACTTTGCCATAATGCTGTGATTCATAGTTATTTATTTATTGCATTTCACAGTAGTAATAACGGGCATAAAAAGAAGAAAGAAGAATATACCATAAAATTTGAAAAACATTCAGCGGTAGAAGGGTGGAAGAAGGACGTACCTTTATGAAACTTGAAGACAAAGTTTTCCTTCTACTGTAAAAAGTTTCCTTTGTTGTAAAAGCTAGCACAGTTTTACCATATCCCAGGGGGATATCAACCCATAAAGATGCCTGACTTCAAGATGTATCAGAAAACAAGATGGAAGGAGACATTATTTTCAGCAAACCACGAACCTCAGGAGAAGCTCTACCAGTCCTTCACAAGTTGTGGGTGCTTCATCATTGAAGTGGTCCCAAAGGTGCTTTTTCAAGAGGCAACTGGACCTCCTTATTTTTCTTGGAAGACCTTTCGCTTCTTCTTGGATGAGAAGCGAAATGTCTTGAAAGAAAAACCAGAAAGTCCAGTTGCTTCCTGAAAAAGCACCTCTGGGACAACCATGGCCTGAATGACTGAGAATCTCCATAGACATTCATCAATGGAGGTGTTTAAGAAGAGAAATGGTATGGAGTCTCCTGCTTGAGCAGGGGGTTAGACTAGAAGACCTCCAAGGTCACTTCCAGCTCTATTCTGACACAGATATTACAGAGCCGTGGGGGCGCAGTGGTTAGAATGCAGTATTGCAGGCTGACTGCCAGCAGTTCGATCCTGACCAGCTCAAGGTTGACTTAGCCTTCCAACCTTTTGAGGTGGGTAAAATGAGAAGCCAAATTGTTGGGGGTTATGTGATGACTCTGTAAACCGCTTAGAGAGGGCTGGAAAGCACTGTGAAAGTGGTATATAAGTCTAAGTGCTATTGCTAATAGCTGAAATTCTGAGTCTCCGCATTTGAATCGGCACTTTGAAATAGGAACTTTCTTTGTTTCTCTTATCTGCTAAAGCAGGGGTCGGGAACCTGTGGCTCGGGAGCTGCATGTGGCTCTTTCATCCCTCTTTTGTGGCTCCCTGTCACTGGTCAGCTCCACAATTGAGAGAGCTTTTAGTTAGGACAGATAGAGGGAAAAGGGCATCGCACTAGGAGGAGACTCTATGGTGGGGGAACTGGACTCTCGGTCGGCTCCAGAATTGAACGGGGGGCTTCTGGTTAGGACCTTTGTGGGTCTTTGAGTGTTTAAGGTTGCCGCCCCCTGTGCTAAAGTGATGGAAAGCATTCTAAGCCATAATTCAACAATAGCTTTCTTGCGGATTTACTTACAATTCGACTGCGAGTGCCGTTGTCAAAAAATGTATCTTTATCTTGAATGTTGTACCTTGAAATGTGAAAAGAACAGGAAAAAATAATAATTTCCGTGACATTATAAGTGGTCATGTAATACCCTATAGAACAGCGTAAAGGTGATTTTTATTCCGAAGCTCTACCAGTCCTTCACAAGTTGTGGGTGCTTCATCATTGAAATGGTCCCAAAGGTGCTTTTTCAAGAGGCAACTGGACCTCCTTATTTTTCTTGGAAGACCTTTCGCTTCTTCTTGGATGAGAAGCCAAATGTCTTGAAAGAAAAACCAGAAAGTCCAGTTGCTTCCTGAAAAAGCACCTCTGGGACAACCATGGCCTGAATGACTGAGAATCTCCATAGACATTCATCAATGGAGGTGTTTAAGAAGAGAAATGGTATGGAGTCTCCTGCTTGAGCAGGGGGTTAGACTAGAAGACCTCCAAGGTCACTTCCAGCTCTATTCTGACACAGATATTACAGAGCCGTGGGGGCGCAGTGTGCTAGTTGTTCCAGACTCTAGGGGGCGATGCTCATCTACATTTCACAGCCGAAGAGCCAGCGATGTCCAGAGACGTCTCCGTGGTCATGTGGCCGGCATGACTGAACGTCGAAGGCCCACGGAACGCTGTTACCTTCCCACCAAAGGTGGTTCCTATTTTTCTACTTGCATTTTTTACGTGTTTTAGAACTGCGAGGTTGGCAGAAGCTGGGAGAAGTAATGGGAGCTCACTACGTTACGTGGCGCTAGGGATTCGAACCGCTGAACTGCCGACCTTTCTGATCGACAAGCTCAGCATCTTAGCCACTGAGCCACTGTGTCCCTTTCATTCAGAAGGCACTGGTTCTGATACTACGAAACAATAAACCTGATTTACTTCAAGCCCAAAAGTTGACTTCTTTGACTAAGGTTAAAATGGATTGGTTTCTTTTTTTCCTCTTAGCTTTTAATGGGTTTTCTGAACAATAAAAGGCTTTAAAGATTTGTTTATAGATAAAATATGGGAAAATATGTGTTTTTCTTGCATTTTTAGAGAAAAATCATATGCTATGATATTAAAAATGAGAAGAATGAAGAGAAGAGGAGAAATTAATTTATGGGACATCACTTGAAGAGATTAAAGATTAAATTTTTTAATATGTTATTATTCTGGGTAGCCCCTAATGGAATTTTTTTTGATTAAGGTTTAACGATGAGATTTTAAAAAATTTGTTTATCGATATAAAGCATGAAAAGAGGGGTTTTTTTTCTCCCTCTGTGTCTCTAGAGAAAATAACAAGATACTGTGTAAAGGAGAGAAATTTGAAAGAGTTTTATTTCTTTTATATGCATAAGGTAAAGGCATTGAAAAACTGACAGGATCGTTTTTCACACTTATGACAAATGTCTCACTTAGGAACACAAATTTTGGGCTCAGTTGTGAACGACCTGTATATTTTTTTCTAAAGTTTTTTTTTATATATTTTCCCCTTTTTCCTTCCTTCTTTTTTCCTTTTTCTCTCTGCGCTTTTCACTTTTTCTTTTTAATAAATATTTTAAATTTGTCTTCTTAATTTGCCTTAATTTAGGTGGGGTTTTTTTGCATTTGGATTTTTAAACTTCAGTTAAAAAACATTATTATTATTATTTTTTAAATGAATTCTCTTCCCAGGAGCCTCACTAGGTCCCAAAGAAAAATAAATTAAAAAGTTCTCTCTCTTCTTGTATGGCTTAGAAAAGGATGCTAAGCACGCTTTATATTCCTTAATTGATCCATTGATTGGCGTTTCGTCTCTGTGATACCCTAGCAACCCTCTATAGCAGGGGTGTCCAAACTTGGGAACTTTAAGACTTGTGGACTTCAACTGCCAGAATTCCCCAGCCAGCATGGCTGGCTGGGGAATTCTGGGAGTTGAAGTCCACAAGTCTTAAAGTTCCAAAGTTTGGACACCCCTGCTCTAAAGTAAATCAGTATTTTTCAAACTTGCCAATTTTAAATTCTATCAACTTCATCAGTGGTGGGTTTCACATTTGGTTACTACCAGATCGCCCCATGTGTGCCCGCTTGGCTTTGTGGGTGCCTTTGCCCCTTCCACGCATGCGCCTGGCCTTCCATCCATGCGCTTTGCTTGTGTGCACATCTTCCAGGCATGCGCCCAGCCTCAAAAAGGTGCCTAAATAGGACGGTGTAGGTGGGTGGGACTGGGCAGGCACACCACCTGCGATTTCCACTACTGGCTGAATATCACCTCTGGACTTCATCTTCCAGAATGGCTGGGGGATCCTGGGAGTTGAAGTCCACATATGTTAAAGTTGCCAAGTTTGAAAAGCATTTCTCTACGCCATGCTTGATTAGCATTTCTACAGAAGTAATTTGGATTAAATGTGTGAAGGATAGGAAGTTTCCTGCCACCTTCATTTATCGAGGTGCGGATCGCAGCCCTTCCGAGAAGCATATCTCTTAATAAGAAATAAATAAAACCCGAAAACACGTTCTAATGAAAACAAACTTTAATATGAAAATAAAAAAATAAAGCTCACTATCTAAACTTTACATTTTGGCAAGAGCAATTGCTGCCCACCTTCTCCGGCAGGCAGACGAAGATCAGAAGGAAAGTACAAGAATGTGTGACGTATTATGAAACGTGTTAGGAGGTATGCGCAGTAAATCATTGCCAGATAAGAAAAATATTTCTGCAGTATAACTCAGAATAGAGGCTCAAGTTAGACAAACAAATTAACGTAGTGACAAAATGCTTCATCGGTGCCATCAGCCCCCACCCCCACCTCCCCTGTCAAATACTCACAAATATATTTTTTCTCTGGAAAAGGGATAAGATAAATTCTTCATCCTAGTGGTCTTTTGCTCTGGCACTTTAGGCTGCAATGGTTCTGTGCATTTCTGCAATATCAATGACAGCTTCTTGACAATTCCCCCTTCTTCTTTGATTTCATACATCTAGAGAAAACAAAAACAGCATACATCACAGGTACATAACTTCCAAACGTTACTAAGTTCATTTATTCATAAGGAATAGATTCTGTTTTTTTTTAAAAAAAGGATCTGTATATTCAACAGAGGTATTCCCGCTCAAAAATCAGATGAATAAAGTTGCCAATGCTCTAGAAAATAAAACTAAAATAAAAGAAACTATGGATGTCTTTGTTCTGACTCCCAAAAGCATGAAGCAAACTCCTTGTCCCAACAAAAAACCCTTTTATCAACTGACTGTGAATTCTGCTCCTTCACATCCAGCAAAGTCTTTCAAGGGAGGATTTACAGTCACAGACCTTCTCTGGCTTGGAGAGCTGACAGGCCGCTATCTGCAAAACTTGGCAAGGAGCCTTGGAGATTCACGAACCAATTAAGCGAACTAATTGTCTCCTGCAAACTCCACTCCCCTTTCGCTCCTCTTTTATTTCCTCAGGAGGGGGGCATTCATCATCCACCTGTGGCCTTACTCCCAAGTCGACCCCTGTTCCTTAGCTGTTCACCTTGTCTGGCAATTCTGTGCATGTGCACATTGGGAATAGGCTCCAGCCCCACGTAATTTGCGGCTCAACTATGACTCTGTTCCCCCCCTTCTCCCAGGATGTGTCATAAATCACATTCTCCAACAGGAGCACTTTCGCAGGCTGTAGAGACCACTCCCCTCTGGCTGCGGCGGGTAACCTGGGACACAGCCTTGAGAATGGTATGCATGGAATGTGCTTCTGTTTGTGGCTCCTGTACTGCTGCATCAGTTTCCCCCTCCTGCTGCCTATGGCAACTCGAGAGCAGGCCAGGGGCGCTTTATGACTTGACAACCAGCTTTACAGAATGGCTGTTCCTATTCTGTTTAGAAGTATGGCAGGAGTGAGTAAACTAGCTCTTTGGCCCTCGTGACGTGAACAAAATGTTCTCCTGCTAGCATCAGGGTCTGATGGAAGTGATCTGTGGGTCAAACTAGCCTTATGCTCCATTATCAAGCCCTTAATATATACCCCCAAATGAATCTCATAATAAAATTGGACTGGCTTGAGAGTAACGGAAAAAAATGTTAAAGCACAACTTAGACGAACACAAGGAAAAGTGTTGGAATCTACTCAACCATCTATCTTCCCAACTCCTTTTCTCCAGAAGCGTGGCTACATCATCATCTTCTTTTAATGATCCCATAATCCCTTGCGGGGTGGAGTCTGAGCAACTGAATCGAGATGGCAGAGAGTTTTAATGGCCGGATGCCTTCCTGTCACCCATGCGGAGTTATATTCAGCAGATATATTCTCACCGTGCCCACAGAGGGAAATATCTGCCTCTACCTAGGATTGAACTCACAGCCTTCTAATTGTGAGGTGAGAGCTTCACCTCTAGTCCACCGCACGCTTAGATGAACACAAGGAAAATTGTTGGACTCTATCCAACCATTTATCTTCCCAACTCTTCTCCTTGAGAAGTATGGCTAGATGACACTCTTTTATGTCCACTGCCTGAAGGTATCTATAAAGATGACTGTCAGGGTTCCAAATAGCATCCTCCAGCAAATAACACTCCAAGGCTAGAAGTTCCTCAAAGTTCCGCAATTTACTAAAAGCCATGTTGGCACATCTGGGAAAACCCGAATCTGAAAGCTTCCAGGTTTTCCCACCCAGTTGAAAATTCAAGATCCTGCCTCAACGCCCACAAGTTCATCACATGCTCCAATCTCCCACTGCCACGCTGGCAGCTTCCACCGATCCAGTTCCGGCCAGATGCAGAGACAAAGGATGACCTTGAGTTTCTAAGAAGAATGTTATTATGGCTACATATCACCCAACTCCACATAATCGTCCCTTCCAGTTTCCCACAGTAGAAAGTGTGGCAGGCCTGAAGTCCAAAAAGAAAAGACGGCTTGCAGGCAGGACAACGACAATCACAAAGGTGCAATCAAAGCTCCACCTGTTTTTTTTATGTGCGAGTGTGTGCTGTCTCACTCACACATGCACACACGCAAACATACACCACGGGTGTCAGGAGACTGTCAGGCCTGTAATGTTCTTTTTAGGATCTTTGGCCTGCCACACTTTCTTATAATTTTCTATGCTGTTTCAATAGTGTAGTAGTTGGGAGGGGGGAATAGAAAGGAGTAGGATTGTAGAATGTATTGTTGACATTCTTTTATAGAAGCTCAAGGCCATCTTTTGTCTCCGCACCTCGACACCTGACGGGAAGCAGAGGGGTGTAGCTGCCAGCGTGGAAGATGATGATTGGAACATGTGATGGATTTGTGGGTGTGGGGATAGATCATGAACTTTCAACTGGATGGAATTCCAGGATGCAGATCAGAGTTGGAATTCCATAGCCGTGCTAACTTGCCTGTTATGAATAAATGGGAACTTTAAGGAAGATTCTGCCTTGGACAATGATTTATTTCATACATGGTATTTAGAACGCTAACAGAAACTTTATTAAGGCTTCTAAGCCTGAATTGCAATTCCCTGCACTGGCACAACCCCAATGAGTTCCACAGGCTACTCAAATGAAGCCAACACTAGTCCTCAAGACAAAGGGGAGTCCACTCCACTAGACAAAAGCAAGTTCCCAAGACAAAGGCAAATCCACAGGCAAAGGCAAGAGACACAATCCGAATGAAGTTCAAAGCAAGAACCCACAGCAAGGAAACAAACACGTTCCCAAAGCTTCCAGTGCAGCCCATCAAAAGGGGTCAAGCTGGCCTCCTCTGTTCCTGCCTTTGCTCTGCCCTATGAGTTTTTGGATGAGGTGCAGAAGGCAGTTCCTCTTCCTCTTCATTGACTGGCTGCAGCTGTGCTTCGGCCAAATACCCTTCAGGCAGCTGCTTGGAGCCATCAACCAACTCCCCACCAGATGTGCCTGGAAGTGGTGCATCCTCTTCCGAGCAGACAAGCCTCTGGGGGAAGTCATCACAAAGTGAAGTTTTGTACATACTTTTATGGCCTCCAGCTTGTCTTGTATTGACCATACCCTGTGGACCTGTATCTGCTACTTCCCTCTTTTTCTAACATTCAAAAGTGATAAAAACGGAATTGATCCATACTTACTCGTTTAGTGGGCATCTTGATTTTCAGAATCTCCGCTTCTCGGCTCAGTACGTTCCATGGTGCGTGTATTCGGACAAAACTTAATCCTTGACTCTTGTCCTAAAATATAAAAAAACCAAACATATATTGTACTGAAAGCTATCAAACCAGAAAGCTACCCATAAAATGGCCTGTGTTTCTTGGAGGTATAGAGAAATCACTTCAGCTACTTTAGGGATTGGATTTGAAACCATGGAATAGCCGTATGTTTAACAGGATCAACCAGTTCAATCAGTGCCACGATTTTTAAGGAGTAACTCATTAACATCTGGTAATTAAAGGACATCTATCAATCTGTGTCTATCTTCTATCTTTCTATCTATCTCATCTATCTATCCGTCTATCTGTCTATCTCAATATCTCAATATCTCTCTATCTCTCTATCACAATCTCTCTCTGTGTGTCTATCTCAATATCTCTCTATCTCTCTATCTCAATCTCTCTCTGTGTGTCTATCTCAATATCTATCTCTCTATCTCTATCTCTCTATCTATCTCTCTATCATTATCATCTATCTATCTATCTATCTATCTATCTATCTATCTATCTATCTATCTATCTATCTATCATCTATCTATCTATCATTCTATATCTATCTATCTATCTATCTATCTATCTATCTATCTATCTATCTATCTATCTATCATCTATCTATCATCTATCTATCTATCTATCTATCTATCTATCTATCTATCTATCTATCTATCTATCTATCTATCTATCTATCTATCTATCTATATCTGTCTATCTCAATATCTCTCTATCTATCTCAATATCTCCATATCTTTATCTCTCTCTCTATCTCTCTATAATTATCTATAATCTATCTCTATCGTCTATCTATCTATCATTCTATCTATCTATCTATCTATCTATCTATCTATCTATCTATCTATCTATCTATCTATCTATCTATCTATCTCTTTGTCTCTATATATATCCATCTATCCATTTCTATTATCTCTATCTACCTATCTACCTATCTACCTACCTACCTACCTACCTACCTACCTACCTACCTACCTACCTACCTACCTATCTATCTATCTATCTATCTATCTATCTATCTATCTATCTATCTATCTATCTATCTCTATCTAACTCTATCTCTATCTATCACCTACCTTTTTATGCCACCCATCTCCCCCATAAGGGACTGGGCGGCTTACAGATTATAAAAAGATGAATAGATACATTATTAAATTATTAAAATTATGCAATTTTAAAATGTAAAACGATAGAAAAAGAACAAGACTAAGAGATGGATGGCAAGGAGATTGAGATCTTTCTACTTGTCAGCCACCTAAAGGGGTGAGACCACTCCTCTATCTCAACTTATCTTAGAGTGAAGCCTTTATCTGGATCCAGCCCTGTCATTTAATGGAATACAGGTAGTCCTCGATTTATGACCCCAATTGAGGCCAAGATTTCTGTTGTTAAGTGAGACGTTTGTTAAGTGAGTTTTGTCCCATTTTACGACCTTTCTTGCCTCAGTTGCTAAGTGAACCACTGCAGTTGATAAATAAGTAATCCAGTCGTTAAGTGAATCTGTCTTCCCTATTGACTTTGCTTGTCAGGAGGTCGCAAAACGGGATCACGTGACCTCGAGACACAGCAATGGTCATAAATGAAAAACTAGTTGCGAGGCGCCTGGATTTTGATCCAGTGACCATGGGGAGGCTGCAGAAGTCATGAAGTGTGAAAAATGGTCGTAAGTCACTTTTTCCAATGCCGCAGTAACTTTGAACGGTCACTAAATGAACAGTTGTAAGTTGAGGACTAACCATATTGTTAAACAGGGAGAGTTACAGAGCTTTCTTTAGTGGCCAAAACTGAAGACAAAACCACTCAGGGGTAAAAAAAAAAATAATACCGTATTTTTCAGAGTATAAGACGCACCAAGGTTTTGAAGAGGCAAATTAAAAAAAAAAAGTTTTTGCACTCTGCAAACATCCCGAAAATGGGCCCATTCCCCCCCCCAAAAAAAGGGCATGAATAGCCCTTAGGAGACTTGCAGAGTGCTCCTGCGGGGTGGAGGGGCGCCCAAAACAAGAAAAAAATGGCCTGTTTTTTGCAAAAACGGGCCCGTTTTTTGTCAAAAAAATTTGCATGCATAGCCTTTAGGAGGCTTACAGAGTACTCATGGGGGCTGGTGGGGGGCAAAATTGAGCAAAAACGGCCCATTTGTCACTCGTTTCTGCCTTCCCCAAACCCCAGGAGCTCTCTGGAGGCTTCCTAAAGCTATGCATGGCCATTTTTGCAAAGGGGGCAGGGTTTCATGAGGCAAAAAATGCTGTATTCAGTGTATAAGACGCATCCAGATTTTCACCCTCTTTTTTGAGGGGAAAAAGGTGTGTCTTATACTCCGAAAAATGCGGTAATTACAATTTGAAATCCAAATTGTCACATGTAGCTCTGAGAGAAACAAAGCAATATTTTTAATATCCAACTGAGGAGGAACAATCCATCTCAACCTTGGTCACTCTATGATGAAAAAGATAACCATCATCCCCCACCATTCAAATTCCGGAAAAAAAAGAAAAGAAAATTAGGAGCCAAGATGCAGAAAATTAGAAGACACATTTCAGTCTCCCAAACTTAACATCTTTCAGATCCATCCAAACCCACCAGTCCACAAGTCTTAAAAGTTGCCAAATTTGGAGACTTCTTAGAATAGAATAACAGAGTTGGAAGGGACCTTGGAGGTCTTCTAGTCCAACCCCCTGCTCAGGCAGGAAACCCTACACCATTTCAGACAAATGGCTATCCAACATCTTCTTAAAAACTTGCAGTGTTGAGGCATTCACAACTTCTGGAGGCAAGATGTTCCACTGATTAATTGCACTAACTGTCAGGAAATTTCTCCTCAGTTCTAAGTTGCTTCTCTCCTTGATTAGTTTCCACCCATTGCTTCTTGTCCTGCCCTCAGGGGCTTTGGAGAATAGCTTAATTCCTTCTTCTTTGGGGCAGCCCCTGAGACATCGGAAGACTGCTATCATGTCTCCCCTAGTCCTTCTTTTCATTAAACTAGACATACCCAGTTCCTGCAACCGTTCTTCATATGCTTTAGCCCGTGGTGGGATTCAGCCAGTTCACACCACTTCGGGAGAACTGGTTGTTAAGTTTCTGAGCAGTTTGGTGAACTGGTTGTTGGAAGAAAGCATTAGGGCAGAGATCCGGTTGTTAAATTATTTGAATCCCACCACTGGCTTTAGCCTCCAGTCCCCTCATCATCTTTCTTGCTCTTCTTTGCACTCTTTCCAGAATCTCAACATCTTTTCTACATCATGTCAACCAAAACTGAATGCAGTATTCCAAGTGTGGCCTTACCAAGGCATTATAAAATGGTATTAACACTTCACGTGATCTTGATTCTATCCCTCTGTTTAGGCAGCCTAGAACTGTGTTTTTGGCAGCTGCTGCACACGGCTGGCTCCTATTTAAATGGTTGTCCACTAGGACTCCAAGATCCCTTTCACAGTTACTACTATTGAGCAAGGTTCCATATATACTGTACCTGTGCATTTTGTTTTTCTGGCCTAAATATAAAACCTTGCTCTTTTCACCATTGAATTTCATTTTATTAAATAATGCCCAATGTTCAAGTTTGTCAAGATCCTTCTGTATCTTAAGCCTGTCTTCCGGAGTGTTGGCTATTCCTGCCAGCTGTGTGTCATCTGCAAATTTGATGAGTTCCCCATCTATCTCCTCATCCAAGTCTGAGTTACAGAACGAAGAATACTGTCCTTCAAACATGTTGTAACCATAACTGAATATTCACTCCTTTCTTTCTTTCAAGCCAAATATTTTTGTTGAACGAGTTGTACTCCTCTTTACAGTGAGGAAACCAAATAGTCCTAAAGAAATATAGTTCTTTATTTAATACTTGTCTTCAGTATGTGTTTATTGTCTGTGGCTATTTTTCCTCACCACAATCTCCACCCTTTGAATATTCAGTTTCTTGTGTGAGTGTTTACATCTGCGAGAAGGCTATAATCCTTAAATGGAGACGTTTTCCAAGCAAGAATTATGAAACTGTAAGATATTTGCCATTATTGTTGTAAAACAAATTTGCCAAAACTATGCTCTGTTGTCAGTGTTATAGGAACTCTCAGCCAGATGTGCATCTGAATGTGTGCTAAGTTTAGCGAGGTGTCTGGGGTACAGATGTGGTCACAAATTGACCAAGGCTTCTCTGAAAAGAGAAGGACCGGGGGAGATTCAGTGTTTTGCCAGGGCTGCTTGGTGAAATATGGATGATGAGCAGAAGGAATGCTAAGTCAATTTTCCTCATCATATTCTGGCAAGCTACAAAGCTCTATGTTGTGGCCCGCCAGTGCGAGGCAACTGGTTCTTATTTATGACGGTCATAGCGTCCCAGGGGCATGCGATCCCCGTTGGCGACCTTCTGATAAGCCAAATCCGGGGAATCCAAGTTCACTTAACAGCTGTGTTACCAATTTAACAAGTGCCGCGATTCACTTAACCACTGTGGCAAGAAAGGTCGTAAAACGGGGCAAAACTCACTTAACTCTCATGCTTAGCCACAGAAAGGTTGGGCTCAATTGTGGTCGTAAGACGAGGATTGCGCGTATTCCTTTTTAAATGGTGGCACTTTTAAGTACCCTTTTGTGCTTTAGGAACACGGAGAACCTGAGCAAATGATGGGATTTGCCTTTTAGAAGAAAAAAGGAAATAAATATTTTTATTACGGCACTGTGTTTCCTCAGAAGCAGAAGGAGACAGGTTTCGCCAGAACTATGTGAGAGACATTTTAGAATGGAATGGAATGGAATGGAATGGAATGGAATGGAATGGAATAGAATAGAATAGAATAGAATAGAATAATAAAATAAAATAAAATAAAATAAAATAAAATAAAATAAAATAAAATAAAATAATAATAAAATAAAATAAAATAAAATAAAATAAAATAAAATAAAATAAAATAAAATAAAATAAAATAAAATAAAATAAAATAAAATAATAATAAAATAAAATAAAATAAAATAATAAAATAAAATAATAAAATAATAATAAAATAATAATAAAATAAAATAATAAAATAAAATGAAATAATGAAATGAAATAAAATAAAATAATAAAATAATAAAATAAAATTAAAATAAAATAAAATAAAATAAAATAATAAAATAAAATAATAAAATAAAATAAAATAATAAAATAAAATAAAATAAAATAAAATAAAATAAAATAAAATAAAATAAAATAAATAAAATAAAATAAAATAAAATAAAATAAATAAAATAAAATAAAATAATGAAATGAAATAAATGAAATGAAATAATAAAATAAAATAAAATAAAATAATAAAATAATATATGGAATGGAATGGAATACAAAATAAAATAAAATATGGAATGGAATGGAATAGAAGAGAAGAGAAGAGAAAAGAAAAGAAAATAAGGAATGGAATGGAATAGAATAGAATAGAATATATGAAATGGAATGGAATAGAATAGCATAGAATGAAATAGAATAGAAAATATGGAATGGAATAGAATATAGAATGGAATGGAATGGAATGGAATAGAATAGAATAGAATAGAAAATATGGAATGGAATGAATGGAATAGAATAGAATTCTTTATGGCCAAGTGTGATCGGACACACAAGGAGTTTGTCTTTAGTGCCTAAGCTCTCAGCGTACATAAAGAAAAATAAAATAGAATACATTCATCAAGAATCATACGATACAACACTTAGTGATAGTCATAGGTTCCTAATAAGCAATCAAATCATCCTAGGAAACAAATAAAACAATATAAATTGTAAAGAACATGGTTGTAGTCATAAGTGGGAAGAGATAGATACTAGGAAAGATGAGAAGAATAATAGTAATACAGTCTTAGTAAATAATTTGACAGTGTTGTGGGAATTAGTTATTTAGCAGAATGATGGCATGTGGCGGGGCTGTCCTTGAGTCTAGTTGTTGTGGTGTGCAGTGCCCTATAGCATCGTTTTGAGGGTAGAAGTTGAAAAATTTTATGTCCAAGATGTGAGGGGTCTGTAAATATTTTCACAGCCCTCTTTTTGACTCGTGCAGTATGCAGATCTAATTATCCTCTGAAGTCCGTGTCTGTCTTGTTGGGTTGCAGAACCAAACCAGACAGTTATGGAGGTGCAGATGACAGACTCAATCATTCCTCTGTAGAACAGAATCAGCAGCTCCTTGGGCAGTTTGAGCTTCCTGAGTTGGCACAGAAAGAACATTCTTTGTTGTGCTTTTTTGATGACGTTTTTGATGTTTTAGGTCTTGAGATATGGTAGAACGTAGAAACTTGAAGGTCTCTACTGTTGATACTGTGTTGTCAAGTATTGTAAGAGGAGGTAGTATAGGAGGGTTTCTCCTAAAGTCTCCCACCATTTCTACCATTTTGAGTGTATTTAGTTCAAGATGGCTCTGGTTGCACCACAAGGCTAGTTGTTCAAACTTTTTAAAACAAGCTAAAAAAAATCAGACCTACTGTAAGCTCTGCACAACTCCTGGTTTAAATGACCCATTTAGCAAAGTAAGCAGCAGAGAGAGAAGGGTCAGGACCAGACTCAAATAAGACAGGGGAATGGAAGAAGCAACAGTGACATGCTCAATGAAAAATATGCCAATCGTCGCATTTTTGAACCAACTTTTAAACTATTTTACAGGAAAAGTCTGGGAGAATGAAAGGAGTTGGATTTCTGTGTATAATGTTGACGCATTCCATGGTGCATCCTTCGGAATGCTTTCCAGGGCATCCTTTGCACAACAAAACTGTTTATTCAAAGTTATTGTTTGTGCTGTTATTGTTTCTGTAAGAACATCATTATGGTAATTCCGGGAACAGAACAGCTGCTAGAAGAATAAGGCATAGAATACAGAAGAGAGGTTGTTTTACGATTGTTTTTTTTTTCCTAAATGAAAGCATTTTCTTGTAATGTAATATTTTTCCTCTACAACCTCAACCCGCACATTTAAAGTTTGATTCCTTGAAGGCTTGAATTAGATGGGAAATGGGGTAGGTGGGGGAGAGCCTTAATAAAAATCCATAAAAATCAGCAGATTTCATCTGCTGATGAAATCTGATTTTTGCTCATAGCAGCAAAAACAAACAAAAAACAGATAAAGGTTTGGTTTGGTTTGGTTTAGTTTAGTGTCACTGCACCTCGTACAATGAAATTACCGTATTTTTCAGAGTATAAGATGCACCCTTTCCCCTCAAAAAAGAGGGTGAAAATCTGGGTGCGTCTTATACACCGAAGACAGCATTTTTGGCCTCCCATAACCCTGCCCCCTTTGCAAAAATGGCCGTGCAGAGCCTTTAAGGAGGCTTCCAGAGTGCTCCTGGGGGCTGGGGAGGGCAAAAATGAGTGAAAAGGGGGCCGTTTTCTGCTCATTTGTGCCCCCCCTCCAGCACCCAGGAACACTCTACAAGCCTCCTAAAGGCTATGCATGCCCTTTTTTTGACAAAATAACAGGGCTGTTTTTGCAAAAAACAGGTTGTTTTTGGGAGGTCTTTTTTTATTTGCCTCTTCAAAATCTTGGTGCGTCTTATACTGGTGCGTCTTGTACTCAGGTACGTCTTATACTCCGAAAAATATGGTAAATTCCATCATAAATGTACATTGTAACTATAAAAATAAAACACAAACACATACCCCCTTCACATTCTATACAATTGAATTTAAAACCCCTGAGATTCCATTAATATTGCACTATACCATAGAATTCAATATAGTTGCTGCCCTGGGATAGAAGCTGTTTTTCAGTCTATTTGTCTTGTTTTTATTATCCTGTACCGCCTGCCAGATGGTAATAGTTCAAAAAAAGGGTGCCCAGGATGAGTTGGATCTTTAAAAATGTTGTGTCCAACTCTAGGGGTCAGTGCTAATCCCTGCTTCCTAGCCTAGGGAGCTATCATTGTCCAAAGTCATTTCTGTGGTCATTTGGCCAGTATAATGTTACACAGAGGCATGTGGAAACACTGTTACTTTCCCACCAAAATACCTATTTATCTACTCGCATTTGCATGGTTTCGAACTGCTAGGTGGGCAGGAGCGGAGACAGAAATGGGAGCTCACCCCATCATGCAGTGTTTGAGTCTCAAACTGTTGATCTTCCAGTCTACAAATTCAATGTCTTAACCCGCTAGGCCACCCTGCTCCTACTAGTAAACCTTCTAACAAAATAGCAGCTAAGAGGAACACAATGTTCTATTGATCCCGGTAATCATGGATTAAGTTGGCGGTGCCTACTGAGATGTCAATTGCTTGATTGCTGTACTTGGTTGATTTCCACAACTAGATCCTCACATCCGTGTGCAAAGCCAAGCCTTTCTGACCCATATACCATTTCAGACAAACTGAGGCAGCAGGTAAATAACCCCCTCACCTGAAGGGTATAGGAGCCCCCAGACTCCTTGATAAACTCCTTGATAAAAGCATTAATTAAGTCTGCATACTAAAAGGACTTCTGTAGCTTGCATAGGAAATTGCAAATAGTACTGAAAGTTGCAACATGCTTCACGGTTGGGCACAAGGAAGAAACAGATGTTGTAAGATATGAAACTGCCAGTTCGCTATTATTAAAACTTTAGTATCAAGACATTGCAAAGGCTAACATTTTTCACTTCTCTTTCTGTAACTTCTCTATCTGTAATTTTCCTAAAAGATGTATTTCTACAATATTACTGTAAACTCTGTAATGATGATGATGAATCCAAAATGTACCTCCCCTTGTCCCACCTTTTCCTTGAAAGAACACGCCTTTGTAGACCCCCGAAACTCGGGGGGTATTAAACCTCTGTCCTGGCCTAACCAGGGCAGTTCAGACTTTGCCGTATGAACGCTCTGAACTCTGATGCATCATTAAACCTGTCTTCTCTGTTACCTTTGTGGTCTCAAGTCCTATTTCTGGCTGGCTGAGGTTTTCTGCCCCAGTCTGCCGCAACATTTCTGGCGACTCCGCCGGGACTCGAACCCGGAACCTTTGAATTAGAAGTCCAATGCGCTATCCAACATCTTCTTAAAGACTTCCAGTGTTGAAGTATTCACAACTTGAGGCAAGCTGTTCCACTGATTAATTGGTCTAACTATCAGGAAATATCTCCTTAGTTCTAAGTTGCATCTCTCCTTGATTAGTTTCTACCCATTGCTTCTTGTTCCACACTCAGGTGCCTTGGAAAATAGCTTGACTCCCTCTTCTTTGTGGAAACCCCTGAGATATTGGAACACTTCATGTCTCCCCTAGTCTTTCTTTTCATGAAACTAGGCATAACCCAATTCTTCATATGTTTTAGCCTCCAGTCCCCTAATCATCTTTGTTGCTCTTCTCTGCACTCTTCCTAGAGTCTCCACATCTTTTTTACATCGTGGGGACCAAAACTGAATGCAGTTGGTCATTTATCTGTGTCCTCGGGGGTCACCTGAAGGGTGCTAATGGATGTGAAGCCTTCTTGGAACTGCTGAAAGGACCCTGTTGAGAGGGGGCTGTTCAATGTTGACATAGATGGCCTCTTTAACCGCCCTTGAAAAAAATATATCCATCTTTGGGACAACCATGACCTGGATGACTGAGAATCTCCATAGGCTTTGTGACCTTACAAAAATGCCACTAGGGTTTGGGGCAGAGACCAGAGGTGAAATTTAATTTTTTCCCCTACCGGTTGTGTATGCTTGGAGCTGGGGAATGCACATTCCTCGACCCGGCTGAGATGGGCGGCGAGCAGGCAGTGACTCCAGGGCAAGGCAGGAGCTACATTCCCCAACCCAGCCAAGGCGGGCGGTGAGTGGGCAGCGGCTCTGTGGCAAGGCCAGAGCCAGGGAATGGTGCATTCCCCAACCCAGTCGAGGTGGCGACGGCTCTGGGGCCTCGAGGAATGGCGCACAATGAGTGAGCTGCCAGGAGTGGTGAGCGGCGACCGGGTGACTGGGCGGGCGTGAGCGGGGCCAACCAGGAATGGTTTTTATCGGTTCAGCGAACCGATTCAAATCATCCCTACCGGTTTGCCCAAACAAGTCTGAACTGGTTGAATTTCACCCCTCCCACCCAATTAAGCCAACACCCCCTCCCTACATTTTCCTCTTTAAGAAGGTGAAAGGAAGCACTTTCAATTTGCATGTCTTGTAGGCTTTCTCATCCGCTTCAACCATTTTTTAAAAAGTTCCTACCAAAAACTTGAATTAAAAACAATTAACTCGTCCTCAAAATGTGTGGATTATTTGACGCATCTCTTTCCATAACGTTGGCCGTTGACTGAATAAACATTACTGGTACTGGTATTTCCCATAACACCCCAGCCTTGGCACAAATATGCTGTCCAAGAACGCTGTTCAGTAGATTTTTCTCAGCTAAGGGGTCTGGTTTCCAGGTTGGCAGAAGAAGAGACAAAGTTGTATGCTCTCCCTTTATTGATTCAAACTATACGCTGAATATGTAATGAAGGAGGTTAAATTGGAAGAATGTGTGCATAGTTTTAAAACTGCAGGAAGAAAAACTGTGCTATGCTGTGCTACGATATGGTTACTCTGAGAAGCAAGCGCGTAAGTGATCTTGGAAGCTCTAGTAATGAAACTTAAGAAGGCCAGTGAAAAAAAAAATGGGACAAAGATTAAATATAAAGAAGATCAGATTACTGACAACAGGTTCAGCAAACGGGGATGGAGAACAGACAATGAAGACATCTAAGTGGTGACAGTTGCTGCTTTTTAAGATTCATTATTCACAGTAAAGGAACAAAAAGTCGAGAAATACAGTCTGTTGCACACAAGCGATTGGTAGATCAACCATGAAGGTCTGGGAAAAGATATTCAGACGTTGTAGTGTAAGGGGACATGGTGGCTCAGTGGCTAAGACGCTGAGCTTGTTGATCAGAAAGGTCAACAGTTCAGCTGTTTGAATCCCGAGCGCCACGTAACAGAGTGAGCTCCCGTTACTTGTGTCAGCTTCTGCCAACTTAGCAGTTCGAAAGGACATAAAAATGCAAGTAGAAAAATAGGGACCACCTTTGGTGGGAAGGGAACAGCATTCCGTGCGCCTTTGGCGTTTAATCATGCCGGCCACATGACTACGGAGACGTCTTTGGACAGCGCTGGCTCTTCAGCTTTGAAACGGAGATGAGCACTGCCTCCTAAAGTCAGGAATGACTAGCACATATGTGCAAGGGGAACCTTTACCTTTAGTGTAAAGTTAAAGGTTTCCCCTTTCCGGTTGGGTCTGTATTTAGGGCTGATGCACATCTCTGTTTCTTAGCCGAGGGAGCAAGGGTTGTCTGTAGATACTTCCATGATCACATGACCAGCATGACTATATTCTGAGGCCCATGGAACACTGCTATTTTCCCACCATAGTGGTACCTATTTATCTACTTGCATTCACATGCTTTTGAACTGCTAGGTAAGCAGGAGCTGGGGCAAGTAACAGGTGAAGACGGTAACCCCAAACTCTGTCCTACTTTTAGTCAGCTGTTAAAGTATTATTAGTATTAGTATTAGTATTAGTATTGGTATTGGTATTAGTATCAGTATCAGTATCAGTATCAGTATCAGTATCAGTATTAGCAGCAGCATGCTTTCGTCCCTTACAGTCCAGCTCACACAAACCGAGACAGCAACTGGGTATGTCTAGTTTAATGAAAAAAAGGACTAGGGGAGACATGAGAACAGTGTTCCAATATCTCAGGGGTTGCCACAAAGAAGAGGGAGTCAAGCTATTCTCCAAAGCACCTGAGGGTAGGACAAGAAGCAATGGATGGAAAGTAATCAAGGAGAGAAGCAACTTAGAACTAAGGAGAAATTTTCTGACAGTGAGGACAATTAACCAGTGGAATAACCTGCCTCCAGAAGTTCTGAATGCTCCAACACTGGACGTTTTTAAGAAGAGGTTGAATAACCATTTGTCTGAAGTGGTGCAGGGTTTCCTGCCTAAGCAGGGAGTTGGACTAGAAGACCTCCAAGGTCCCTTCCAACTCTGTTATTCTATGTGGCGAATGTTTGGTTGCAAACTATTTTAAGTGTGTAACTTCCTAAAACTTCATAAAAGTCTCATTCTGCCTCCAGAAATTGTGTGTTTCTCCATCACTGGAATTTTTTTTAAAGAAAAGATTGGGCAGCTATTTGTGGTATAGAGTTTCCTGCTTGTGCAGGGGGTTGAACTAGAAGACCTCCAAGGTCCCTTCCAATTCTGTTAGTCTGTTATTCCTGAGATTCAAGCAAAACACATTAACAGAAGCCTTCTGAACATCCTCGGGTTATCTACCAATGTGGCTATCAGACAACAGAGCAGGGGCCAGCAAACCTGTGGCTCTGGAGATGCATGTGGCTCTTTCATCCCTGTCATCGGTTGGCTCCACAATTGCTAGAGCTTCTGATTAGGACAGGTAGAGGGAAAAGGGATGCCTTGCTAGGAGGAGGCTCTGTGGTGAGGGAAGAGGACTTCCGGTCAGCTACAGAATTGAATGGGGGGCTTCCGGTTAGGACTTTTGTGGCTCTTTGAGTGTTTAAGGTTGCCGACCCCTGCAATAGAGGAAAGGTCTGAGAGGCTGTTAGGCCCCAGATGGCAAGATTTTCAATTCTGTTTTTCTCTCCGTAGCAGTGTTGCTCAGCCTTGGCAATTTGAAGATGAGGGTAGTTTTAACTCCCAGATTTTCTCAGTCAGAGAAACAATGTTCTATAGCCTTCATTCTAACCTATTCTATTCCATTCCATTCCATATTTTCTTTTATATTCTATTCTATTCCATTCTATTCCATTCATTCCATTCCGTATTTTATATTCTATTCTATTCTATTCCATTCCATTCATTCCATTCCATATTTTCTTTTATATTCTATTCTATTCTATTCTATTCCATTCTATTCCATTCATTCCATTCCATTCCATATTTTATATTCTATTCTATTTTGTTCTGTTCTATTCTATTCTATTCTATTCTATTCTATTCTATTCTATTCTATTCTATTCTATTCCATTCCATTCCATTCCATTCCATTCCATTCCATTCCATATTTTATATTCTATTCTATTCCATTATATTCTATTCATTCCATTCATTCCATTCCATTCCTTATTTTCTTTTATATTCTATTCTATTCAATTCTATTCTATTCTATTCCATTCCATATTTTCTATTCCATTCCATATTTCTATTTTATTCTGTTCTATTCTATTCTATTATGTTCTGTTCTGTTCTGTTCTATTCCATTCCATTCCATTCCATATTTTATATTCTATTCTATTCCATTCTATTCTATTCATTCCATTCATTCCATTCCATTCCTTATTTTCTTTTATATTCTATTCTATTCCATTCTATTCTATTCCATTCCATATTTTCTATTCCATTCCATTCCATATTTTCTATTCTATTCTGTTCTATTCTATTCTATTCTATTCTATTCTATTCTATTCTATTCTATTCTATTCTATTCTATTCTATTCTATTCTGTTCTGTTCTGTTCTATTGTCTTCTGAAGGTCCTCCCATGGTCCCATGGTTAGTAAAACAAAGTAAAATATCAGCAGCGAGAGAGCAGGAAACAAGAAGAGGCTGTGAGGAAATTGTGCCAGAGCTATTCTTTTGGCAACATATCTCAGTGAAAAGGGCTTGGTACAGATCAGTCCCCCAGATGAGGAAGGATTGAGAACAAATATCTGGTGCATTTTGATCCCTGTGGTGAGTAAGAGGAGAGCCCTCTTGCCAAAAAAGAAGATTAATCATGGGGTCACAGTATGGATGCCCTGGAAAGGACATCCCCCACCCCCCGCCCATGACTCCACAGGGCAGATAATGCCACGATTTAACAGCTATTACTCCTCCTCCCTTGGTGTTTTTCTGTTCTGTTGGCAAAGTCTCCATTTCTTTTTCCTCCTAGTAAATGTCCTTGAAAAGCTTCTGCTTGGTCTTTCACTCCCCCCACCCTCCCACTCCAATACTATACAATACAATAGTAGAGTTGGAAGGGACCTTGGAGGTCTTCTAGTCCAACCCCCTGCCTAGGCAGGAAACCCTATACCGTTTCAGACAGATGGCTATCCAACATCTTCTTAAAAACTTCCAGTGTTGGAGCATTCACAACTTCTGGAGGCAACTTCTGTTCCACAGGTTAATTGTTCTCACTGTCAGGAAATTTCTCCTCAGTTCTAAGTTGCTTCTCTCCTTGATTAGTTTCCACCCATTGCTTCTTGTTCTACCCTCAGGTGCTTTGGAGAATAGCTTGACTCCCTCTTCTTTGTGGCAACCCCTGAGATATTGCAAGACTGCTATCATGTCTCCCCTAGTACTTCTTTCTCTTAAGCTAAACATACCCAGTTCCTGCAACCGTTCTTCATATGTTTTAGCCTCCAGTCCCCTAATCATCTTTGTTGCTCTTCTCTGCACTCTTTCTAGAGTCTCCACATCTTTTCTACAACGTGGCGACCAGAACTGAACGCAGTATTCCAAGTGTGGCCTTACCAAGGCATTATAAAGTGGTATTAACACTTCACGTGATCTTGATTCTATCCCTCTGTTTATGCAGCCTAGAACTGTGTTGGCTTTTTTGGCAGCTGCTGCACACGGATGGCTCCTATTTAAATGGTTGTCCACTAGGACTCCAAGATCCCTCTCACAGTTACTACTACTGAGTAAGGTACCACCTATACTGTACCTGCGCATTCCATTCCACTCCAAATTGTTCTGGCTTTGACTAACCTCAGAAAAATCTCCAGGAACCCACAGCTGCATCCTAACCTACATATATTCTGTGTCTGTGATGGCAAACCTATGGCATACGTGCCAGAGGTGGCACGCAGAGCCCTCTCTGTGGACACATGCGCCATCACCAGCTCCACTTTGCGGAGACCGGAGCACTGGAAAATGGCTCAAACAAACAACCTGAAAACAGCCCAAAAAATGGCCCCCAAACAGCTTGAAAATGGCCAGAAAAAATGCCCTGAAAATAGTCTGGAAAATGGCCTGGAAATGGGCCCCAAACAGTCTGAAAATGCCCCAAAACCCAGTCTGAAAATGCCCTGGAAATTGCCCAAAAACAGTCTGATAATGATCCAAAAACGGTCGGAAAATGGCTCAAAAAATGGCCTGAAAATGACCCCCAAACGGTCTGAAAATGGCTTGAAAAATGGCCCCAAAACGGTCTGAAAATGGCCCCAAAATGGTCTGAAAATGGCCCCCAAAAAAGGTCTGAAAATGGTCTGAAAAACGGCCTGAAAATTCCCCCCAAAAACGGCCTGGAAAATTGCCTGAAAACAGCCTCAAAATGGCCCCAAATGGCTCCCAAAACAGCGAAAAAACCTGCCATGCGCGTGCTGTCCAGCTGGTCTTGGGGTCTCCGGTGCTCTGGCAAGCATAGATGCACGCGCATGCCCCCGCATTCCAGTTTGGGCCCTCGGTGCTGAAAAGCTTTGCCATCATTGTTCTATGTTATTACAATGGAACTGCCCATTAAGCCTTGTGAGTTCAAACACTAAGTTGTCAGTCTGTCTGCTCTGGGCTGTGTGCCTGGTAAATTAAACACACAAATAGCCTTCAGAGCCCCACCTGTCAATCTAACACCGTGCCCAAAGACTCGCTCTTCAAATCTCCTGGTTCTTCTTTGACAACCCCCCCCCCCCATATTTTTTCCTGAGTCAAGCTATTCTCCAAAGCACCTGAAGGCAGGACAAGAAGCCATATGGACGGAAACTCATCAAGAAGAGAAGCAACCTAGAATGAAGGAGAAACTTCCTAACAGTCAGGACAATTAACCGGTGGAACAGAAGTTGCCTCCAGAAGTTTTGGGTTGCTCCATCACCGGAGATTTTTAAGAAGAGACTGGACAACCATCTGCCTGGAATAGTACACGGTCTCCTGCTTGAGCAGGAGGGTTGGACTAGAAGACCTGCAAGGGCCCCTCCCAACTCTGTGATTCTGTTTCTGCTATTCTGCATATTTGATGATTTCTGTACACTTAGTCTTTAACATACAACAGTTCATTTAGGGATGGCTCAAAGTTGGAAGAACACTGAAAAAAAAAAGATTTATGACGGATTCCCACCTTAACTGCCATTGTAGCATCCTCAAGATCACGTGAATAAAATTTGCATGCTTATCAACGGATTCACATTTATGACGGTTGCATTGTCCTGGGGGGGCCGCGGGATTTCCTTTTTGCGACCTTCTGACAAGCAAAATCAATGGGGAAGCCAGATTCACTTAACAACCAGGTTGCTAGCTCATTTGAGGGCTACGATTCACTTAACAACTGTAGCAAGAAAGGCCATAAAAACAGGGTCAAAACTCACTGAACAAGTCTCTTGCTTAGCAGCAGAAATTTGGGGGCCGAATTGTGGTCATACGTTGAGGACCCATCTGCATTTTGCCGTACCTTAGGGTTGTCTTTTGTAAGCCATTCAGACTCATAAGGGATCGGGGAAGCCTATACGTTTCGTAAACAGAAGACACTGCCAGCTGCTTGCCCCCTTTCTGCAAATAGTCTTTTGTTTTGATGTGCAACGTTTTCAAGAACTGGTTGCCGTTGGTGAGAGGAGAATGCCTGCCCCCTCCAGGGACTAGAGAGAAGCTATTTAATTTCTATAGAGATGATGGTGACATTTATTGACTGGCCAGAATGCAGAATAACAGAGTTGGGAGGGACCTTGGAGGTCATCTAGTCAACCCCCCTGCTCAGGCCGGAGACCCAGGCCTGTACCATTTCAGACAAGTGGTTGTCCAGTCTCTTCTTTAAGACCTCCAGTGATGAAAGAACCAAAACCTCTGAAGGCAAGCCATTCCACTGGTCAATTGTTCCCACTGCCACTGATTTCTCCTTAGTTCCAGATTGGATCTCTTTTTATTAAGTTTCCAATTGTTTTCAGATACTTTGGAGAATAGCTTGACTCCCTCTTCTTTGGGGCAGCCCCACAGCTATTGAAGCACTGCTATCATGTCTCCCCTAGTCCTTCTTTTCATTAAACTAAACATACCCATTTCCTGCAACTGTTCTTCATATGTTTAGTCTCCAATCCCCTAATCATCCTTGCAGCTCTTCTGTGCACTTTTCTAGAGTCTCAACAACTTTTTGCACACTGGGGATTTACAAATCGTGTGAAACTATGGTAGTTCTAGGAGGACAGAAACCCTTGCCATCAATCAGCACCTTGATAAGCAGAGAATAACACCAAGATTAATACTGGACCAACAATCAAGCAGTAAATAATACCCCAATCAAGGAACTACCATTTCAGACGAACAAGCTGAGAGTAAACAACAGGACTACTCCCGCCAGCAAGGCAAGGCATTTGTGTATAAGCAGAGACCAAACCTTACTCCCTCCTAGCACTGATGAGGTTACCTAGTTTGGATAATGAAATGTCCATAAGAAAGCAATCAAGGATCGCACAGTTCAACTCTGAGCTACCAAAAACCCCCAAAAACCCTTCTAATACCTAGATTGAACAGCCAAAAAACAGACGCAGACAGAGATAAAAATTCAAGAGATGAGTCTGGGAGGCAAGTCAAAAAATAGCCTAGCAATTGAAGTATTGAAATGGGCAAGAGACGATGGATAGATGATTTCTCTTTTATTGTTGTTCTGATTTGCTTTTCCTTTTCTCTCTCTCTCTCTCTCTTTTTAGGTAAATGACATGATTGGAAGTTAGCTAGGATAGAAAGGCAAAGTCTTTTAATGAAGGATGACATGATTAAAAGCTAGAATAAGTGATAGAAATAAAAGAAGGGGAATATTAGTGCATACACCTTTATATAATAAAATAAAAGTAATAACAAGAGAATAATTGGAATTATTGACATGGAATAATGACAGATTGCAACCTAACATGAATGTTTATATTTATTAGAAATATATGTTGATTGAATGTAATAATTATGATTAACTTTATTAGTTTTATTTATATTAGAATGTATGACACCCAGGTGCCACACTGTTCACTCATTGATTTGATATATTTGTTAAAAAAAAAAACTTGGAAAAAAATCACTTCTAGTTGTACCATTGTAGCTTGGCCATGTTGTAAGAACTATCTTGCTATGAAATATCTTAGGTTCCTTCAAAATGCTCATCCTCTTTCCACACTTATTCCAGAGGGCTGAGAAATAACACAAAGATAAATGGGATTACGTATAATGTATTTGTTAATGGATGAGGGGCGCAGTGGTCCCTCATCCGTGTCGATCAGAAGGCCAGCAGTTCGGCGGTTCAAATCCCTAATGCAGCATAATGGAGTGAGTTCCCGTTACTTGTCCCAGCTTTTTGCCAACCTAGCAGTTCGAAAGTACGTAAAATGCAAGTAGAAAAATAGGAACCACCTTTGGTAGGAAGGTAACAGCATTCTGTGCACCTTCGGCATTTAGTCATGCCGGCCACATGACCACGGAGAACGTCTTTGGACAGCGCTGGCTCTTTGCCTTTGAAACAGAGGTGAGCACTGCCCCCTAGAGTTGGGAACGACTAGCACATATGTGCGAGGGAAACCTTTACCTTATTTGTCAATGGAGGTTCTAGATGGAATGTCAGTTGTCCTGAAAACATCTGTCCGAGCTGAAACTAAGAGCCTCAGAATAGGAATATGTGTCCATTCTGATGCATTTTCTTCTCCCCGTTGGATTTTTGCTCATTTATGTTACAAGTTGGGTTTTTCAAGAGGACGAGGGTTTGCGGCTGGATCCGCTGGGGAACGTTCAGATGCAAGCCTAAGATTCAGTTCCTCCAGATCCCTGAAGGTTTCTCCGGATGAAGCCCCAGGGGAGAGGCATGTCTCTAGACTGGAAAGGTTTAGCAAGAGACTGGGAGGATGATATAACAAATTTCATTTTTTCCATTGTATGCACACATGCTTTGCTTTGTTTTTAATCAGTGGAGTCTCTGGTTATATCGTTTTGGCATACTCCAAAAGTCCTGTGAAGAGCTTCTGGGGCAAAGACAACACACACACACACAAGGCTGAGCTATCAACCCCAGCTTTTTAAAACCAAAGAACGGTGCTTTGTCTTTGGCTGGACTGCACATTGCACTAAGTCACTGTTAGTTTTAATGTTGTTGTTGTTAGTTGCGAAGTCATGTCTGACCCATTGCGACCCCATGGACAACATTCCTCCAGGCCTTCCTGTCCTCTACCATCCTCTGGTATGGTACCAAACTCACGCCTACTGCTTCAGTGACTCCATCCAGCCACCTCATTCTCTGCCATCCCCTTCTTCTTTTGCCCTCAATCGTTCCCAGAATGAGGCTCTTCTCCAGGGAGTCCTTCCTTCTCCTTAGATGGCCAAAGGATTTGAGTTTCCTCTTCAGGATCTGGCCTTCTAAAGAGCAGTCAGGGTTGATCTCCTCTAGGACTGACCGGTTGGATGGCCTTACAGTCCAAGGGACTCGCAGGGGTCTTCTCCAGCACCAGAGTTCAAAGGCCTCAATTCTTTGGCGCTCAGCCTTCCTTATGGTGCAACTTTCACAGCCATCCATTGCAACTGGGAAAACCATCACCTTGACTATACGCACTTTTGTTGGCAGGGTGATGTCTCTGCTGTTTAGGATGCTGTCTAGATTTGCCATAGCTTTCCTCCCCAGGAGCAAGCTGCTTTCAATTTCTTGGCTTTAATAAAGCACCTTCAAGGCTGCAGCCTTGAGCCAGAATGAAACAAGCCACATGATGTTTTTGTGCAATTCGTGGTTCGGATTTCTATTTATCATGATGCCTCCAGCTGAGATGGCAAAGTGCATGGAGGAACTGGCCGGAGACAGGATTGTCTCTCCTCTCGTGTCAACTGTAATGCATCTCCATATGGTGAGAACATTTGCCCTTTTGGGTTGTGTCTCAAAGGCTGCAGCCAAGCACAGTTTAATCGGGTTCCCTCTGTTGCACCAGCTGCCTTGCTGGCCTTAGAAGCAATGGGAATTCTCTTGGCTACTGGGCAGATAAAGGAAGGCCGATTGAGGCCTTTCCAGATCTGCAATTCAGCAGAATCAGTAAACAAAGAATAAACAAAGGAAGCTGATCCCCTAAACACACGCTCCATTTCTCTCAGACCGAGGTGTTTAATTACCATACTTTTCGGCGTATAAGATGCACCTTTTTCCCTCAGAAAAGAAGGTGAAAATCTGGGTGCATCTTAAACACTGAATACAGCATTCTTTGCCTCCTAAAACCCTGCCCCTTCACCAAAATGGCCATGCATAGCCTTTAGGAGGCTTCCAGAGTGTTTCTGTGGGCTGGGGAGGACAGAAATGAGCAAAAAAGCCAGCTGTTTTTTGCTCAATTTTGCCCAGCCCCCAGAGCACTCTATAAGCCTCCTAAAGGCTCTTCATACCCTTTTTTGCAAAAACATTGGCTGCTTTTTGCTCATTTTTGAGAGGCCCCACCCCTCCAGGAGCACTCTACAAGCCTCCTAAAGGCTATGCATGCCCTTTTTGGGGGGAAAAACGGGCCCGTTTTTGCAAAAAATGGGCCATTTTGGGGAGGTCTGCAGAGTGCAAAACCTTTTTTTAAAAATTTGCCTCTTCAAAATCTTGGTGTGTCTTATACTCCGGTGAGTCTTATACTCCAAAAAATACGATAATAGTTAAATTTGTTCCTCCAATAGAGTCAGCTGAATCAATTTGATAAATAAATAGAACAAAGAAGATTGGGGGATAAAGATGATTGGGGGACTGGAGGCTAAAACATGCGAAGAACGGTTGCAGGAATTTGGCTACGTCTAGTTTAGGGAAAAGAAGAAGTAAGGGTGACATGATAGAAGTGTTCCAATATTTGAGGGGCTGCCACAAAGAAGAGGGGGTCAAGCTATTCTCCAAAGCGCCTGAAGGCAGGACAAGAAGCAATGGATGGAAACTAATCAAGGAGAGAAGCAACTTAGAATGGAGGAGAAATTTCCTGGCAGAACAATTAACCAGTGGAACAACTTGCCTCCAGAAGTTATGAATGATCCAAGACTGGAGGTTTTTAAAGAAGAAACTGGACATTCTCTAAAATTGGGATAGGGTCTTCTGCTTGAGCAGGGAGTTGGACTGGAAGACCTCCAAGATCCCTTACAACTCTATTATTCTGTTTCGAACGCTTAGGATCAGATTTATTCCCCACTGAATTGTGAGTTCCCCAATTAAAAACCTCGAGGATAAAGTTTGAATCTCAGCATAATACTTGGAATTCTGAGCACTTACATTTGTGTGGAACAATGCTGAACCCCACGTCATGTCTTTTAAAATAAACCTTGACATTTCTGCCAGCAAATGTCATCTCTCCAAACTTCAAATCTTGGAGGTCCAGTCTCATCCTCAGTGACTCTACTGTTAGCTTTAAGAGTCGAGCTGTCAACTCACGGGCAACACCAGCCGATAGAAAATCCGGCACTATGAGACGATAAGACGTTAGGTTTGAGAGTCTGCTATTGTTCTTACTGGGGGAGCATCTCCCGTGATGAAAACAGTGCATCCCCTTTGAAGGAAATCCTTAAGAAACTGTATAGGCATCATTAGCTAGTAAAACAGCCCTACAGAGGAAACATGGAGTCTGTGATCTGCGCCTCTTTAACTGTCTGGTTTAGTTCTGCAATTCAACAAGACAGACACAATTGAGAGGATAATCAGAACTGCAGAAGAAACAATGGCTACCAACGTGCCTTCCATCGAGGACCTGTGCACTGCATGAGTCAAAAAGAGGGCTGTGAAAATATCTACAGACCCCTTGCATCCTGGCCATAAATTGTTTCAACTCCTACCCTCAAAACGACGCTATAGGGCACTGCACACCAGAACAACTAGACACAAGGACAGTTTTTTCCGAACACCATCACTCTGCTAAACAAAGAATTCCCTCACCACTGTCAAACTCTTTACTAAATCTGAATTACTATCACCATTGGTCTTCTCATCATTCCTATCATCCATCTCCTCCCACTTATGACTACGACTGTAACTTTATTGCTTGTATCCTTATGATTTATATTGATATTGAATGTTTCCTGATTGCTTATTTGTACCCTATGGCTATCATTAAGTGTTGTACCTTATGATTCTTGATGAATGTATTTTGACTTTTGATGTACACTGAGAGCATCTGCATCAAAGACAAATTCCTTGTGTGTCCAATCACACTTGGCCAATAAAGAATTCTATTCTATTCTATTCCATTCCATTCCATTCCATTCCATGTTATATTCCATTCCATTCCATTCCGTGTTATATTCTATTCCATTCCATTTTATATTCTATTCCATTCCATTCCATTCTATTCTATTCTATCCCATCCCATCCCATCCCATATTCTATTCTATTCTATTCTATTCTATTCTATTCTATTCTATATTCTATTCTATTCTATCCCATCCCATCCCATATTCTATTCTATTCTATTCTATTCTATTCTATTCTATTCTATTCTATATTCTATTCTATTCTATTCTATTCTATCCCATCCCATCCCATATTCTATTCTATTCTATTCCATTCCATTCTATATTCTATTCTATTCTATCCCATCCCATCCCATCCCATCCCATATTCTATTCTATTCCATTCCATTCCATTCTATTCTAACAATTCCCTGCCCTGAAGCCACATGAACAACAATGATAAAATTGCAGGGTGCAAATTATGCATCCATAATTCCTGTACATAGCATCTCATCATTACACTTTATAGATTCGTGCTGCTGCTACGTGGGATAACTGAATGATGGAGCTATGTTGGTTTTTTCAAATCTTGCGTTGCCGAGGAAGAACATGGAGGCGTCCGATTCTGCTCCCTTCCACTGCATGAATAATTTCTCTCCTGTATATATTTCTCTAATATATCCCCTTTAGAAAACAATATTTGTAGATCAGGTTTGAATGGTGGGCTCCTTCGTGCTCTCTGAGTGGGTGGTTTTCTTTCAGACTAGGTAACGTCATCGGTGCACTGATGATGTTGCCTGAAATGTCTGCAAGAAAACCACCAAGCTCGGAGAGCAGCAAGAACACGAGGGTCTTCCCTTTGTTTTGAAATGGGGAAGAGGATGCGATTCTGTCAGACATTCTTCATAAGAGCCATGGTGGCGCAGTGGTGAGAGTGCGGTACTGCAGGCTACTTCTGCTGATCACCGGCGGCCAGCAGTTTGGCAGCTCAAATCTCACCAGGCTCAAGGTTGACTCGGCCTTCCATCCTTCCGAGGTTAGTAAAATGAGGACCCAGATTGTTGGGGGCAATAAGCTGATTCTGTAAAGCACTTAGAGAGGGCTGTAAAAGCACTGTGAAACAGTATATAAATATAAGTGCTATTGCTATTCCTTCCTTCCTTCCTTCCTTCCTCCCTCATTCCCTTTCTCGTTCTCCTTCCTCGTGGCTCAGTGGTTAGAATGCTGTATTGTAGGATGACTCTGCCCACTGCCAGCAGTTCGATCCTGACCAGCTCAAGGTTGACTCAGCCTTCCATCCTTCCGAGGTGGGTAAAATAAGGACCGAGGGCAATAGGTTGACTGTGTAAACCGCTTAGAGAGGGCTGCAAAGCACTGTGAAGTCTAGGCGCTATTGCTATATGGCTACAGCAGGACAACTGCGTGCGTAAGTCACTGTGACTGTACAAACAGCAGCAAAGAAACTGTCAATGATGAGACAACCGAACCCGCGCTGTTGAGTTTCTCTTACCTCCACTTCCTTTTCTAACTCCAAACCAGCTTCCACCAAGTTGCGTTCAAACTCCTCCCTCTGTTCCTCTTTTGCAACCTCCAAAGCGTCCTGTGGAGCAACATCAATAACCTGGGCTTCTGGAGTAGATCCTTCCTGTTGTTTCGGCTGGCTTTTGGCGGTCTCCCCATTGGAAATAATCGCCAAAGAGCCCGGCCTATGTAAGGGGCCTTGAATCTCATTGACGTGGTCCGAGGCATGTTTGCGGTAGTGGTAGACTAAGACGTAGTCCACTTTCCTCTTGCTGTCTCGGAAATGCATCCCTCCGGGCGACGGCGTTGGGTTTTCTGACTGAGCCCCAGACTGAGCCCCATCCAGGTAGTTGTTAATCACCTGGAAGAAAAGCAGGAAGTATTCAGCAAAAGATGCGATGGACAGAAGAAATTCCTGCGGCTTCCTACTCGTAAAACCAGAGAAAAAGAGAGAGCGTTTGCCGGATAGGCAGAGAATTTGTATTAACTGTTGCGTTTGAAGGAATGGAGCAGATGGAGATCAGCTTAAACCACGCAGGAGGCTTTGATTTCACAAGCTTTGGGCACCAAGGCATTTGACAGAGTAAGTAATTTTGGATGAGCGATTGATATAATCCCAGAACGGTGTGCAAAGGAGGCAAGTCCCACCCTCTTAAAAAAAAAGAGAGAGAGAGAAAAAGGAATAATAGAACACTGAGGCTGGAGGAAGCTCACATTTATTATACATTCTCCTCCCCGTATGTACAATAACTCAGATTCCCTTTGCTTTTCCTCTTAGCAACATAAATAAAAGTATAAAATACACCCTCACTCCTTTCCCCCTCAAGCTCCTGTACATCCTTAGCTATTCAAGGATTTAACCAGTTTCTCTCCAAACATATCTACACACACACACACACACAGCTGAAACTCAATAACACTCAATGTTCTGGTAGTCTTGGAAACCACCAAATATGCAGGTTCTTTTTTTAAAAAAAAAAACATTGTAAAGTATTCTTTATATACAATGAACATAGAATCTAAGACTCAGCTGAGTAGCAGGGTCTTACCTTGTTTTTGTAAAAATTTATTTATTTACATTTATTGATTTAAAAAAAGAATGATACTCCTGATCCTAATTTTTGACTGTTTCTGATCTTCACTAACCAGGCAAAAGGTAAAGGTTCCTCTTGCACATATGTGCTAGTCGTTCCCGACTCTAGGGGACAGTGCTCATCTCTGTTTCAAAGCCAAAGAGCCAGCGCTGTCCGAAGACGTCTCCGTGGTCATGTGGCCAGCATGACTAAATGCCAAAGGCGCACGGACCGCTGTTACCTTCCCACCAAAGGTGGTCCCTGTTTTTCTACTTGCATTTTACATGCTTTCAAACTGCTAGGTTGGCAGAAACTGGGACAAGTCACGGGAACTCACTCCGTTATGCAGCACTAGGGATTCGAACTGCCGAACTGCCGACTTTTTTGATCGACAAGCTCAGTGTTTTAGCCACTGAGCCACGGCGCCCCTTTCACTAACCAAGCTGAGGCTCAATTAATAAACCAGCATTGACTTCCTTACGTTCATATACGTGTCTTACCAATGTCAAGTAAACCACAATTGGGTGGATTCATATATTGTGTGTGTGTGTGTGTGTGTGTGTGTGTGTGGGCACAAGGTCTTGTATCACTGAGCCAAAATGTAGTTTCTCTTAAGAAGTTAGAATTGCTAGAATTGTGTGCATAAGGCCAGCTGATTTGGTTTTCAGTCTTACAATATTTGAAGGGTTGCCACAAAGAAGAGGGAGTCAAGCTATTCCCCAAAGCACCTGAGGGCAGGACAAGAAGCAATGGGTGGAAACTAATCAAGGAGAGAAGCAACTTAGAATTGAGGAGAAATTTCCGGACAGTGAGAACAATTAATCAGTGGAACAGAAATTGCCTCCAGAAGTTGTGAATGCCCCAACACTGGAAGTCTTTTAGAAGATGTTGGATAACCATTTGTCTGAAACGGTATAAGGTTTCCTGCTTAGGCAGGGGGTTGGACTAGAAGACCTCCAAGGTCCCTTCCAACTCTGTTATTCTGTTAGTTATAGAGGACAATATAGAACAAAGTGGTTTCAGCTAACTAAGGAGTCCCAGGAAGGACATTTTGGAGAGGATCACTCTGAGCATCTATTTCATCTGCTCTCCATCTTACTATGGCAACTTTTAAGTATCCTTGTTTTATCATCATTACCAATATTTCTGTTGTTAAGCAAGACATACGTTAAGTGAGTTTGGCCTCATTTTACAACCTTTCTTGCCACAGTTGATAAGTCAGTCCCTGCGGTTCTTAAGTTAATAGCACAGTTGTTAAGTGAACCTGACTTTCCCATTGACTTGGCTCGTCGGATGGTCGCAAAAGTGGATCGCAGGACTCCCGGGACGCTGCGACCGTCATAAATATGAACCTGTTGCCAAACATCCGAATTTCAATCACGTGGACATTGGGACATTGCAATGGTCGTATGTATGAAAAATGGTCATAAGTCACTTTTTTTCAGCGCCATTGTAACTCTAAATGAGCTGTTGTAAGCCAGGGACTACCTCTATAGGAGGCTGGGGGATTTTGCGCCATTGTAACTCTGGTCATTAAATGAATGGGTAGCCGTTGAGGACTATATGTATGTGGTTATCCTCTGGGAGCAAAGTTATGGTATGTTCCTCTATCTGACTTCTAAGACAACAATGCTTCAGCTTCTGTGAACTCTTCACAAGAACAAGGGAATATGGGGTTACAGTGTTATTGTCTTGGGAGGCATCAATTTGAAAACAAGTCCTCCTTAGAAAGCCCAGCTTAGCAACAGCATGCAAATAAGCAAGTAGTTTAATGTGGCCTTTTTTTCATTTTTGTAATAATAATAATAATAATAATAATAATAATAATAATAATAATAATAATAATAATAATAATAATAATAATAATAATAATAATAATAATAACAACAACAAGAACAAGAACAACAACAACAACAACAACTAATGCGCCTTGTGAAATACAGAATTCCTTATGCAGGAGACATATGCCAAGATCCCACTGTCTCTTCTTTTAAATGTCTCCAAAGCTTCTCTCTTAATAGACTTGTGCTCAAGACAACCTGATGTGTGTGTGTGTGTGTGTGTGTGTTTTCATAGATTTTCACGGGTACAGGTATGCAGGTCTTGGCGTATTTGGTCTTTTCCCGTGTAAGATTGAGAGTATCTTGGCAATGTTTCGACGAGGTCACACTCGCCATCTTCAGGCTGGTGCCTTCGGCTTTGTACTTGTGCGAGTAAAGCATGATCAGAACTGCCGTCTTTCTATAGATATTGGTGGGTGGGTGTGGAGTGCTGGCTTTGTTGCTTTGTAAGCGGATTGGTTGGCTGTATTATAACATCTTGATTAGTTGATGGAGTTGATGTTTGCAGATTAGTCGGCTGTTTCGTATCATCCAGTGTGGCTGAGGTAGTAGCTGTGTGCCCATTAGTCTTTTGTGTTGTAACGACCTGGGTAATGGGCTGTGTGATGACATCCTGAGCTCTATTGTAGTGATATCCTGAGTCCTGTGCTGCAACCTCCTGGGGGGTTGGCTGCATTGTAACATCCTGAGCCTTTGCGTCATAACTTCCTGAGTTATGTGATGTAATGTCCTGAGCATGATACCTCCCGCCTACCAGACATCTGGAAACTAGCCCTAGTGAACAAACGAGTCCCAGCCACGAAAACCGACACCGGACGCAGAACAACACAGGATGCAACCACCAATCACCCTCACCAGACTCAAACCTAAACCCATCCCATAGACCAAATGCAATCACCATCCAGAAGCCAAACCACGGTGGCATCACCAACTGCTGCACCCCCCTCCGACCCCCACACAAAGCAAACTCACACACGCCATGAACACATGGCCAAACCACAAACTCGGAGCCAAACCAAAGCCCGGGATGTTACACCACAGCCATATGCTCAGGACATTACATCACAGAACTCAGGAGGTTACAACGCAAAGGCTCGGGATGTTACAACGCAGCCAACCCCCCAGAAGGTTGCAGCACAGGACTCAGGATATCACTAGGATAGAGCTCAGGATGTCATCACACAGCCCATTACCCAGGTTGTTACAACACAAAAGAACAATAGGCACACAGCCAGTACCTCAGCCACACAGGATGTTACGATAAAGCCGACTAGTCTGCAAACATCAACTCCATCAACTAATCAAGATGTTACAACACAGCCAACCCATCCGCTTACAGCAACAAAGCCAGCACTCCATACACACAACACCAATATTTATAAAAAGATGGCAACTCCAATCATGCTTTGCTCGCACAAGCACAAAGCTAAAGGCACCAGCCTGAAGACCTGCATATATATATATATATATCCCCCCCTCTCTCTATCTATCATATCTCTATCAGTTCTATCATCTCCATCTATCCATCCAACCATCCATCTATCCATCTATTCACCATCTATCCATCTATCCATCTATTTGTCTCTCATCCATCCGTCCGTCCGTCTATCTATCTATCATCTATATCTCACTATGTATCTATCTCACTGTTTGTCTATTATCCATCCACCCATCTACAGTATCTATTCTGGTATATATATTCGCATTTCCTCATTCATTTTTCCCTTGTTTTTAACTTTCTATCTATTCTTTTTGGTCTGCCATTATAGAAATCTGGATGCTTCATCGAAAGAAAGCCAGTTTTCAAAGCTTTGTTTGTAACAAAGATGTTGAGACTTTGGAAAAAGTGCAAAGAAGAGCAACTAAGATGATTAAAGGCCTGGGGACTAAAATGTATGAAGAACGGTTGCAGGATTTGGGTTTGGCTAGTTTAGAGAAAAGAAGGATGAGGGGAGACATGATAGCGATATTTCAGTATCTCAGAGGCTGCCACAAAGAGGAGGGGAGGGGTCAATTTATTTTCCCAAGCACCAGAGGGAAGGAACTAGAAACGATGGATGGAAACTGATCAAGGAGAGAAGCAACCTGGAATTGAGGAGAAACTTCCTAACAGTGAGGACAATTAACCAGTGGAACAGCTGGCCTCCAGACGTTATGGGTGCTTCATCACTGGAAGTTTTTAAGAAGAGATTGGACAGACTCTTGTCTGAAATGGAATAGGGTCTCCTGCTTGACCAAGGTCCCTTCCAGCTCTATTCTGATTCTGATTTTACTTTTCATAGCATTATTTTGTAGAAGGTGTGCTTATATATACATTTAATCTGATGTCAAGAATGCCGAGAAGAACAACACAGGTGATGAGAGGTCTGGAAAGCAAATTAAATATGCATATCGAAAAGGAATTATAAATACCATCGACATAAAAGGGAGCTCGGCCAGAAGCTGAAATACACCAAGTAAATGAGATGAAGAGTGTGGAAGTAGACAGGTAAGGGAAGAAGAGAGGGATAGGAGAGAGGGCAAGGGGGGGAGAGGAGGAGAGAAAGGAGGAGTGGAAAGGGGAGAGAGGAGGAGGAGAGAGGAAGGGGAAGTAGAGAAGAGAAGGATGATAGAGGGAAGAAAGGAGGGAGGGAGGGATAGGAGAGAGGGCGGGGGGGAAGAGGAGGAGAGAAAGGAGGAGTGGAAAGGGGAGAGAGGAGAAGCTTTAGGTTTTAGGTTTAGGTTTATTTGGATTTATATGCCACCCTTCTCCAAAAGGACTCAGGGCGGCGTACAACATTAAAAACACACATCACAAAAGTTAAAAAAAAATTAAACCCATTTCCAAAAAGACCAAACCGATTTGGTTTGGTTTGGTTTGGTTTGGAAGGGGAGAGGAAGGGGAAGTTGAGAAGAGAAGGATGACAGAGGGAAGAAAGGAAGTATGGAGGGGGAAGAGAGAGGGAGAAGAAAGTGATGGATAAGGTACAAACATGGTGTATGGAGGATAAGGTACAATATGGTGTATGGAGAACAGAAGAGCCAATAACTGGTTTTTGGGAGTTGCTGATAAGATGAACTGATGTAAACATTTAACAATACAATATGATGTTGGTTATGTATTAGTATACGTGTGATTATATGTTATGAAAATGAAAAAAAAAGAAAACTTTAATTTAAAAAAAAGAGTGCCGAGCAGAACAACACCGGTGATAAGAGGTTTGGAAAGTAAACTGTATGATGAACGATTGAGGGAACTAGGTATGTCTAAGTCTATCAAAGGGAAGGATTGGGGTACAGGACGGCTGTCTTTCAGTACAGTGAAGAGGGAATCAGCCCATTCTCCAAAGCACCGGAGGGCAGGAGAAGAAGCAATAGATGGAAGATCACCATCAGAAGATCCAATCTGGAACTAAGGAGAAACGTCCTAACACTGAGAACAATCAAATCAATGGAATAGCTTTGTTTTTGGGCACTCCATCACTGGAGACTTTCAAGAGAAGATTGGGCAACCGTTGTCTGGAATGGCGTAGGGTCTGTTGCTTGGGCAAATGGTTGGCCTATAAGACCTCCAAGATCCCATCCAGCCCTATGATTCTACGTTAATTCAATGTAACTGCAGCAAGCCCAAAACGTTAGCCTACCTTATGGTCTCTTCACAGCAGGTACAAATTTCACTACCCCCATTATTTATTTATTTCATTTATTATGAAATGTATTTGCCGCCCGACTTGTAGTAGATGACTCTGTAGTAGGCACTCTTACGGTGCCTTCTGTCCTTTCCACCGCTTTTTTTGTGGGTTTTTTCCCCCAGAAAACAGGATATTTAAAAGTCACTTGCAAGATTTGACTGTAAAATGCCCCATTGGTTAAGGGGTGCCCTTCGTTTAGCATTTGCAGGATAAAGGAGCTACTGAGGTAAAGAGATTTGTAAAGAGTTCACAACTATGGAAAAACCACAGGATTTGGTGCTGATAGTAGAAAGAAAACACATTTCCAGTTCTTATGCTTACTAAACAAAATTGCAAGCCACACTAGAAAAATGTATATATATCGGGAACTAACTGTAGTGATTTGCACAGAATTGTGGCCAGCTAGGAATTGAAAGTTTCATGCCACACAGAATGCATTCTCCTTCCTCATGATTGGGGAAAAGAAAGGACATTTGGGTTGATTTGTCAATTTTCCTTCAGAAATTGTGAGTAACCCCATCACTGGAGGCTTTCAAGAAGAGATTGGACGGCCATTAGTCTAAAATGTATAGATTTTCCTTCTGATGCAGGGGGTTGGACTAGAAGACCTTGAAGGTCACTTCCAACTCTTATTGCTCTGTGAGACTCTATCATTTCAATAGTCTATTAATGGCAGAACTGTGGCTAACACCGTTAAGACATTGCTTGGCATTTTATTCTGCGCCAGTCAAATCTTTCACAGTATTTTTACATGTCCTCGCGGTGTCCTTTCTATGTTATACTTACAGGCAGTCCACGCAGATTCTCTGGCTCCATCTCTTCCAGAGCAGGAGGGCTGAGTCTGGAATTTCCAATCTACCTTTCCAAGTGGGGAGAGGCAGAGTACATCCCAGCCACTGGCATCACCATTTCCTACTCGCAGATCTAGGAAGAAACCTTGGGAAATCCATCAGCTGAGTCTAGAGATGACTGTCGCTCCGCTGTTGCCCTTCCTTTCTTATGTGGAAAGTTTAAAACGAGAAAGCTGCACACAGAACCCCAAGGAAGAAAAACACAACCAGCGGCGGCTTGCAAAGAAGTTACTGAAGCTGTTGTGCTGTTCGTGATCTCGGGCTCCCCAGTGGATTCATTCCAGGAGCTGCCATCGGAGAGGTCGTCATAGTAACTCCAGGGAGAAAGAAGCAGGTGCAACCGCCAAGAGAGAAACTTTCACAGCCTGCAGAGATGCTTGCGTTGAGCCTGAAGAAAAGGGCCAGGGCCTAATCTCAATAGAGCAGAGGTGGGCTCGGATCGGGCGAACCAGTAGTAGCAACAACAGGGGGCTCCACCCATTGAATGTGCACGAGCGCACCCAGAGCCGGTAGTAAAAAAAAATTGGCAACCCATCACTGCAATGGAGATTAGGATAACGAAGGATGGGATCAGAGGTGGGCTTAACGTAATTTAACAACCGGTTCGCCCAGAATCGAAAATATGAGCTGGCTTTGCTCGTGTGCGCGCCTTGCACACTTGCGTGCTGTGTCAAAAACACAGTGATCGTATAGGATGGGATAGCTTTGGTTGCACGCGCGCCTAATCCAGATGACCTTTACCAGTGGTGGTGAACCTTTTTTGTCTCAGGTGGCAAAAGGACAGACGCTATTGTGCACGCTTGTGTCCTCACTCCATAATTTAGTGTCCCGCCATGCCATGACCCCTGCGCAGGGGGGCATGGTGTGTGTGTGTGTGGCACTAAATTATGGGGGTGGGCACACGACATTTTCTTGGAGCCTGGGGAGGGCAAAAATGGCCTTCCCTGCCCCCTGGAGACCGGAAACGGCCCATTTTCTGATTTCTGGTGTGCCTGGTAGTACCACTTTCACCCTCCCCAGGCTCCAAAGGCTTTCTAGGAGCCTGGGGAGGGCAAGAATGGCCTCCCCAACCCACCCGGAAGCCCTCCGGATGCTTGAAATGGACCATTTTCCGACTTCTGGGTGGTTTGTTGGGCCGTTTTTCTCCCTCCATAGGGTTCAGGAGGCTTCCACCGGAGGGTGAAAAAAGGCCCAATGCACAAACCGGAAGTTCAGGGATGGACTTCCGGGTTGCCCGTTCAGCTGTTTTTCTCTTTCGGGAGGCTTCAGGAGGCACCCCTGAAGCTTCCGGAGGGTGAAAAAACGGCCCAATGCGCAAACCGGAAGTCCTTTACTTTTTTTACTTTTATTTAGATTTTTATACCGCCCCCTCTCCCCAAAGGGACTCGGGGCGGTGTACAGTCAAATAAAAACACATCAATAAATAGAAAATACAAACACAAAGAGGAGGCAATAAGAAACTGTACATATCTGAAGTAAAGTAGTTAAAAGCAATATTTAAATACCCTAAAAATACCCAATTAAAATATCTGCCAGGAGGTAGAATAAAACTATAAATGGGCCAGGCCAGCTAAACGGAACAGGTGAGTCTTCAGTTTTTGTCGAAAGGAGCGGAAGTCGGTGGTGGTTCTGATATCGGGGGGGAGGTCATTCCAGAGGGTTGGGCCCATCACAGAGAAGGCTCTACTCCTAGGCGCCGCCCGTTGGCATTGCTTAGTGGACGGCACCCGGAGGAGTCCTTCCCTGTGAGAGCGAATCGGTCGCAGGGAAGTGTGTGGTAGGATGCGATCCCGCAAGTACCTAGGTCCTGAGCCATGGAGCGCTTTAAAGATGGTAATTAACACCTTGAAACGCACTCGAAAGACCACAGGCAGCCAGTGCAGCTCGCGCAGGAGCGGTGTTACATGGGAGTGCCTAGTACTCCCCATAATAGCCCGCGCGGCTGCGTTCTGGACTAGCTGCAGTCTTCGAGCGCGTCCCAAGGGAAGCCCCATGTAGAGGGCATTGCAGTAGTCCAGCCGAGACATCACCAGTGCATGAGTGACCGTGCGTAGGGCATCCCGGTCCGTTCGTAATTACGGACCTATACAAATTACAATGCATGGAATTTGAGAGAACCACCTGAAATTGGCTGAAATTTCTGTGGCATTTGGAACAGAATGGGGATAGCAAACATCTTAAGCCAAAGGTTGTGATTTTAAACTTATAATGGATCATCTTAGAGCACAGACCTAAAATTCAAACCATCAAGGGTATAACAACTTCTTGCACTTATAAAATTTTCTATAATTTTGGAGTCCGGCATGGCTGTGCACTGTCGCCCTGACTATTTAACATATGCAGAGCACATCATGAGAAAGGCGGGGCTAGATAAATCACAAGTTGGAATTAAGATTGCCGGGAGAAATATCAATAACCTCAGATATGAAGATGATACCACCCTAATGGCAGAAAGTGAAGAGGAACTAAAGAACCTCCTGATGTGGGTGAAGAAGGAGAGTCCAAAAGTTGGCTTGAAACTCAACATTAAGAAAGATAAGATCATGGCATCCAGCCCTCTCAATTCCTGGCAATTAGATGGGGAAGAAATGGAGGTAGTGACAGATATTATTTTCCAGGACTCCAAGGTCACCACAGATGGGGACTGCAGCCAAGAAATTAAAAGATGTTTGCTCCTGGGGAGGAAAGCTATGGCAAAACTAGACAGCATCCTAAAAAGCAGAGATATCACCCTGCCAACAAAAGTGCTTATAGTCAAGGCAATGGTTTTCCCAGTTGCAGTATATGGCTGGAAAACTGGACTATAAGAAAGGCTGAGCGCCAAAGAATGGAGGCCTTTGAACTCTGGGGCTGGAGAAGACTCCTGCGAGTCCCTTGGACTACAAGGCGATCAAACCGGTCAGTCCTAGAGGAGATCAACCCTGACTGCTCTTTAGAAGGCCAGATCCTGAAGAGGAAACTCAAAGACTTTGGCCACCTCATGAGAAGGAAGGACTCACTGGAGAAGAGCCTCATGCCTGGAAAGATGGAGGGCAAAAGAAGAAGGGAACAACAGAGAAGGAGGTGGCTGGATGGAGTCACCGAAGCAGTCGGCGTGAGCTTCAATGGACTCCAGAAGATGGTGGAGGACAGGAAGGCCTGGAGGAAGGTTTCCATGGGGTCGCAATGGGTTGGACACGACTTCGCAACTAACAACAAAAAATAATTTTGGTGTGCAAACTAACAGTTGTGCTTTGCTACTTACAAAAAGAGGCATCACCTTTCAAAACGTATTATTTAATAAGACTAAAGGGTTCTTCCTTTTTGGTACAGAAAGCATACACACAACTTAAGAGTGAGATGTAATCCTGAAGGATCCCTCTCTGGCATAGAAAGCATTCAGAAAGGAAGGATGCATTCTTACTCTCTTTTTTTCAAATTGTACATCAATTCTTCATAAACTAGACTGTCGCACCCTTAAACAAGCACAGTGAAAAATCCCTATATTCCTCTATGTAGATGTTGCTGCCATAATTCCACAAACTTATCTATACAAAAATATCTACAGACCCCTCGCATCCTGGACATAAATTGTTTCAACTTCTACCCTCAAAATGAGGCTATAGGGTATTTCACATCAGAACAACTATACACACTGTCAGTTTTTTCCCGAATGCCATCACTTTGCTAAACAACTAATTCCAACAACACTGACCAACTATCTAGTAAGGCTGTATTACTATTCTTCTTCTCATCCTTTCTCCTTTTCTTCTTATGACTATAACCTTGTTGCTTGTACCTTTACGATTTATATTGTTTTATTTAGTTTCCGAGTATGATTTATATCAATTGCTTATTTAGTATTCTATGACTATCACTATGTGTTGTATCTTATGATTCACGATGAATGTATTTATGATGACTATGATCATGATTTATCACTTATATCTTTTATGTATACTGAGAGCTTATGCACCGAAGACAAATTCCTTGTGTGTCCAATCACACTTGTCCAATAAAGAATTCAATTCAATTCTAGTCTAGTCTAGTCTAGTCCATTCTACTCCATTCCATTTCTATTCTTATTTTTTCTTACTCTACTCTACTCTACTCTACTCCACTCCACTCCACTCCACTCCACTCCACTCTACTCTACTCTACTCTACTCTACTCCACTCCACTCCACTCCACTCCACTCCACAGGGATGAAAAGAGCAATAGGAACAATATTTTGGCACATTAAAAATCACCTGGTGCTCCCTGAACTTGGTTATTTACTTACAGATGTTTTATTACCACAAGCTAGGTAACATCAGCAATGCTAGTTCAGGCCTAAATCCAACCAAACAGGACTAACAACTGTTAAGCAATTTCTTATTCATAATAGAATATGTGTATTTTGTAACTGTTTTTTTAAAAAAAAATACAAAAAACTAGAGTGCTCTCATTCATAACTGTTACACTAGATCAGGGGTCGGCAACCTGCAGCTCTGGAGCCGCATATGGCTCTTCCATCTCTCTGCTGTGGCTCCCTGTTGCTTGTCAGCTCCACAATTGATAGGGCTTTTGGTTAGGACAGGTAGAGGAAAAAGGACGCTGTGCTAGAAGCAGACTCTATGGTGTGGGAAACCATATTTCCGGTTATTAAATGGCTTGCCCTGGTCCGTTCGCTGTTGGCGAGCTCGGTTGGTGTCCGCAGCCTCAGAGATATCCCATCCTCGTCGCCAGTATTAAATGGTGGGCGAAGGATGAGGCTGGACACAGCTGAGGTAAATCTAATGATTTATTGTAACAAGCAGTAACACAGCAATACCGGAGAGAAGCGCACGTTCCCCTGCTTGACAGCTATTTATACGGAGCTGTCAAGCAGGGAAACCAATAGGAAGAAGGGAACAGCCCGCTCTTCAGCCAAGCCGCATCTTAGCCAATCAGACGCGGCTTGGCTGTTGCTAGCTGACAGCCAGGGAATCCCCGGTCGTAAGTCGAGGAATACAACACCGGTTAGCAGAGAAAACAGGACAGCATGCTAGGAGGAGACTCTATGGTGGGGGAAATCATATTTCCGGTCGGCAGAGAAAAAAGGACGGCATGCTAGGAGGAGACTCTATGGTGGGGAAAACCATATTTCCGGTCAGCAGAGAAAAAAGGATGGCATGCTAGGAGGAGACACTATGGTGGGGGAACCGGACTTCCAGTTGGCTCCGGGAATTGAATGGGGGGGGCGGGTTCCGGTTAGGATTTTTGTGGCTCTTTGAGTGTTTAAGGTTGCCAAACTCTGCACTAGACAGATTTCAGAGAAGTTTAAATATCTTGATGGTCATCATATCTTTTACTTACAGATGTTTTGCAGGTTTTCCTGTGTTTAGTTGGTCCTGATATCCCGTTGACTTGGTCAACAAACATAAAGGGATGGCCTTGAGGAACAGTGAGGTATTTCTTACTTTCTTTTGACACTGAGGTCCTGATAGCCTTTTTACGGTGAGTAGACGAGGAAGTTAAAGGAAAACCTGAGAAATGAAAGTAAAGAAGAGTCAGGATCTCAAAATATTACTTTTTAATTATTATTATTATATATCTTTTATTTTAATCAACATACAAGTGCTTAGTGAACATTGCATTGTCTGGGTTATGTTGTGGCCCACCAGCGGCCAGCAGAATTGGCAGCAGACTCAGACAGTGAGGAGGTTGGGGAGGAACCTGGGCCAGTCCTGGAGTCTGGGGAAGGCTCCGATGAGGACTCTGTGTTGGAGGCAAAGATGGGGACAGGGCCGTCTTACAGTCATCAGCTGCCTTCGGAGTCGGAGATCAGTGAAGCAGAAGAACAGCTGGAGCCTGTTCCAGTGTGCGCATGCGCAGAGTTGCCAGACGAAGGGAACAGCTAAAGAACTGGTCGACATGGGAGTAAGGCCACAGGTAGACGATGAATGACCCTTCCCAGAGGAAATAAAAGAGGAGCAAAAGGGGAATGGAGTTTGCAGGAGACAATTAGTTCATTGACTCTCCGAGACTCCTTGCCAAGTTTTACAGATATCGACCTGGCAGCTCTCCAAGCCAGATAAGGTCTGTGACTGTAAATCCTCCCTTGAAAGACTTTGCCGGATGTGAATGAGCAGAATTCAGTCAATTAATAAAAGGTGGTTTTGTCAAACAAGGAGTTTGTTTCATGCTCTTGGGAAGCCTCGGTCAGAACAGGTTATTTTACTTATACAATCCAATATTAATAACAATAATACTGATAATGTTGTTAATTATTAGCATTATTATTATAGTAATAACAGCAACAATAGTAATCATAAGTTAACTTATATATAATTATAATCTTATACCTTATAATTTGTAACCCAGCAATCTTTTATATCCTTTAATTTCTACTTCTAATTTCTAGCCACTGATGAAATGCATCAGTCTATCCATCTCTGCTCAGTCTAATATCTTCTTTAATTATTATCTCTTCTGTGGGGGTGTCCTTATTTTTCCAATATTGTGAAAATACAATTCTCGCCGCTGTCAACGCATGTAACAATAAATATATATTCCTTTTATTATAGTTTTCTGGTATCATACCTAATCCCCCCCCCAAAAAAAATTCTGATTTTAAATCTATATGTTGCTTTAACCTTTTTTTTAACCATGTGTGTATTTCCGTCCAATTCTCTCTTCTTCTTTTTTTTGCCTCAATTATGACTTAGATTAATCAAGGCTTTTTTCATGAATCGGCAGTGCCATAGCAAACTGGCAGTAACCACCCCTGTTCTGTTGGTGGAGTACACCAATCCTTAGATGGGCAGATTGGCTGCCTCTGCATTCAGACATCCTGATCTGGTGGGATCTGTAGAATCGGGATCTACAATCTGTTTAACACGAGTCTCGCTTTGAAGTGCAACATGCATGCCAGGTTGCAGACGCAGAGTTTTCGATGAAAAAAAAAAAGGGGGGGAGGGACAAACTCAGATGTTCTTTGACCTGGGAAAATGTAAGAGCAGAATGAAATCGAAATTGAAATCATCCATGCCAGGTTGCAGACCCAGAGTTTACGATGAAAAAAAAAGGGGGGGACAAACTTAGATGTTCTCCTTTGAGCTGGGGAAACGTAAGAGCAGAATGAAATCGAAGGTGGGGTTAAATGTGCCATAAGCTTGGAGACATTGCATTACCACAAAAGGCCCTGAGTTCAACCCCCCCCCCCCATGAATTCTGTTGACTATTCTCTAGCACAGTGGTGAAATTCAATTTTTTTTACTACCGGTTCTGTGGGTGTGGCTTGGTGGGTGTGGCAGGGGAAGGATACTGCAAAATCTCCATTCCCTCCCCAGTCTGGGGCCATCCAGAAGTGGTATTTGCCGGTTCTCTAAACAACTCAAAATTTCCACTACCAGTTCTCCAGAACCGGTCAGAACCTGCTGAATTTCACCCCTGCTCTAGCGCCAATTCAACACTGACTATTGGTTGACTGGGTCAGCAGTCTCCAAACTTGGCAATTTTAATTAATTGTGGACTTCAATTCCCAGCATTCCCCAGAGAGCATAGCTGGGAAGGGGAGTTGAAGTCCACAAGTCTGAAAGTTTGCCAAGTTTGAAAACCCCTGGAGTGAATTCTTGTGTCTAGGTGGCAAGAATAAACTCTTCAGTGCTTTGAATTCTGTGAATGCTCCTGGTCTTTTGCATCTGGTGGGAAATTCCCTGGTGTCTCCCAAATGGACAAGCAAAGCAAATCCATCAGACTTCGTAAACCAAAATCAGAGTTTTTTGGTCTACACTTCTTTCCTTCCTTACTCCAAGTTGTCTAGTTGCCCCCAAAAGGCTTTAGATGGGCTCCTGGTTGTAAATGCATGAGAATTTTCATATATACAGCAATGGATCCTGGGCATTAGGAAATTGCTGTGTTTCTCTGCTTGGGCAAGAGCCAAGAAACATCCCCATCACCTCCCAGGGAAGCCTCTCTGGGAGTTGTCAGGAAAGCCACATGCTATGGCCTGGGGACAAATTTCACTGGGCACTTGTGACGAGTTAAGAGACTATAAACAAACCTGGGCATATCGACTCCATAGGGCATTCCAGGGGACATCACTGTTTAATTAGAAGTCAAGAATCAGACGCTTGCCGGAAGGAAGGAAGGAAGGAAGGAAGGAAGGAAGGAAGGAAGGAAGGAAGGAAGGAAGGAAGGAAGAAAGAAAGAAAGAAGGAAGGAAGGAGGAAGGAAGGGAAGAAGAAGAAGAAGAGGAGGAGGAGGAAGTAAAGAAAGAAAGAAAGAAAGAAAGAAAGAAAGAAAGAAAGCAGGAAGGAAGGAAGGAAGGAAGGAAGGAAGGAAGAAGAATAGAAGGAGGAGGAGGAAGCAAATAAATAAAGAAGGAAGGAAGGAAGAAGAAAGGAAGAAGATGAGGAGGAGAAAGTAAAGAAAGAAAGAAGGAAGGAAGAAGGAAGGAAGAAGGAAGGAAGAAGACAAGGAGGAGGAAGTAAAATAAGAAAGAAGGAAGGAAGAAGGAAGGAAGGAAAGAAACAAAGAAGGAAACTAAGAAAGAAGGAAGGAAGGAAGGAAGAAAACCAACAAGAAGAAGTGGAAGAAGGAAAGAAAGAAAGAAAGAAAGATAGAAGGAAGGAAGGAAGGAGGGAAGGAAGGAAGGAAGGAAGGAAGGAAGGAAGGAAGGAAGGAAGGAAGGAAGAAAGAAAGTTGACATCCTCAGCCAACTGCCATTCCCCAGTGAGATGAGAAGAGAATAAAAAAAGCTTAAAGTTTCTCCTTCATTCTAGGTTGCTTCTCTCCTTAGTTTGTTTCCATCCATTGCCTTCTGGTGCAATCAATTGAACCCCTCTTTGTGGAGGTCCCTTAGATACAGAAACACTGCTATCATGTCACCTCTAGATCTTCTTTTCTCTAGAGCAGTGTTTCTCAAACTTGGCGACTTTAAGTCCTGTGGACTTCAACTCCCAGAATTCCCCAGCCAGCTATGCTGGCTGGGGGATTCTGGGAGTTGAAGTCCACAGGACTTAAAGTCGCCAAGTTTGAGAAACACTGCTCTAGACTAACCAAACCCAAATCCTGCAAATGTTCTTCATATGCTTTAGTCTCCAGGCCTTTGATCCTCTTAGTTGCTCTTCTCTGCCCTTTTCCCAACGTTTCACTCTTTCTGCACTTTTTGCTTTCTTCCATACCTTTTCTTCCTTTCCCTTTCTGGCATCCTTTGTGCCTACATTTTTCCTTTCTCTACCATCTGAGTGGTGGTTCAATGGCTAAGACGCTGAGCTTGTCGATCAGAAAGGTCAGCAGTTCGGCGGTTCGAATCCCTAGCGTTCTGTAACAGAGTGAGCTCCCATTCCTTGTCCCAGCTTCTGCCAGCCTCGCAGTTCGAAAGCGCGTAAAAATGCAAGTAGAAAAATAGGAACCACCTTTGGTGGGAAGAGAACAGCGTTCTGTGCGCCTTCAGCATTTAGTCATGCTGGCCACATGACCACGGAGTCATGCCAGCCACGTGACCATGGAGATGTCTTCGGACAGCGCTGTCTCTTCGGCTTTGAAACGGAGATGAGCACCGCCCCCTAGAGTCAGGAACGACTAGCACATATGTGTGAGGGGAACTTTTACCTTTACCACCTGAAGGTGACAGATGGCGTCCCCAGTTTCCTAGCCATGAGCCTTCTCTGCTCGTGGAGAAGTTTCCCTTTTGCTTCACCTAATCTATTTAATCCGTAGAAAATTTCTTTGGCCTCCTATCTACCCGGAGGTGATGCATGGGGTTTAAAATGGGTAATAAAACTCCATTTTGGCTCAGGGCAAGTATGTCAATGCTCAAAAGGTCAAGCATGCCTCAGGAATTTGCACAGATACAGTTCAGGATGCTGGAAGTCATTAACCCCAGGCCCTTTCGCAATCAAGTACCGGAAGAAGGTGGGTGAAAAAGGTTAAGAGAAACCACAGCCATGGGAAGATTATTTCCCCTGCAATTGACTTAATTATCATTCCAAAATTGGGGGGGGGGGAGGGAATTATAGCCAAGGAAAAATAACTCAAGTAGGCACCAATTTGCCTCCCTCCCACTCAACTTGTATTTTTACGTTTTTTGTCTGAAAAAGCAAGAACAATTTGGAGTTCAAGGTTTATATGCTGGGATGCTAGCAGAAATCAATCCCTCCCATGTTGGACCCAGAAATCTGACCCCAATTCTCTCTAAATCTCTTTCCTTTTTCCTTCCCTTCCCTTCCCTTCCTTTCCTTAACTTTTCCTTAACTTTCCCTTTATATATATATATATATATATATATATATATATATATATATATATATATATATATATATATATATATATATATATATATATAAAGTTTTTTTAATATAATAATTCCATCTTCAATGAAAGAGTGTGTCGTCCAGGTACAAATATCTTTGTAAAATGATAATCAAGATTTACAACAATGTTCATTACGTTAACATTAATTCTATAATATTAAAATTAAACCTAATAATCATAGTATTTGCTTCTCTCTCTTAACATATATATTTTTATTTCATTAATCTTTCTCTTTTGTTTCCCTCTTTCTAACTTCCATTTTTGTTATCTAACCATTGATAAAATAAGTCCCATGTCATATAATATTCAGTTTGTTCTTTCTCCTTAATTGCTGGCATTAGTCTATTCATTTCTGCATTCTAATTTTTTCCTGATCATGTTCTCATCTGTGGGGATCTCTCCACTTTTCCACCTTCCCTTCCCTTTCTTTTCTTCCCTTTCTTTTCCTCCCTTCCCTTCCCTTCCTTTCCTACCCCCCCTCCCCTTTCCTCCATTGCAGCATCCCCATTGTCACATAATCAAAATCCAGATGCTTGGCAACTGATTCATATTTGTGACGGCTGCCCGTGATTCCCGTTTGCGTCCTTCTGACGAGCAAAGTCAAGGGGGAAGCCAGATTTACTTCACAGTTGTGTTATCAACTTAACAGCTGCAGGATTCACTTACCACAATTGTGGTAAGAATAAAACGGGACTCATTTCACTTCACAACTGCCTCACTTAGCAATAGAAATTTTGGCCTCAGTTGTGGTCATAAATTGAGGACTACCTGTATATTTTGTGTGGGAGACTTTTGTAAAAAGCTCATCTCTCTTTCTCTCAGAAATGTGTCCACCCAATCTTTCTCCCTTCTGCAGAGAAGATGGCCTACACTTTCTTTTCATCTTTTCCCACTCCTGGGCAGCTAACTCCTCAAAATTTCTTCAGAAGTCCTCAAAGCACACACAAGGTCAGCTAAACATCACAATTGGATCAGGGGTGGGTTCTGCCTGGCTTTACTACTGGTTCGCGCCCTTGATCCGCGCTGCATGCACAGTTCCATGAAAATTGTTCTGCGCATGCGCAGGACTAAAAAAAAACAAGATGGCGGCCGTAACAGCGGCAACCAGAGAACTGGTTCAAGGGTATGGCAGACCTAGGTTGCTGGCCACCATACCACTACTGGTTTGGCTGAACTGGGCTGAACCGGTGGGAACCTACTGCTAAATTGGATCCCTCCACACTTGCTCCAAATATCAAGAAGGGTGGATTAGGCTGGTGTGGGTTGTGGTGACAGCTGCATAATTTTTCACAAAGCCTTCTCAGCCATCTGTCCAGCTTATCACAATGACAGAGTCTCCTCATAGGGTCACAACCCTGACTCTGAATCCAGCAGGATGATTCATAGGCTTTGACAGCACCATCCTTTTTTCTATCTCTTTTCTATCGGTCTGTTATTCCCCCCCCCCCCCACTTGTCTCAAATTGTACAGAGCAGGGGTGTCGAACTTGATTTTATTGAAGGCCACATCAGGATTTTGTTTGACCTCGGGAGCCTGGGGTGGGAGTGGCGGTGGCGGACATGGTCAGCTCAAAGTCACTCGTGTTGGGGGCGGCTGTGGTGGCCAAGTGCTAAGGCAGGACTTCCCTCAGACCCTCTCTCTCTCTTATTATAATGTCCTTCCTTCCTTCCTTCTCTTCTTTTTTCTTCCCTCTTCCTTCTCTTTTCTTCTTCCTTCCCCTGTTTCCTTATTTTTCCTTCCTTCCTTCTCTTCTTTTTTCTTCCTTCCTTCTCTTTTCTTCTTCCTTCCCCTCTTTCCTTATTTTTCCTTCCTTCCTTCTCTTCTTTTTTCTTCCTTCCTTCTCTTTTCTTCTTCCTTCCCCTCTTTCCTTATTTTTCCTTCCTTCCTTCCTTCTCTTCTTTTTTCTTCCTTCTCTTTTCTTCTTCCTTCCCCCTTTTCCTTATTTTTCCTTCCTTCTTTTTTCTTCCCTCTTCCTTCTCTTTTCTTCTTCCTTCCCCTCTTTCCTTATTTTTCCTTCCTTGCTTCCTTCCTTCCTTCCTTCTCTTCTTTTTTCTTTCCCCTTCCTTCTCTTTTCTTCTTCCTTCCCCTCTTTCCTTATTTTTCCTTCCTTGCTTTCTTCCCATCTTTCTTTCTTTTTCTTTGTCTTTCCTCTTTCCTTTCCTCTTTTCCTATCCCTTCTTCTATGATGAAAGGCAAAAGGGGAAGCGTGCCTGAGGGCCAACTGGTTATCAGGTTTTTTGCAGTGTGGTGCACGCACACCTTCCGGTTTGGGAACTAACTAAAACTAAAAGGTTTGCCATCATTGCTGTATCATAAACCAGTGTTTCTCAACCTTGGGCACTTGAAGATGGGTGGACGTGAACTCCCAGAATTCCCCAGCTGAGGAATTCTGAGAGTTGACATCCACCCATCTTCAAGTGCCCAAGGTTGAGAAACGCAGTGATAAACTCTCGGTAATCTGTTAGTGGTGGTGGAGAAGACCCTTGAGATTACTGTGGATGGCCAAGAAAACAAACCAATGGATCATTGAACAACCAAGAGTTATTACTCAAGACACAAATCACCTGGTTGAAGTTATCCTAACTTCAGACACATTTTGGGAAGGCTGTAAGACTAGGAAAGGTGGAAGGAAACAGAAGAAAACCAGCCGCAAAGTGGATAGAGACAATTACAATAGGGATGAGGATACTGCTGGAAGAGTGTCCAGATCAAGTTTAGGGACAGCCCCTTTGATGAAATTGGAGGATAGGAATCCTTCACTGTGATGTTCACAAGGAGGAATCTCTCCAGTGTGTGAGGTTAACACCCATCTACATCCCTGACTGTTCTTTGGAAGGACAGATCCCGAAGCTGATGCTCCAATACTTTGGCCATCTAATGAGAAGAAAGAACGAGAAGAAAGAGACTCTTTGGTGAAGACCGAGATGTTGGGAAAGTTGGAAGAGAAGGAGATGGTAGAGGAGGAGATGGTTAGGTAGAGTCATCGATGCAATGAAAAGAATTTGGACAGCTCCAGGAGACACTGGTGGTGTGCTGTGGTCCATGAGGTCAATTTAGCATCTGAACAACAACCGCACAATCCAGCACTTTCCTCCTGAACTGCAGCCTTAACCTCCACGGCGCTGTGTAGAGTCTTGCACCAGGATATCAAGGCAACATCAACAGAAAATGTTCCCAGAACAGCTAAACGGAGTGATGACATACTGTATCTGAGCTTCTCTGTAACATAGGAGCCAACTGCTCCACCCCCTCCTTCTTCTCCTAGAAGATCATCTGTTTAATGAGTAAAGAAGGTCTCTGCTGGGTTCATATGGTTAATTGGAAACTTTAGCCTTGTGAAAAAAAGGAGATGGTACTTGATAGTATCATAGCTCGGTGTCCACAGTTATTTTCAATCGCCAGATGCCATTTTCCAAGCAGTGATGAAGTGTCCTTCCTTCAGTCCAGGAGTGTGTAGCATTACTACAGGTTTGCACCCGAAAAAATGTGTGTGCATTTGTACCGAAAAAGGTCTGTGCATGGCAACAACATTTTTTTAAAAGGGGGGGGGAGTACATTTTTTCAATGAAGATTGTTCTGTGCACGTGTCCAAACAAGTTATTACCTACTCGGCTGAACCGGGCCGAACCGGTAGAAACCCACCTCTGCTTCAGTCCGAAGACTCCAGGAAACTCAGGTCAGCATTGTTTTCTCTAACATGTAAGAATTGGGATGGAGATGGCTCTCATTATTTACTCTTCCTTCAGAGACAGCTGTTCTGACCGAGGCTTCCCAAGAGCATGCACCAAACTCCTTGTCCCAACAACAAAAAAATCTTTTATTAATTGACTGTGAATTCTGCTCATTCACATCCAGCAAAGTCTCTCGAGGGAGGATTTACAGTCACAGACCTTCTCTGGCTTGGAGAGCTGACAGGTTGATATCTGCAAAATTTGGCAAGGAGTCTCGGAAAGTCACAAACCAATTAAGAGAACTAATTGTCTCCTGCAAACTCCACTCCACTTTCACTCCTCTTTTATTTCCTCTGGGAGGGGCCATTCATTGTCCACCTGTGGCCTTACTCCCAAGTCGACCCCTGTTCTTTAGCTGTTCCCTTCGTCTGGCCACTCTGCGTATGCGCACACTGGGAACAGGCTCCAGCTGTTCATCTGCCTCACTGATGTCTGACTCTGAAGGCAGCTGATAACTGTCGGATGGCCCTGGCCCCCATCTCTGCTTCTGATGCAGAGCCCTCATCAGAGCCTTCCCCAGACTCCAGGACTGGCCCAGGTTCCTCCCCTGGCCACTGGCAGGCCACAATAAAATTCCTGTCTGAATGCTGAGGGAGCTTCAATGATTAATGCTAATCCTTGGTGGAGCAAACTTGCAACAGACTGGTTTAATTCCGTAGGTGTTCTACTTATGTACAAACATTGGTTTAAGTCTTACTTGATTTTCTCTTCCCTTGCATGATTAATATTGCACTAAGGACCCCTTCTGACTCATCCCAACCTGGGACACTGATCAGTTGAAGCCATACACCCTCACTATGGTAGGAAGTGTTACCATAGCAACCTTGCACACTCAGTGTTGCACCCAGACCTCAGTAACTGTTCCAGTGCCATTTTTGAAGTAAAGGAAGAGGATGGGAGGAAAAAAAACAACTATCAGGTTGAAGCCCAGAGATGAGACAGTGAAATCGGGTCCAATCCTTTATTTGCTTGCACCTAATCGACAGAATCTTGCCTGACTAAACTATAAGCTTCTGACTTACTAAATCCATCCTGTGGAATTTTAAGGGCGTGTGTGGCTACCCTCAAACTCTTCCTCCCTTCCCCATTCAGCTGGGAGCTGTGCAGTCTCTTCATCTGGAGTTCTTTCTGGGAAGGCTCTGTGTTGTCAAAAGCTTTTTTCATTGGTCCTGCAGGTGCACATTCCATCACAACAACCCTCAAAGTATAGCATTACTACACAATATTTGGAAATTGGACAAAGGGCTTGCTCCACTTTGGTTCAGGAATACTTACTTATCCTGGCTCCAGAGACCAACCCTACAGCCAGAAATAAGAATGGAGGCAGGTTGACAAAGAGATTAATGATACTTTACTTGTTCTAACCCAGTATATTTAGGGCCTACAGACAGGTGGGTGTCTGGAAAGGTATGGGGTCTCCTGCTTGAGCAGGGGGTTGGACTAGAAGACCTCCAAGGTCCCTTCCCGTTCTATTCTGATTGATGGTATCAGGGAAGGCAGTACATTGTTCCCATCTGTTTTGGGTTCTTGTTGACGATTCTAAGTTTTCTTATTTGCTGTTTTGGTTAATTGTTGGCTTTTTTTTAATGTCCATTTCTTCTATTTCCTTTTTTCTTTTAACAATTATGATAACGTCCTTTCAGCTATGAGAAGACGCTGCACATATGCACACGTCCGTAATGACTTGAGCACATAATTTAAATCCGTTTGGAACCCAGATTAATTGCGAGCCCGACGGGAAAGGCCTCTTCGATCATCAAGCATTGCAGCAAACTTCATAGATTCTAATTCTTTTCTGACAGGTCATCACCTCCGCTTTCTAAACTAACATCAGCCAGCATTAAATACAAAAGAGACCAAACACTATGGAAACGGTGATGGGGGGGGGGGAGAGGTGTTCCTTTATTTTAAAACTGTTTCCAGAAGCACCAACTCCAGCTGAGATTAAGACTGAAGGTCTTATTCAGTGGCATCTGCCCACTGGCAGATGTTTGTTTTTTTCAAATCGGTAGTAAAAAAGAAAGTTTGATCGACCTATCAGTTTTTGCACTTTTTATTTTTCTGTTTCCTTTGCAACTTCTGTTGTTTCAGCATCTCTGGTCTGTTCTATAAACTCGGTAGAACTAGATAGAAGAGCCCACGGGGGAGGTGGGAGCGTGTGGGGGGGGAAATCCCACTGAGTATCCCGACTCCCGCAAAGAAGGGCAATCTATAAACATGTGGCTGGAGTTGAGGAAATCAATCAGGAAAGGTTAATTGGCGCCACCCACTAAGCCACCTAATTGGATGGATTAGCTTGCATTCCCAAACCAATTAAGGTGCCCGTCAAACGTACCAGAAACTTCAGAAGCAAAGCAGGGAGACCTTCCCCAGAGCTAAGCGAGCGAAAGCCGAACCCCCCACCATCACCATCACCATCACCACGGACCATCAATCAGCAGCAAAGCCGGGGATAATCTTACCGTAGGCTTCAGTTTCCATAGCTCCAGTGAGGACCTGAAGTGACCAAATTGCTCCCAGGTTAAGAGGACACCGCTGGGCTGCCTACATGAACTTGGTCTCTGGGTCCTCCACTTCCTGGGCATGAGTGGGCAGCCCCAGCAGGTGTCACCTGGCAAAGGAAGGGCCCTCCAAAGCTCCTTGGCCGGCTCTCCTGTTTCAATTATGGCCACCCGAGGCAGCATCCGAATAGCTCTGGGGTGACCCGAGGCATATCCAGCCAGGGTACCGGCTACTGGTTGGAGACCACCGTAAAGCCACTTGCTGGAGGAGGAGGAGGAGGTGGAGATGGTGAAAAGAAAAATCCAGGACAAGAAGTCTGCTTTCTCTTCCCCCCACCCTGCCCCTACTCCTCCAAAGCGAGCGACAGCTTCTGCCAATGAGGATTAGATGACAAATCCCATCGTCTTATCTGGGCAATGACAGCCACCGTTTAGTCCCAACACTGGACACTGCTATTTAGCGATAGAGGAGAGAGAGAGAGAGATGGCCTTTTATAAGACGACGCCTCGGTTTACTCCAGTTACCACCCTGCTTGCATGCTCTCACTTCATCATGAAATATTCACAGGATTATCTTGTAATCAACGGTCTAATCAAAGCGCAGCGATCAGCTCTTGTTGAGCCTTGAACCCGGCACCGAAGTTAACCGGCCCGTGGGAAATGAACCTGCAATACTCCGGAGAAATTCCACTCTTGCCTCCGTAGGCTGACCATCGTTTATTTGGTTCCCTTCGGCAATCCAGAAAACATTTAATTTTTAAAAAATGTACGCCCCTTTATTTTCGCCATGTCACACATGACTTATGTTGTTTTTGTAAGGGGATGGGCTGCCTTCCATGGGTTTGGAGATGGAGAGACACTGTTCCTGGCTTAATCCTACCAAGATTGTATGGCTGTTGATTTTAAGGGCTGCTAGATCCATGGATTAAGTGAGGGAGGCAAGGGTTGCATCTTCTCATTCAAACGTTTTTATGTAATCGGAGAATCTTTTTGGACTCGTAACTCCTGCTCAAAAGGAGAAGATAGTTGTGGCCAAGAAGTCTTTGCACAGCTGTTTTGTTTTGTGTTGTGTTGCGTTTATTTTATTTTATTATTTTATTTTATTTTTTATTTTGTTTTATTATTTTATTTTATCATTTCTTTTCATTTCAATTTATTGTTTTATTGTTTTTTGTTTTATTGTTTGTTTTATTGTTTGTTTTATTGTTTGTTTTATTGTTTGTTTTATTGTTTTGTTTGTTTTATTGTTTTGTTTGTTTTATTGTTTTGTTTGTTTTATTGTTTTGCGATTTTGTGGTTTTGCGGTTTTGTGGTTTTACTGTTTTACTGTTTTACTGTTTTACTGTTTTACTGTTTTACTGTTTTACTGTTTTACTGTTTTACTGTTTTACTGTTTTACTGTTTTATTGTTTTATTTATCAAAAAATAATTTGTTAAATTAATTGAATCCCACCACTGCCTTTGGGACATTTTGTGTGGTAGTTGCATCCTTTTCTGAATAGGGTGAGATGCTTTGCAATCACCTCCTGTCCTAGTCACCTCACAGCTTTCGCCCTGCATGTGGGGCTGCCCTCAAAAGACCCTTCAGAAGTTTCAATTGGTCCCCCAAAGCAGTGGCAAAGCATAATGGCCTTGCCTTCACAAGCTCCATTGGTTGCCACCTTGCTTCAGGGTGTGATTCAAGATGCTGGTAAGGTAAAGGTAAAGGTTCCTCTTGCACATATGTGCTAGTCGTTCCTGACTCTAGGGGGCGGTGCTCATCTCTGTTTCAAAGCCGAAGAGGCAGCACTGTCCGAAGACGTGTCCGTGGTCATGTGGCCGGCATGACTAAACACTGAAGGCGCACGGAATGCTGTTACCTTCCCACCAAAGGTGGTTCCTATTTTTCTACTTGCATTTTTACATGCTTTCGAACTGCTAGGTTGGCAGAAGCTGGGACAAGTAACGGGAGCTCACTCCATTACGTGGCGCTAGGGATTCGAACTGCCGACCTTTCTGATCGAAAAGCTCAGCATCTTAGCCACTGAGCCATCAGTGTATTCAGAAGTCATAGCAGCCTCTAAACCCAATGAAGTAAATAAATATTAAAATACATATTTCCAGATTCTGGTAGATTTCCTTCCTTCCTTCCTTCCTTCCTTCCTTCCTTCCTTCCTTCCTTCCTTCCTTCCTTCCTCCTTTTTTTCTTTCTTTCCTTCCTTCTTTCTTTCTTTCTTCATGAAAAAATAAAAAAAGCTGTCACTCAAGAATAGGAAACATGTTACGTATTTAATTTTTTCCCTTTAGCTAATAAGGAATACGTAATCTCTAACGTTTTTGTTTCCTTCTTTTTAGTGATTTAGCACTGGCAAACAATAAACACTAGGTGGCAGCAGTGGATTCATGGTTTGGAGATCTCTTTGCTACCTTCTAGTGGCTGTGGGTAGTTTTGCAGCCCAGGTATCTTTGGTCTACATCAGAGGGAAACAGTCCAGACACAACTGGATGGAAACTGTCACTGAAATGGATTAAAAGCAACATGGTTGTGGACAACTCCTGCCGAAAAGATTAGACAGAAAATTTGCCTACATATGAATCCAATATGCAGAGCCTGTTCGCTCCCTTCCCCCTTGGATTGAAACTCCCACTGAGAGTAAACCTAGACATTTTCCACCCACAAATGTGCTCATGTAGTAAAAATGGATGCCAAATATCCGAGCATCCAACCATTCCAGGCTGCTTGCGACAAATAAATCACAGCAATTCATTATTCACAAACAAGTCATTGGGACAAACAACTAGCATCGATTAAAAGCAAATAGAAATTAAACTGGCATTGACGGTCATAAAACCAAAATGAGATTAAGTTTGGAAAATGCCAGCAGCCCAATGAAATAAAATTTTAGACGTCAAATGTACAGTGGGAAAACCCCCGCCTTGGCTACCCACTGAAGAGCATGCAATTTGGGCTGTGCCCTGACCTAGGAGGAGCACAAAGGTGGAAGTTGCTACCAGGATGAACAGGGCAAGCAGATGGTGTCCTATAGGTCAGGATTATCCAAGATTGGTGACTTTACGACTTCCTCTTCCTTCTCCTCTTCCTCCTACTCTCTCCCTCCTCCTCCTCATCACTTCCCCTTTTTCTTCCTCTTCCTCCTCCATCTTCTCCTCTCCTTCTCCTCTTCCTTCTCCTCCTCTTCTTTTCTTCTTCCTCTTCCATCTTCTCTTCCTCCTCCTCCTTCTCCTTTTTCCTCATCCTCCTCCTCCTTTTTCCTCCTCCTCCTCTTCCTCCTCCTCCTCCTCCTTCTTCTCTTTCTCCTCTTCTTCTTCCTCCTCTTCCTCCTCCCTCCTCCCCTTCTCCTCATCTGTTCCTCTTCTTCTTCCTCCTCTTCCTTCTCCTCTTCCTCCCTCCCTTCTTCTTCCTCCTCTTCTCCTCTTCCTCCTCCAACTTCTCCTCTCCTTCTCCTCTTCCTCCTCCTCCTCCTGTTCTTTTCTTCTTCCTCTTCCATCGTCTCTTCCTCCCTCCTCCTCCTTTTTTCCTCCTCCTCCTCCTCCTCCTCCTCCTCCTCCTCCTCCTCCTCCTCCTCCTCATCTTTTCCTTCTCCTCCACCTTCTCCTCTTCTTCCTCCTCCTCCCCCTTCTCCTCATCTGTTCCTCTTCTTCCTCCTCCCTCTTCCTCTCTTCCTCCTCATCTCTTCCTCCTTTTTCCTCCTCTTCCTCCTCCACCTTCTTCCTGCTCCTCTTCCTTCTCCTCCACTTCCTGCTCATCTTCTTCCTTGTCTCTTCCTCCTCTTTCTCTTCCTCCTATTTTGTGTTTAGCAAATGAATCAGATATTTGCCTCATCTCCTTCTGCAAACTGCCCTATTATTCATCCCTGATTCGCAACTCCCTAGTCAGAATTCAGATAGGAAAATCCAATGGGCTCACACTGTAAGCCTTTTTTTTAGGGGGGGGGGAAGCTTTTGAGAGACTCAGCTTTTAATCCAATGTTTTATTGAAGCTTGTAACAGAAGCCGAATAACTCTGATTCGAAAGGTGAGCCAGAGTTAGACATTCATCCTAAAAGTAACTACTGAAATGGGAAAAAAAATAACTATATGCTGAAAACCTTGTATCAGTTCATCGCATGGATAGAAGTCCTTTGATGGGAACATCCATCCTCAGCACGACTCCAAATGATTTGAATTCTTTGGGCTTTTTCAAAACATGGCACCCCTGGAACAATCCAAAGTGAAACATCCAAAACATGCAGTTTCTTCCTTGGCTGCTTACATGGCTTTGATTAGACCAGTATCAAAATCCTCTCAATCCCCCCACCCCCCAAAAAAACTATAGTCAGATTGTACATGTTCTGGCATCTGGAGAAAAAGCTTGACATGCATCCCCTCTCTATTGGGGGATTTACGGTTGGCATTTCCGTGAGAGACATTCACACTCTCTGGCATTAAACACTTGGTGATGAACCAGAGAGCCGTTGGCGCAACGCAAGGGGACGTGCATGGCATCGGTTGCGGTAGCTGAGCAGCAGGTGCAGATGTCTTCAATGTGGTTCAGGGTTATGTTGTAAATGGCTTTGCTTGTACACTTGCCCTGAAAGAGAAAAGGCCAAAGGGTTGGAACTTAAAATCCCAATTTCACTGTGTAAACTGCTGGAAGGATGTGAAAATTGAGATGTGGACAGACTGTGCCAAGCTGATGGAAGGAATAGGGTGGCAGAGCTAAGGAGGAGGAGGAGGAAGGAGGAGGCAGAGGAAGGATGAGAAGAAGAAGAAGAGAAGAAGAAGAAGAAGAAGAAGAAGAAGAAAAGAAGAAGAAGAAGAAGAAGAAGAAGAAGAAGAAGAAGAAGCAGCAGCAGCAGGAAGCAGAAGAGGAGGAGGAGGAGGAGGAAAGAGGAGGAGGAGGGAGGAGGGAGGGGAGGGGGATTGGGAAGGAGGAGGAGGAGGAAAGGAAGAAGAAGAAGAAGAAGAAGAAGAAGAAGAAGAAGAAGAAGAGGAGGAGGAGGAGGAGGAGGAGGAGGAGGAGGAGGAGGAGGAGGAAGAGGAGGAGGAGGAGGAGGAGGAGGAGGAGACGAGAAGAAGAAGGAGGAGGAGGAGGAGGAGGAGGAGGAGGAGGAGGAGGAGGAGACGAGAAGAAGAGGAGGAGGAGGAGGAGGAGGAGGAGGAGGAGGAAGAAAAGGAAGAGGAGGAGGAGGAGAAGGAGGAGGAGGAGGAGGAGGAGGAGGAGGAGGAGGAGAAATAGGAGGAAAGAGAAAGGGGAGGAGGAGGAGGAGGAGGAGAAAGGAGGAGAAGGCTTTGCATGTAAAATATTGCTGTTTGGGGGGGGGGGAGTTTTTCTACACAAGTGGTCCTTGGCTTACAATTGATCACTTACAGTGGTGGGATTCAAAAATTTTTACTACTGATTATGATATATGACATTTTTGCAAAAAGCCAACACTTATTTCTGGGTTTTGGTACAAATGCTGCAATGAGTTTATTTAATGACTGCAGCAAAAAAAAAAAAAGTCTGTAAAAATCAGGTGGGCCACGTGATGTCCACATTGTGAGTGCATCAACTTACAACCCTCATGGTACAGGCTGCATAAGTCGAGGAGTGCCTACACAAATGCATATAGGCTGTGTCAACTGGCACATTATTACAAAGCAGGCAAAGAATAGAGAAGGAATCAAACGGGGGTAAAAACAAGAGAAGTAGTGATTTATCAAATGGTATATTTCAGGGAAGATGATGGATGATGTCCTACCACTCAACACAGAGGTAACTGGTGATCAAACAGCCTATTAACAATCATTTTCTAACTACATCCCCTTCCCTCCTTCCAGACATTCATAATCATCCATGACTTAATTTATTAATCTGCTACAAAAAAATTGGCTGGTTGGACTGACCAATTGTAGGATTTCATACAGGTAGTCTTTGACTTACAACAGTTCATTTAGTGACTGGCCAAAATTACAACAGCACTGAAAAAAGTGACATTGTTGTGGCCCGCCAGTGGCCAGCAGAGCTGGTGGCCGACTCAGACACTGTTGAGGTTGGGGAGGAACCTGGGCCAGTCCTGGAGTCTGGGGAAGGCTCTGATGAGGGCTCTGTGTCGGAGGCAGAGATAGGGACAGGACTGTCTGAACAGTTATCAGCTGCCTTCAGAGTCAGAGATCAGTGGGGCAGAAGAACAGCTGGAGCCTGTTCCCAATGTGTTCATGCACAGAGCTGCCAGGAGAAGGGAACAGCTAAGGAACAAGGGTCAACTCGGGAGTAAAGCAACAAGTAGATGGTGAATGGCCCCTCCCATAGGGAATAAAAGAGGAGCGAAAGGGGAGTGGAGTTTGCAGGAGACAATTAGTTCAATTCATTAGGGTGAAGATCTGTTCCTGATTTCTTGCCAAGTATTGTCTGCTACAGCGTGGAGTTTAGAAGATATCGGCCTGGCAGCTCTCCAAGCCTGATAAAGGTCGGTAGTTGTGAAATCTCTTGAAAGAGAGTTGCCAGGACTTTGCTAGAGAGGAATTCACTTTACACTGAATAAAAGGGGTTTTATTGGGATGAGGAGTTGGCTTCATGCTTTTGGGAAGCCTAGGTCAGAAGACTTATGACCATTTTTCACATTTATAACTGTTGATGCATCCCCGTGGTCAGGCAATCAAAATCCAGAAGTTTGATAACTGGCAGGTATTTATGACAGTTGCAGTGTCCCAGGGTTATGCGATCCCCTTTGACAACCGACTGTCAATGAGGAAGTCCAACTCACTTAACAACCGCCTTACTAACTTAACAACTGCAGTCATTCGGTTAACAACGGCCGGCAAAAAATGTCATAAAATCTGGCAAAACTCAATCGTCTTGGGCTCAGTTTCGATCGTACGTTGAGGACTTTCTACTGTTTTAGCATTAACCTGAACCAGATTTAACGGTTGGTATTCTACCGGTTCGGACTGGTTCATCCAAACCGGTAGCAGGAATCGCGGGGGGGGGGCACTCACTCGCCCCGACTCCACAGCATCCCATTTAGGCGCGTGTGAGCGAAGTGTGAGAGAGAGCATGTGCACTCACACTCGCGAATTGGCAGGGAAGGTAAGTGAATGCCACCCCTGATCTGAGCCATAATTTACTGCTCTGTGCAATTAGACACAAGCTCTTTGCAGTACGGAAAACAAAACAAAAAAACCCTCTCCTTTGCTCTCGTAGGCTCCTTACCTCGCAGTAATGGAGATTCAGCTGGTTTTCGTTCACACAGTTGTCTACTTTCACAAATTCTAGCCTGCCTGTGCTCAGCCTGCATTCTGGCTCGACACCTAAAACGCAAGGGGAAATATTAGTTGTGCGAAATTCACAAGCGGGTGGATTATCGGTCAGCAGCAATCGGCTTACAGCTTTTCAATATCGTCACGACTCCTTTAAGAATTACGAGGATGACATTAGCTTTAGCAAATGCAGTGGGCTGGCAACTGGTCAGTGGTGGGATTCAATTGAAGAACCAGGACTAGGCCTCCCATGACAGCCAACCTGACCCTGGGTGAATCGGTTGTTAAATTACCCACCCAACCACCCACCCCAGGTTTCAAAGTGGATCCTGGGCCCTGCGCTGCAATGGAGAAATGGGTAACAGAGTGGTTGCCACAAGGGGAGGAGGAGGAGGAGAAGAAAGAGGTAAAGTGCCTTTCTCCCTTGCCCGTTTTTTCATTGCAGCGCAGGGCCCAGGATCCACTTTGATAGCGGGGTGGTGAATAATTTATCAATCGGTTCGCTTGAATCAGTGCGAACTGGCTGAATCTCACCACTGGAACCGGGCCACGCAAGCAGGGGCCTGCTTGAAAATAGGCCCTGGCCCGGTAGTGGGCTTCAGCCAGGGGGTTGGAGACCCCTGGACTAATGCATCACCTTTAAACTTTTAAAAATTGCTCATACACAGAGGAAAAGATGTTATTATGTTCTTCCTTCAGCCATGACACCTTATTGGTCTGCCTTTGAGCTGATAAACAGCTTTTGTTATTAGAAAGAGATGCACCCTGCAACTCACCTCATTCCTTTCAGTTGCTGTCTTCTTGAAGGGCATCCAGGAAAAAGAATCTCACCTCCACACAAATATTTACTTTCGATATTTACAATACAATACAATAGCAGAGTTGGAAGGGACCTTGGAGGTCTTCTAGTCCAACCCCCTGCCTAGGCAGGAAACCCTCTACTGTTTCAGGCAAATGGCTATCCAACATCTTCTTAAAGAGTGTTGGGGCATTCACAACTTCTGGAGGCAAGCTGTTCCACTGATTAATTGTTCTCATGGTCAGGAAATTCCTCCTTAGTTCTAAGTTGCTTCTCTCCTTTGTTAGTTTCCACCCATTGCTTCTTCAGGTGCCTCAGGTGCCTTGGAGAATAGCTTGACTCCCTCTTCTTTGTGGCATCCCCTGAGATATTGGAAGACTGCTATCATGTCTCCCCTAGTCCTTCTTTTCATTAAACTAGACATACCCAGTTCCTGCAACCGTTCTTCATATGTCTTAGCCTCCAGTCCCCTAATCATCTTTGTTGCTCTTCTCTGCACTCTTCCTAGAGTCTCCACATCTTTTCTACATCGTGGCGACCAAAACTGGATGCAGTATTCTAAGTGTGGCCTTACCAAGGCATTATAAACTTCACGTGATCTTGATTCTATCCCTCTGTTTATGCAGCCTAGAACTGTGTTGGCTTTTTTGGCAGCTGCTGCACACGGCTGGCTCATATTTAAATGGTTGTCCACTAGGACTCCAATTTAAACCCATCTCTTTTCATCAGGGTGTTTTGTAAGTGGCAATCAAAACAAACCAGACCAGCATTTTTTTGCCTTTTTAGAAGCAAGCCTCTTTAAGCAACTGATTTTGCATACTATTCTTCCTCCCCAACCCCAGCCTAGTCCAGCCTGTCTGTTCACAAGTGCTGTTTGACTGTCACTTCCGATATCAGTACTTGAAGGGCTGTCATAGAGTTAACGAAGAGGAGGACTAGGGGTGACAAGATAGCACTCTTCCAGGACTTGATGGGCTATCAAACAGAAGAAGAGTTGACTCATTCTCCAAAGCACCCGAGGGCAGGACTAAAAGTAACAGGTGAAGATCTGTTCTTCACCTTGCAGGATTTGGGTTTGGCTAGTTTAGAGAAAAGAAGGATTAGCAGTGTTCCAGTATTTGAGCGGTTGCTACAAAGAGGAGAGGTTGACTTATTCTTCAAAGCACCCGAGGACAGGACAAGAAAAAAAATGGATGAAAACTAAGCAAGAACAGAAGCAACCTGGAATTCAGGAGAAACTTCTTAACAGTGAGGACAATTAACCAGTGTATAAAGCTTGCCTCCAGAAATTGTGGATGCTTCATCACTGGAGGTTTTTAAGAAGAGATTGGACAGAACTTTGTCTGAAATGGCATAGAGTTTCCTGCTTGAACAGGGGGTCGGACTAGAAGACTTCCAAGGTCCATTTCAGCTCTATTCTGAGGGATGGATGGATTGATCATCAAGGAGAGATCCAACTTAGAACTAAGGAGAAAATTCTTAACAGTGAGAACAAATAGTGGAATGGCTTGCTATTGGGGATGCTTCATCACTGGATTTTTCAAGAAGAAATTGGACAGCCATCCAAGAAGATTGATGATACCTTCCAATCCCATTATTCTATATTCTAAGTATGAGGCTAAACTGGCTACAACATGTCACTGGTGTCAACTTGCAAAGCATCCCTGGCCTACTCTTGAGTTGCCCTAGGGAAGGGGGATGGGAATACAAATTTTGTGGCTACAGCAAGGGAGCACTTCAGTCAAAACAAAAGCACATTCCAGCCATCCCTCTCTCAAGGCCATCACTGTGGTTACCCACAGTGGCCGGAAGGGAGTGATCTCTACAACCCGCAAAATTGCTTCGTTGGAGAATGTGACAGATGACACACCTTGGGGGGGGGGGGAACAGGGTCAAAGCCAGGGCATAAATTACATGGGGTCAGAGCTGGCTTCACTTGGAAACGTGCCAACATGAAGCTCCTAATAAATAACTGGATTTATTTTGAAACTTGGCTCGAGGCTCATGATTTAATTAGAGCATCGGTCAGAACCATAGGTGGGTTGTTCCCTGTTTGGCCAGGTTTGGGCAAACTGGTAGTAGCAGCGGCAGGAGGCTCTGCCCCCTTCCACCCGCACGCTTTACTAGCAGTAGTAAACCAGTTAGGAATCTACAAATGGTCGGAACCCTGATAACTGGGAGGTACATGTTTTGGAATCATGGCTTGAGATGATGGCCTGATGACAGAACATGGGTTGTTTCAATCAAAGACTAGTAAAAATGCCTTTGGCCATAGTAAGGCAGGCTTGGCTACGATAGTGCTGAACCAAATCATATAGAAGGATTGGAAGGAGTTCAGATTTTTAAAAAACCCGCATGTTTCGAACTGCAGAAAGTGGAAGCTTTGTTGAAATGAGACTTTTCAACGAAAAATTAAAATCCAATACTGGTTATAAAGTTCAAAGCTCTCTTGGGCACGCTAAAGATTAGAATATGGAAACTACCACCGAATTACTGATAAGTGGAGATATAATGGAGACCAGGTGGGAAGACTCCCAAGGCTGCAATACGGGAATTAAATGAAACGATTTGTTCAAACAAGAACAGAAACAGGCAAAAGTGAGGAGTTGAACAATATGTTTAAAATATCCAAGCCCTGGAGAAGGACAATTTGATGAAGGAAATACAAGGAAAGGAAGAGTCAGAATATTATTTACTTTGGGAAAAATGGTACAAATGCCTAGACGATAGAAACAAGAAATAAGAAATTGGGAAATGTAAAATTAAGGTATAGCAGAACAATTAGGATATAGAGATAAGATAGGGGGTAGGAAAGATAAGTTAAGATATATTAACGTAAGAAAAGTATATACAATACAATATAGGTAATATAATAGTCTGATGCAAATGGCTAAATATTAATAATTAAGGAATTGTACGCAGAAAGGAGTAAGAAACAAGATGACCACAAATGTAAAATTGAAATGTATAGGAGGGGAAACAATAACTGTAAAGATTCATCGATATGTAACTGCTGTAAGATGGAACATTTAGTTCCTGTGTTGTTTTAAGTTATGGGTTTGTCTTTGTTGGTCTGTTTTAAGTGTTTAAAATAATTTTGTTTTCATAAAAATAAATAAGTAAATAAATTGTCCAAGCCCGGCTCAGAAACCCAAATGCAGGGGCTGAACAGGCTTGTCAAAGAAACCAAATGGAACAAATAATAATAATAATCAGGTAAGAACAAGTACAAGTACAATGGATGAAAGGCCCTTCACGACACTCAGAAAATGAGATAGGAAATGATGGATTAGCAACGTGTGCAGCTGTAAACATTTCTCTTAATTCTCCCATTCCCCTCTTTTCCTGGATCACATGGAACCTCATTTACAAATATATGAGCAGATCAGATTCTGTGTAACCAGTGACAATTCTTTCAAATTCTTTTCATCTACTTTGATGAAAAAAAGGACCAGGGGAGACATGATAGCAGTCTTCCAATATCTCAGGGGCTGCCACAAAGAAGGGGGAGTCATGCTATTCTCCAAAGCATCCGAGGGTAGGACAAGAAGCAATGGGTGGAAACTAATCAAGGAGAGAAGCAACTTAGAACCAAGGAGGAAATTTCCTGACAGTGAGAACAATTAATCAGTGGAACAACTTTGCCTCCTGAAGTTGTGAACACTGGAAGTTTTTAAGAAGAGATTGAACAACTATTTGTCTGAAGTGGTGTAGGGTTTCCTGCCTGAGCAGGGGGTTGGACTAGAAGATCTCCAAGGTCCCTTCCAAATCTGTCATTCTATTCTATTCTATTCTATTCTATTCTATTCTATCTTTCCTTAAGCATCTCCATACTTTAATTCTCGCAGGCAAGATTAAAAAGCCTTGTTAATTAAATTAATCAGAGAGCACGGTTCAAGGCTTAAAGGCTTGAAGTGAGCTGGAATGCGATAATATCTGGATAAGCAACCACGAGAATTATCTTGGAGTTGACTTGGCTTTGGTTACAGCAATTACTGGGCCAAGGTTGGGATGCCTCCTGGACAGACCATCTTTTATTTATTGACAGATGAACTCCACAAAAGGAGGGACGAGGGAGGCAGAGCAGAGGGCGATGAGCTGCCTGACATGTTGACCTTGTCACAAGGGATGGTTCTCAGTGCTAAACAAATTCCGTAATTATCTACCATACCATTTGGCAACTCAAGCTTTTATTGAAAGGTAGAAGTAAAGGTTCCCCTTGCACCAATGTGCTAGTCGTTCCTGACTCCAGGGGGCCATACAAACATTATTCCTTACGTATTAGATGCAAACACTATTCCTTACGTATTAGATGCAAACACTATTCCTTACGTATTAGATGCAAACACTATTCCTTACACATTAGATGCAAACACTATTCCTTACGTATTAGATGCAAACACTATTCCTTACGTATTAGATGCAAACACTATTCCTTACGTATTAGATGCAAACACTATTCCTTACGGATTAGATGCAAACACTATTCCTTACGCATTAGATGCAAACACTATTCCTTACGTATTAGATGCAAACACTATTCCTTACATATTAGATGCAAACACTATTCCTTACGTATTAGATGCAAACACTATTCCTTACGTATTTGTAGGCAATGCTCTTAATTTCAAAAGGGGAAAGCTTGCGTTATGCCATTGCCACAGGCATTTTGTCCTTCTGGCATCCTTGTGGCTAGGGCCCCACAGACATGATCCAGTAACATTATTTTCACACTTCTCTTTTCATATTGCAGCCGCACACCTGTTCATAAATATGTGGCAATCTTGTAGGAGAGGAAGCAAGTTTTGGTACTTACATGTTTCACAGCAGGTGTTGCCAACTTTTTTCACTTTACCCTAGAGAAGAAGACAGCCACACATCATTTAAGACAAATAGACATGGGGCTACTCAAAGGGTGTTCATCCCAAATTGCATAGCTAGAAGACTGTAGAGATTCTTTGAAATCCCTCCTTTGAGTAGTTTGGGAGTAGGAATGGATTTCCCGGGGGAAAATTGCAGACTACAGGAACCATTTGCACTGCTCAGGTGGCCTCAACGACCCTCTAAAAGGATGCAAATGACCAGCTGTCTGCAAGGAATATCAATCCTTCCATTCCCCACCCTCCTGTCAGAGCTGAAGAAGCTTCTGGGATGACAAGCGAAACGTCTTCAAAAGAAAAAAAACAAGGAAGTCCAGCTGCCTCCTGAAAAAGCATCTTAGGGACTCTTTCGCTTATGATGCTCCATAAAGCACAAATTGAACACATTGCTACAACAAATACCATTTTAAAAAACGTCCAAGAAGAGGTGGATTCTATACTCACCCCTTCAGCTAAGCATTTCTTGGAATCAAATGGAGGGCACCCGGTGATCTTCCTCTCCCAAATAAAATCTCCTTTGCGATTCACCTTGCAAAAATGATTGTCGCACCCATCTTGGACTGTTTCATTCGGCTGTAAAAGAAGCACTCGTTTGTTTGTTTGTTACAGTGAGATTGTAATAGACCAAAGGCACCATGGAAAAGCTCAGCCGACAAATTTGCACAAAGTTGAAACGGTTACTCACTTGGTGGGTTTGTGGAACAGATAGTTCTGACTTAGGCTTCCCCAGCAGCACGAAGATGAGCCCTCATCCCTATAAAACCCCTTTTATTTAATTTACAGTGATTTCCTCTCCAGCAAAGTCCAGGCCAATGGTTTTTCATCAGATTTCACAATTACCGACCTTTATCAAGCATGGAGAGTGGCCAGGCTGATATCTTTCAGATGCCGCAATACTTGGCAAGAATGCAGGAATGAACTAATTGTTTCCTGCAAACTCCACTCCCCTTTTGCTCCTTTTTTATTCCCTATGGGAGGGGCCATTCACCGTCCACCTGTGGCTTTACTCCCAAGTCAGCCCTTGTTTCTTAGCTGTTCTTTTTGCCTGGCAACTCTGCACGTGTGCACACTGGGAACAGGCTCCAGCTGTTCGTCTGCCCCACTGATCTCCGACTCTGAAGGCAGCTGATAACTGGCATACAGCTCTGGCCCCCTCTCTGCCTCCAACACAGAGCCACTCCAGGGGAAACATCCTGCAAAATCTCCATTCCCACCACACTCCATGGAAAATATACTGCAAAATCTCCATTCCCTCCCCACTCCAGGGGAAGGATACAGCAAAATCTCCATTCCCTCCCCACTCCAGGGGAAGGATACTGTAAAATCTCCATTCCCTCCCCACTCCAGGGGAAGGATATTGTAAAATCTCCATTCCCTCCCCACTCCAGGGGAAGGATACGGTAAAATCTCCACTACCATTCCACTCCAGGGGAAGGATGCTGCAAAATGGGGCCAGCCAGAGGTGGTATTTGCCAGTTCTCCGAACTGCTCAAAATTTCCGCTACTGATTCTCCAGAACCTGTCAGAACCTGCTGAATTTCACCCCTGGATCAAGCCCTACCAGCAGGAGCACTATCTGAGAATTTAAGGGCAGCAGAAGATCAAGTGGCTCTCCCAGACGGTGGACTTAATGTGTCAGGAGAAATAGAACTCCATCAAGAAGCTCCATTCCCTATATTAATATTGCACCACCTTGTTCTGCTTTTCAGCTTGTTTTCTCTTATCAAGCCTGTTGTTGATCTTACGTAGCGTTCAAAGTTTTAGTTTCCTTGGCGTTTGAGCGATGCTGTCCAGCCCCTACAGATGGCACGCACAAAAGAGCGAGAACAAAGTGGATTGCTGGAAAGAATCTTGAACGCCAGTCAGGGGTAAAAAGCATAATCTTGAAATCTATAAAAGTTCCCAGGCAGATTTAAGAGCCAGCTAATTAAATCGGAGTCTCTTGAAAATGCTTCCTTCCCACGGCCTTCACTTCTAGGTCAACTATCTGCGCCATGCCTGACGGTTTAGAGCAGAGAATTTTCCCCCCCCATTTCAGAATCCTCTTTTCCCGCACGGTAAAATAAAATAAAATTTAAAAGAGGAGCCGAAATCTCCAGAAAAGTGAATTATTGCACCATAAAGTAGAGTGTGAAAACATCAGCATCTCTCGTACATTTTAGTCATTTCACAAGATTCCAGCTGCGGCCATCGCAAAAGAGGTTGATGAGGTCACATATTCTGTGGCCGGATGCCCTCATAAAATAGAAGAAAGTGGGTTTTTTAAAAAAAAACAATCTACATTTTTCTATTATCGGGAAAGTGTGCCTTCTTTTTATGATCTGGTCCATCAATACATTTATCTCCTCCAACGCCTTTCTCTAAAGGGCCGCAGTTGACATGAATATGAAGGACTACTGCTCCTGTTTCCACAAAAATAAGATCTTTTGAGCGCATGCGCTAAAGTAAGCCCTCCCCCCAAAATAAGCCCTCCCCTAAAATATTTAAATGCATGCACAGTCGGTCCCTACTATTTCCTGAATGGGGAAAGGAGAAGCATGCCCCACATGCCCCTGCTATCCATGCGGAACAGCCTCGCAGAGGCCACCCCAGTGGTGGGTTTCAAATTTTTTTAGAACCTCTTCTGTAGGTATGGCCTGCTTTGTGGGAGTGGCTTGCCGGCCATGTGACTGGGTGGGAGTGGCTTGCCATCCATGTGACCAGATGAGAGTGGCTTGCCAGCCATGTGACTGGGTGGGCATGGCCAACTTGTAAAATGTGGTGGAACTCACTTAACAACGTTCTTGCTTAGCAACCAAAATGTTGGCTCAGGAACTCTGGCATTGAAGCATGCAAGTCTTAAAGCTGTCAAGTTACAAGAGCCTTGCACCCCTAATCCTTTAGAAAACAAAACCCCAGGGGTGTTCAGACTTGACAGCTTTAAGACTTGTGGACTTCAACTCCCAGAATTCCTCCTCCAGTCATGTTGGCTCAGGAACTCTGGCACTGAAGTGTGCAAGTCTTAAAGCTGTCAAGTTACAAGACCCTTGCACCCCTAACCCTTTAGAAAAAACCCTAGGGGTGTTCAAACTTGACAGCTTTAAGACTTGTGGACTTCAACTCCCAGAATTCCCTCTCTCGCTCTTCATCTTGATGATGTGCGGATGGACGGGGGGAGGGAGCTGGAACCGGTTCTAAACGGCTCTGTAGATTTGTGGAACCTCTTCTATAGAAGAGGTTAGAACTGGCAGGAACCCACCCCTGGGCCATTCCCACAAATCCTAGCTACCGCGTTCCTTCTCTTAGTGGCGGCCGCAAAAAGAGCAGCAGGCCCAGCGACGCTAGGGCCGGCAAGAGTGTGCCGGAAACAGAGACAGAATTTCCGGCCCTCTCTGGATCAGCTGATTTGCAACAGGGGTGGGTTGCTGTTACCTTCGCTACCGGTACGCTGCTCGTGATCCTTTCGTGCACACACCGGAAGTGCGCTGTGCACGTGCCCAACAATTGCTGTGCATGCATGCGCATTCCACCAGCCCTGTGACACCCAGCTGCTCATCATAGGTAGCGCAGGCGCCGCAGGCTGTGTGTGTGTGCGCAATTGGCCCGGTTGCCTTAAAATCAGCTATGGAACGCGGGCAGGCGGGTGGGCCAAATGAGCCACTGTACCGGTACGGTGACCGCTGCTCCCTACTACTACTGGTACGGCTGTACCGGGCCAAACCACCCAGAACCCACCACTGATCTGCATGCCATGGACCGAGGTTAAGGGGCCTCCTGCACTTCAAAAATAATAAGACTTCCTCGAAAATAAGGCCAAGCGCTTATTTCGTGGGGAGGGGGGGGTGTTTCAAAAGAAAATAAGACCCTGTCTAATTTTTGGGGAAAGACAGTATTCCTTCTGTCTCTCTAGGTTGCGCTCTCCTTTGCACAAAAGTGGAAAAATAACCCTGTTTTTCAATTTCTTCTACATATTTGTCTAGGAAAAGAAAATACTAGGTGCTCTCTCTGGAGGATCTCAAGAGGAAATTTAGTTTTTTTTTTCCGTTTGAGGCAGGCCTCTCAGGGGAAGAGGCTGTGGAAACGCTGTTCTGTGTGAAGTTCAGGAAACAGCAAATATTTGTTATATAAGTTGACTATTTTATGCACGGAAATGGAAGGAGGCTTCAATCCCCACAATGGACGAATGGTTACAGAAGCAGATGGAGCTAGGAGAGATGGATAAATTGACTGCTTTGGTCAAAGGAGAAAAATTACACACACACAAGTACTTTTGTTTCTATTTGGAAGCGGGGGGGATGAAAATTTCAATTTTGGGTTTTACTGATTCGGTAGATCTGTTGTTTTAGAAATGGCTTTAATAGTTTACACAATAGTTTAGGCTATTAGGTAAAAGTAAAAGTTGAGAGTTGATGTTACCATCTTATTCCTCAGCACCCTACCTTCCAAAGGGAGTTGGAAGACAATGCCTTCCCCCCCCCCCCCCCATTTTCCCTTCTCTACACTTTTCTCTTCCCTTTTCCCTCCCGTATTCTTCCTATTCTTTGCTTTGGCATTTTTGTATTTTATACTAATAAACAAATAAAAAGGATTGGCATATCGGGGAGGGGGGACGACTCAAAAATTGACATTGAAAAGGTCTAGACCAGTGGTTCTCAACCTGTGGGTTGGGACCCGCTTGGGGGTCGAACGACCCTTTCACAGGGGTCGCCTAAGACCATTGGAAAACACAAATTTTCGATGGCTTTAGGAACCGAGACACCAATTTTATGGTTGGGGGTCACCACAACATGAGGAACTGTATTAAAGGGTCGCGGCATTGGGAAGGTTGAGAATCACTGCTATAGACCAATGTTGGTGAACCATTTCAGCACTCAGTGCGCGGGAAATAGGAAGAGAAGTTGCCCGATGTGCATGCCTGGAAGATGCTCTTCTGGTTTCTGGCGTGGACACGTGCACTGGCCAGCTGTTCTTTTTCTGTGTATGCACGCCAAAAACCAAAAAACCAGGGGACTGGTGCACATGCGTGTACCGGAAACCAGAACATCATCTTCCCAGCACACGCATGAGCACTGAGTGGCTGTTCCTCCTGTTTCCGGTGCTGCCATGTGCATGAAGACCAGCTGGCCGGTGCGCCAGAGCCTGGAAGAGCAACGGGCAATGGCTCACATGCCCAGAGATACGGCTCTGTGTGCTACTTCCAGCACATGTGCCAGTGGTGAGTTGCAGGCAGTATGCACCTGTACGGGCGTACCGGAGCCTGCCCGGAGTGCCAGGTACCATTCCGGTACGGTGCTCCAGAGGGCACACCTGCCTGCCCAAGTTCCTTCCCTGTCTTTAAAATCTTCGGGGCTTCCGCGCACGGCAAGTACAGTGCCTGCGCAATGCTCCGCCGAGCAGCTGGAGCATCACGGAGGCTCGTGGAGGCGTCGCTGGATGGTAAGACACATGCGCATGGGCTGCAAACATCCATGTGGATGCTGGCCGGCCTGTTCGAACCGTACCAGTTGGAATGAGATTCGGAACCCACCACTGAGGTGTGCCATAGGTTCACCATCACAGGTCTACACAGCATGGTATGTTTCAAGGGTGATAGACACCAGCCTTCCTTTCTTCCAGTTGTTCTGCAGATAACTTGTGAATTCAAGAACTCCCAGGTACAACAGCTAATAAAAAGCCACTAGTTTATGTGGTGTCGGAAAAAAAATGCTGCACAGTTAGTCTTCGACTTATGACTTCAATTGAGCCCCCCTTTTCTGCTGTCAAGTGAGTTGTTTGTTAGGTGAAGTTCTGCCCCATTTTATGACCTTCCTTGCCACAGTTGTTAAGCGAAGCACGGCAGTTGTGTAATGAGTAACAATGTTGTTAAGTGAATCGGGCTTCCCCCCCAAAAAGGATCACATGACCTCGGGACACTGCGACCATCATAAATACGAACCAGTTGCCAGGTGTCCAAGTTTTAATCATGTGACCAGGTGGTGCTACAATGGCCGTGTGGAAAATGATCATAAGTTGCTTCTTTCAGTCCCGTTGTAAGTCCGACACAGTCTCTAAACCAAAGGTTGTAAGTCAAGGACTATCTGGAGTTTATTTTCCTTTTATCTTGAGTTTCAAATGAGGGGAAACCTCCTTGAGGGTTTTTATCGATAGCAAATATTCTGAAGACTGTTGAGAAGATCATAATCTTCAGAAGACCTCTAAGCCAAGAGCAGTCGCATAACATGGTGAGAAGTGTCTTTGCACGATTGTTGAGGAGGGAGATAAACTACAGGGCGCAGAGGTGGTGTTCAGCCGGTTCGGGCTGGTTCAGGTGAATCGGTAGCAGAAATTTTGAGTAGTTTGGAGAACCGGCAAATGCCACCTTTGGTTGGCCCCACCCTCCCTGTCAGGGGAAGATTTTTCACCCTGAACTAGATGAGGCTTAGACCGCGGCTTTTTCCAAACAGCATATCTTCAAGGAGTGAAAAATAAAATAAAATCCCGGAAACATGTTCTAATTAAAAAAACAAACTTTTAATACAAAAATAATAAAATAGAAAATAAAACAAATCTATCTAATTGCTACATTTTGGCAAGAAGCAGTTTGTCTCCCAGCTTCTTGGCAGATGGACAAAGATCAAAAGGAAAGAAGTCTCTGGAATGTGTGATGTATATAAACATGTTAAGCATGCGCAATAAATCATTGCTGATAAAGCTTATGACCTGCGCAGTAATTCATCAGTAATTACAATACAATACAATACAATAGTAGAGTTGGAAGGGACCTTGGAGGTCTTCTAGTCCAACCCCCTGCCTAGGCAGGAAACCCTATACCGTTTCAGACAAATAGCTATCCAACATCTTCTTAAAGACTTCCAGTGTTTGGGCATTCACAACTTCTGGAGGCAATTTCTGTTCCACTGATTAATTGTTCTCACTGTCAGTTATTCAGTTCAGTTCGGCTAGCAAACATTTAACGCAGTGACACTCCCGCCTCCATCATTTTTTCTCTGCTGGTCTCCATGCTGATATCTGTGACCACCTCATATGTTGCAGAACTGTTTCCCAAACCCCCAGGCATGTCCTATAGTCCCTTGTTTTTTTAGCTCAGCTGATTCGAGCAGCAGAACGGATTGTTGCGCCTAAGCTGAGCTAAAAAACACAGCTCAGTTCACCAGCGCTGACACCGAGGCAGAGCTGGGTTTCTACCGGTTAGGACTGGTTCAGCCAAGTAAGTAGTAACTCAGCCGGACATGTCCCCGAACCGGTTCTATCAGTGGCACCATAGGCACTTGTGCGCATGCACAGTAGCAATTGTTTTACTACTGCGCATCCCGCAAAGCATGCATGAGCCCGCAGCGCACCCAAGCAAACCAGCAGTAACACAAGCCCAAAACCACCCCTGCACTGAGGGCGGCCTTTGAATGCCGTGTGAGCGGGCCCATGAAGCGCTCTCTCATAGAACCGCTAGGAAAAGATTAGGCATCCCACCACTGGCAGGGTGAATATATATACATTGGAAAATAGATGTTGAAACGACTGACCTTCAGATACAAAATGGTTCCATCCCTCAGCTGTATGTCGCACCGAGTTGGCAAACATTTCCCGCAGCAGGAACCAGAGGCTTTCTCCATCTGGTAATTCTGCAAACGCAAGGGTAACACCTTAAAAGTCAATTTTAAGCATTGAGAAACGCATTGCATTTAACCTCAGAATAACAGAGTTGGGAGGGACCTTGGGGGTCTTCTAGTCCAACCCTCCTGCTCAAACAGGAGATCACATTCTCATTCAGCCTTTCTCTTGTTCTGTATTGTTTTGCAGATCTTTCCGAATAAAACATTCATATTTTCTTAAACAAATTCAAGATTTTGTTTACCACCGTTTCAAAGTTATAGTTGTCTTGCTTTCATTTTCCTTTAATATTACACATTGCAAAATCTGAAAAAAATGCAGACAATTGACGGATAATGATATCAGCTTTCTTCTTGTTTGGTATTGCTTTGCAGATCTTACCGAATGAACATTCATATATACATATTTGATAAATTCAATATTTTGTTTATGGCAGTTTCAGAGTTATAGACGTCTTGCTTGCGTTTTCCCTTAATATCACACTTTGCAAAATCGGGGGAGGGGAATGCGACTATCGACAGACAACAATATTCCCGTTTTCGTGTTAGGGAAATGCAGACGAGTCAAGTTTGCTTTGAAAAGTAAATCTGAGGAATTAAGTGTAATTACAGTCTCTTTTCTCCCAGCCAGGTTTCCTCACACGCAATCTGCCACTCAGCCAGCAGGTCCTTAAGGAGAGTGACAGAGTTTCACGTCAATGGCACAGCTCCCGTGGGGACCTCTGATCCCCACTGAAGACATCCCACGTCCTCTTTCTTGACAACTAGTTAATGCAGATAATAATCAGTGTAGGATCCTCTGTGCCAAAACACTTTTGCAATGATGGCACTGATTTTTTCGTTGTCCTCTATAAACATGTAATAAGCTTTTGGAGGAGAGCAAAGTTTTATCCCCCTGTCCTCCTTCTCTTTTCATCCAGACATTTGGACTTAGGAAGTAAGGAGTGTTTGAATCAAAGGATCTTCCCTCGCATCCAATTGTATCTCTTAATAACTGCTTCTGAGATGTTACAATAACAAAACAGAAAAATAAAGGTCAAGATTTCTCCGTTCAGTCATGTCTGACGCTACAGGGTAGTAGTCTTCATCTCCGTTTCCTAGCTGAGGGAGCCATTATTGTCCAAAGATGTTTCCGTGGTCAATGAGGCCAGAATGACTGTACAGCGAGGCGCATAGAATGATGTCACCTTCCCACCAAAGTGGTTCCTATTTATCTACTTGCATTTGCATGCTTTTGAACTGCTAGGTTGGCAGGAGGTGAGGCAAGGAACGGGAGCTCACCCCACCATGTGGTGCTTGGGTCTCGAACCACCAACCTTTCAGTTTAGCACAGGTGGCCAAATTGACGGCTTTGATCAAAGAATATATATATATATATATATATATATATATATATATATATATATATATAGAGAGAGAGAGAGAGAGAGAGAGAGAGAGAGAGAGAGAGAGAGAGAGAGAGAGAGAGAGAGAGAGAGAGAGAGAGAGAGAGAGAGAGAGAGAGAGAGAGAGAGAGAGAGAGATGTTTTTGTAGATTTTCACGGGTGTAGGTATGCTGGTCTTGTTGTACACCACAGATAAAATCAGCAAAATTCTTCACAAATACAATATCAAGACAGCCTTCAAAACTGACCAAAAAATCGCCAACATCTTAAGAAACCCCAAAGACAAAATCCAGCTAGAAAACCAAGGAATCTACGAAATAGCATGCAAAATCTGCCCTGAAACATACATAGGAGAAACAAACAAGAGAATAAATTCACACATCACAGAACACAAGAACGCAGTAAGAAAAAAAGAAAAAACCTCCTCCCTTTTCCAGCACCTTAAAGCTACAGGACATGAAATTAATTTTGAAGGAACCAAGTTAATCTCCAAAACAGAACACTTCAACAAGAGAATAATTATGAAGCTATCGAAATAGAGAAACACCCCCACAATATGAATAAACGTGACAATACCTCCCACCTACCAGACATCTGGAAACCAGCCCTAGTCAACAAACGAGCCCCACCCACCACCCAGGCCGTTACAACACGAAACAACAATGGACACACAGCCAGCACCAATCAGCACCAATCTACCAATCATGATACAAGCACACAACCAATCATTCCACTTGCTGAAACAAAGCCAGCACTCCACACCACACCCTCCACCAAGATTTATAGAAAGATGGCAGCTCCGATCACACTTTAAGCCCAAAACCCAGCCTGAAGGTGGCGAGTGAGACCTCGCTGAAACGTTACCAAGACAATCTCAATCTTACATGGGAAAAGACCCGAATACAACAAAACCAGCACACACACACACAGACACACACACACAGACACACAGACACACACACACAGACACACACACGGACACACAGACAGACAGACATATACATATATACGGACACACAGACAGATACATACATACATACATACATACATACATACATACATACATACATACATATATATATATATATAGTTTCTGCCTGGAAACCAATACTGGATTTTGTGCTTGAGGTGGGGGGGGGGGCGGGGAAATGAAAGTTTGATTTTGGGTTTTGCTGATTAATAGATTTGTTGTTAGAGAAATGGATAGTTTATATTATTATGTAAAAGTTAAAAGTCGAGGTTTGATGCTATTGTCTTATTCTGCTGCACCAAAGGGATTTGGAAGTCAATGCTTTTTGTTTCTTTTCCCCCTTTGCTCCATACTTTCCCTTCCCTTTTTCCTCCCTTATTTTTCTACTACTTTCTTTTGCATTTTCGTATTTAATATTATAAAATAATAAATAAAAAATAGGTAAAGAGAACTGCCAACCTTTAAGTTGACAAGCCCAGGGTCTTAACCACTAGGCCACCATGCCCCTTAACAACAAAGTGGCTATATTCTCTCCTCATTTGCCCAACTTGGAAAAGACAGTGTGGTGCAGTGCTAAGAACATTGGGGAGATCCAGTTTTAAATCTCACTGGTCTCCCAGCTTAAACCAGGAATGGAATAAATGCAGGATTAAGTGACAAAGTTCCATGAGATCTGAAAAGTAAACAGCACAAATAGGGATGGTTTTTATCATTTTTCTTCTTGTTCTTTTTTTAAAACCTAAAACAGCTGCAAAATCCTATGTTTATTCAGAAACGGGGGGGGGGCAGGTCCTTGGCAAAACTAATTTAATTAATGGCATTATCAAATTAAAAGCTTGATTTCTTTCCATCATTCATGACATCATCGGGGACATTACAAAGTTTGCGGTCAACCTTCATGCTCATTTTATTTGAACATCAAGGACATGTGTGCAATGTTAACTTTTATGTCCCTTTCTGTCAAATACTTTGGATTAAGTCTTGCAAGAAAATAGCAGTCAAATGACACTAGGATATAAAACTGGAGCAGGTCCTCTCTGCTTTGCATCTAAAATTATGATGCTATTTGTTTTTTGATGGGGTCCATGAGTGCCAACAAAAGCAAGCAAACTTTGGATCCAGGCTTGTTTAGAAAGAAGACTTTGCAACAGGTGGGGACCTTGAAAGCAGCTCTCTTGGGGTCTTTAAAGCAGCTGCAGCTTTCACCCAATGTCTGGGGCTTTGGGAAACAGTTCTGCCACATATGAGGTGGTCGCAGATATCAGCATGGAGACCATCAGAGAAAAAATGCAGCAGCTGGGATGACTCAAGGAGATCTGCTCTCCTGGGTTGCCTTACGCCTCTTTGGAACAGCTCACTCTGAATATCACTTACTACTACATTGGTATAGGTCAGTTCATGACTGGCAGAGACGTGGCAACTGGGTCAGCCAGTGAGGGCTGTTTGGAAACTGAAACAATATTTGCTGTGTGAGCAACAAGGAGACAGCAAGGAGCCTGAGCGTGGCTTAGTTCATCTGTACTATAGCTCTGAGTCTGTACAAAACAGGGGTAGGTTCCTACCAGCATTGGTACCGGTTTGCTTTGTGCGTGCGTTGCTCGGGAATGTGCAGTTCACTGTAAATTGTTCTGTGCATGCACAAATACCATGAAAAGCTAATAAAAACATGCCAGCAATAGCAGCGGATATTGGGGAACTGGTTCAGGGGCGTGGCCAGCCTGAGTCACTGCCGGTTCTGCAACCCCAGCCAAATTACCACTACCGGTTCGCCCAAAGAATAGAAACCCACCTCTGGTACAAAAGCTCTGAATTAGTCTGCTGCTGTGAACTGAAACTGTTCTCTCCTCTGCCTACATTCTATATACAATGTGGTATATACTACCACATTGGAAAACCAGTTTTTGGTACTGTGTACTTATTTCATGTGTTATATTATATATAAACAGAAGTTAATGAATCCTGCTGAATCAGTTACCTGTGTGCGCTTTCTGGCTTTGATTGCTGCAACAAACTCTGACAGTATATTGGGTGGTGTGATGACACAAAAGCAACACAGCCAGACGACAGGTCTAACTCCCCTTTATTGCTCCCGCTGTGCCCGCAAACATCCCCACGTTTACTACAAGTCCTGGAGTGAAGCTCTCACACTGCACCTTCAGAAGGCTCTGGCTGTGAGTAGTCCAGTAAGCCAAGTTAGCCAAACAGTAAGCAGGGCCAGCAGTCCAGTAAACCTGGTTAGCCAAACAGTAACCAGATCAAGAAGTTCAGCGAAGCAGGCACACTGGCAAACCCCACAAGACAGAACACAGTAATCTCCAGACGTCAACAAGTGCACACAAGGCTCCACCTACTCAACGCTTGTTCCTGACAAATGCCCCTCCCACTGGCACCTCCTTACATCTGAGTCCCCAGGTGTGCCTTGTGAAAGGGGGTGGGGCACTTTCCTCCCTCATAGCTGGCCCAGTCTACGTTGGTCTCACCTTCTCTCGTCTCTCCATGCCCTAGGATCAGGAGGGGGTGGTCCTTGCTCTTTGCCTGAGCTTTGTCTCTCCTGCTCCTCCCTGTCTGCAAACCTTTCTAATCCTGAAAAACTTTGCCCGGACTGACTCTGCCCTTCCCCAGTTTTGTCCAAGGACAACAGAGCTGCCCTCTCAATCTCTGTCGGCTCTTTTTCCAGCTCATCTTCCCCCGCAGACTCCGATTCCGATGGGGGCCTGACAGGTGGGTTATGGCTTTCAAACAGAAAGAATCTCCAATACTTTGGCCACCAAATGAAAAGATTTAATTGGAAATTAAATCCCATATTTTCTGACAGAGCTGAGAGTAGAAAGACCAAAGGCTGTTGCAATTCGGAACCTCCAAAGTCAAGAAAGCTCCTTGAAGCATGATGTTCCCTCTTACCTTGGGGCATGGTTGACAGGTAAATTTCCCACACATCAATTTGTATGACAGGTACAGTCCCTGCTGTGTGGTACATTGGCAAGTGGTACACTCATCCAGCATCATGCGTTTCCCTGGCTGAAAGAAAAGGAGAACATGTTTTGCTGCCTTAGGTTGTCATTCCTATCATGAGAAACACCAAGATTGGACCTTTCATCCCCACTGCACCATTTCTTGCAAAGTTAAATGAGGAAAATCCTACGGGAAGAGGAGAATAACAAGGGCGAGTAACTCAGCCAGCCAAGCAGAAGCTTCCAGGTTCAATTCCTGGGGTCCCCAAGTCAGGCTGAAATCCTAGATTGTGATCCACCAAAGGAAGAGGAGGAGACTGCAGCCAAAACAACAGAATAACAGAGTTGGAAGGGACCTTAGAGGTCTTCTAGTCCAACTCTCCTGCTCAAGCAGGAGATCCCATACCAGGGTGTCAAACTTGATTTCATTGAGGGCCGCATCAGGGTTGTGTTTGACCTTAAGGGGCCATGGTGGGCATGGCCAGGCTGGGTGTGGCCAGCTCAACGTCACTCGTGTCAGGGGGTGCTTGTGGCAGTCTGAGCGCTTTGCTTGCGAAGCTCCGTTTTCTGCTGCGACAGCCTCCTGCAACCTTCTGCCAGCAAAAATGGAGCTTGGGAAGACCGCATGTAGCCCTCCCAAGCTCTGTTTTCAGTGGCAGAAGCACCGCAGAGCGGTCCTTCGCTATTCCCAGGGCGGCCCTCAGGGCCAGATCTAAGCACCCCATGGTCTGGATCCGGCCCCCGGGGCTTGAGTTGGGCACCCCTACCCTATACCATTCCAGACCTGCCTAGTCTCCTCTTAAAAACCTCCAGTGATGGAGCACCCACAATCTCTGAGGAAAGTTGTTCTTGATAGAATTGCTGAATTACACCTCCTAACATCTGGCTGATGATACTCAGTAGCATTAGAAGAGCCACTTGACTCTACATGTCATGTGTTAGCTATGCGCTCAAATTAATTGTTAACTCAAGTAGTTTGCCTGCTCTCTCTTCCCCAGGTTAAGCACCAATCTTCTCAGCAGAAATCACTTCCTCGCACCCCAAAGAGTTGCGAATATTCACCTAATGCACTGGTCTCAGTGGGATTTCAATGGGCCAAATCAGAGGTGGTATTCAGCCGGTTCCAACCGGTTCTGGTGAACCAGTAGTGGAATTTTTGTGTAGTTCGAGGAACCGGCAAATGCTACCTCTGGCTGGCCTCACCCCCATCTATTCGCTGCCTCTGGAATCCCAGCTGATCGGAGTCCCAGCTGATTGGCTGGGTCTTTTTCTGTTGCCCTGCACAGGAGAACAGGGAGCTGGAAAGCAGATTAGTGGGGTGAGGAGGGAATGGGGATTTTACAGTATCCTCCCCCCAGGAGTAAGGAGGGAATGGGGATTTTACAGTATCCTCCCCCCAGGAGTAAGGAGGGAATGGGGATTTTACAGTATCCTCCCCCCAGGAGTAAGGAGGGAATGGGGATTTTGCAGTATGCTTCCCCCAGGAGTAAGGAGGGAATGGGGATTTTACAGTATCCTCTCCCCAGGAGTAAGGAGGGAATGGGGATTTTGCAGTATGCTTCCCCCAGGAGTAAGGAGGGAATGGGGATTTTACAGTATCCTCCCCCCAGGAGTAAGGAGGGAATGGGGATTTTGCAGTATGCTTCCACCAGGAGTAAGGAGGGAATGGGAATTTTGCAGTATGCTTCCCCTGCCATGCCCAACAATCCACACCCACCAATCCCCGCCCCACCCACAGAACCAGAAGTAAAACCTTTTGAATCCCACCACTGGGCCAATTCAATACAATACAATAGCAGAGTTGGAAGGGACTTTGGAGGTCTTCTAGTCCAACCCCCTGCCTATGCAGGAAACCCTATACTGTTTCAGACAGATGGCTATCCAACATCTTCTTAAAGACTTCCAGTGTTGGGGCATTCACAACTTCTGGAGGCAAGTTGTTTCATTGATTAATTGTTCTAACTGTCAGGAAGTTTCTCCACAGTTCTAAGTTGCTTCCCTCCTTGATTAGTTTCCACCCATTGCTTCTTGTTCTGCCCTCAGGTGCCTTGGAGAATAGTTTGACTCCCTCTTCTTTGTGGCAACCCCTGAGATATTGGAACACTGCTATCATGTCTCCCCTAGTCCTTCTTTCTATTAAACTAGACATACCCAGTTCCTGCAACTGTTCTTCATATGATTTAGCCTCCAGTCCCCTAATCATCTTTGCTGCTCTTCTCTGCACTCTTTCTAGAGTCTCCGCATCTTTTCTACATCGTGGTGACCAAAACTGAATGCAGTAATTCCTTTTTTTAAATCAGTCGGTCAGAGAGAATGTCCTTCAAATGATTTCAGCCGGGTTCCACCTTATTTTTTTTCCCGGGGTTATCAGAAAAAAGTGTTGCATCTATTCATTGTTTGCTTAGCATCACATCCAAAGCATAAAAGAAGAGCATTTTACCTTGGAAGAGAATGTCCTAACGGTGGTGTTCCAGAAGGCAGCTGGACTTCCTTGGTTTCTGCCCTTGAAAGTCCAAATGCCGTTTGAAAAATCACCTTTGGGACTTTGCTCCTTCCTTCTCTCTCCTGCTTAGTTTTTATCTTAATTGAGTTTTAAATTTAAGGTCTTTATTGATTGTTTTAATGTTTTATGCTGCATTTCATTCAATAACTGTAATCCGCCTAGAGTCGCCCTTGGCAAGACAGGAAGCATGCAAGTTTGATAAATAAATAAATACACGCAAATGGAACAGATGTTTGGCTAGAATCTTACCGCAAGAACAGTACCATTCAAGATACAGCCATTCACAGGTTCTGCAAGAGAGAAGTTGCAAGTATTGGCATCTGACTCTTCTACAGGACAGTGAAAATGCCAACTTCATTTTTAATGTCTCATCCTCATCCTCAGCATCCCATTGGTTGATAGCTAGCACGCTGGCAGCAACCCATATCAACCGTTAGCACCAGTCAATGAAATTTGTGACGCATCTTTAAATGTTCACTTGACTGAGTTTCATGCTTAACAAATAAAAGAAATAACAACAAGAACAATAATAATATCAATAAATTGCAGTTTCCTGCAATAACACCAGCGGAACTGCAAAAAACTGTGCTACTCGGAACATCTTATATTTTAAGAAGGTCCTTGGTTGAGACCTAGGACGCTGGCAGCAAACCGTATCAACCATTAGCACCAGTCACTGGTATTTGTAATGCATTTTTGCATGTTCAGTTGGCTGAGTTTCATGTTTAATGAATAAAGTAAATAATAATAATAATAATAATAATAATAATAATAATAATAATAATAATAATAATAATAATAACAACAACAATAATAACAACAACAACAATAATGAGGAGGAGGAGGAGGAGGAGGAGGAGGAGGAGGAGGAGGAGGAGGAGGAGGAGGAGGAAGAGAAGGAGAAGGAGAAGGCGGAAGAGGAGGAGAAGGAAGAAAAAGGTAGTACTTAGTTGATACCTAGGACGCTAGCAGCAAACCGTATCAACCATTAGCACCAGTCACTGGTATTTGTGATGCATTTTTGAATGTTCAGTTGGCTGAGTTTCATGTTTAATGAATAAAGTAAATAATAATAATAATAATAACAACAACAACCCAATTGTAATTGGAACCCTTGCAGCAATACCTAAAGGGCTACCTCGCTATTTGAAAATTCTAAATTTACCTGACTTGAACATTCTGAATCGATTTGTTGTGATAGAAACGCTAGTTTATACTATTATATAAAAGTAAAAAGTTTAGGTTTGATATTACTGATGTCAGACTCTACTTTGCTTGCTTGCTATCGGCTGCCATAGGAACGGGCAGGGTGGGGGTTTGAGGTACTTGGGAGGGGGAATTACTGGTGCAAAACTTAAGAAGGTAGTTTTGTTCTCGTCATCGTCTGCGCATGCTGATGGCTTGGGTTTGGTCAAGGTCAACCATCTTTGCATACCAACTGGAAGAGGCCTTTTGAAGATGCACCCCACATGACACCTTAGGGAGTTGCAGATTGAACATTGGGTTGGGGTAATTGGAGGGGGAGGGTGCTGGGAAACGTTTGATATGTACAGTACATGTTCGTGCCTTTTTGGCTCAGATCTTGCTTTTCTTTTGCTGCTTTCAATTCATATCTAGTAAAAGTACTTTATCTCTATTCAAATGGAGTTCAGGTTTTTCTTTCTTGGATATTGAAGGAGGCACATCTGACAATAAGCAATATCTCACTTTGCACCCATCCCGGAGTTCAAAGCTTCCGTGGGGCAGCACCCAAATGTCTAACCCCTGCAGCGACCAGGAAAAGCGACCATGCCTGACAATTGTATTATTCTACTGCATCAGAAGGAGTCAGAAGTCAATGCCTTTTTTTCCCATATATATATATCTATATGTACATAAAGATATTGCCACTGCAATACCCTACAGCAGCAAAATTAAATTCTGACTTCTCCCAGCCTGTCTCACAAACACCAGAATGTCTTCTATAGGTGTCCTATCTAAAGTGTCACATTTAAGTTCGATTGCAAACATCTCAAGATGGTGCAAGAAGGTATGTCTTCTTCTGAATGGACCAGTTCTTACCACACCGACAGGAAGGGCAGCATCCGGATCTCTGGTCACAGCGCATCTCTGTGGCAAACGGGCAACTGATTGGCTCCCTTGGTTGGCATGACACATTCCTGGTCTGGATAAAGACCTCCTCATTCACACGGACACATTTTTTGATGACGCAGGGAGCATCCGGAAACGTCCATTCGGAGCCAACCTAGGAATGTAGGACAACAGAAGGGTTTAGGCAGCCCAAAGACCATCCTTTCTTGATAACTTGTTCAGGGAAGACATGTGCATGATGTTCCCCTATGAAGCAGAACATGACTTTCCTCGCCCCCAAGGTAGAGCAGTGTGAATAAAACTAAACAGTTCCCCTTATCCTATTTGTAAATCTCTCCCATTTGTAAGGCTTGGGGAAAAAACTAGAAAGCAATTGCAGTAGCTTTCTTCTGTTCTAAAGGTAAAAGTAAAGGTTCACCTCGCATATATGTGCTAATCGTTCCTGACTCTAGGGGGCGGTGCTCATCTCCGTTTCAAGTCCGAAGAGCCAGAGCTGTCCAAAGACATCTCTGTGGTCATGTGGCCGGCATGACTCAACGCCAAAGGCGCATGGAACGCTGTTACCTTCCCACCAAAGGTGGTTCCTATTTTTCTACTTGCATTTTTACATGCTTTCGAACTGCTAGGTTGGCAAAAACTGGGACAAGTAACGGGAGCTCACACCGTTACATGGCGTTAGGGATTTGAACTGCCGACCTTTCTGATCGACACACTCAGCATCCTAGCCAGTGAGCCACCACGTCCCTTCTTCTGTTCTACAGGAGTGCAAAAGAATAATATCCAAGTAGGTATTCTCTGCTAAGAGCGGCATTGGGGGCCTAGCAGTGAAGGCGCTTGCCTCCCACTCAGAAGGTTGAGAGTTCAATCCTAGGTAGCAGCCGATGTTTCTCTTCTAGAGTGCAAAGATTTTTTTTTTTTTGCTGTGAGCCCCAAGTGGCATCAGGAAGGGCATCCGGCCAGTAAATGCTCACCTCCATCCAGTCTACCTGGAATTAAGGGATTACAGGGTCATAAAACGGGAGGAGATATTCTTTACTAGAATCTGGCCTTTATGATTCTACTGGTTCCTTTGGGCTCTTGATGGCTTCTGATATCCTTGGATCAACCGCAAGAAAGAAAGAAAAATACAAAGATGGAGGGAGTTATTAGGATTGTAAGAAAATGCCTTGCCTATGGGTGATCTCTCCCCTGTTTCTTTTCACAGCAGATAAAGCCAAGCAGTATTAAATTTACTCTAGGGAGTTGCAACGTGCAACCCTGTGCCGCAGTTGCTAAAACAGCCAACGCTACTGAATCGGTCGTGAAGATAAGAGGATACCATTACTGCCTTATTCCTATTCTAGATAGCATAAGATTCCTGCCTTGGGCAGGGAGTTGGACGAGAAGACCTCCAAACTCCCTTCCACCCCTATCATTCTATGATCCTCTGATACTGGGCGCTCTCTTCTTCCCGTCTGTGAAAGGAAAGGACAGAAATCCTTCCAAGCTGACTGTGGAAAGGATGCCATCATATTTCAGCTGAGCGCGTGACCAAGTTACTCCTGAAATCCAGATCTCAGTTCCGCCAGGGTTTAACCGTGGAGGCTGCGCCACACCGAAGAGCCACTTCAAGGGGTGCTTCAACTTAAATGTTGTTGAAACGAAGTGGTCCTTGAAGCTCTGTGCAGCTCTTACAATTCATGGCTTAAGTGCTTCTTTCCATCTAGTCTTCACCGGAAGGGAAGACTGTCTGCTCAAGGATAGCAGGAATGCCCATCCTGCCTCACCACGATGCCTTATGTCAGTGATGGCTAACCTTTTCATTGTCGTCCGAAAGTGCACATGCACAGTATGTGCGCCCAGATCAATTATGCAATGCATGCGCAACATGCCCCTTGTGCTCCTCCCTGTGCATGCATGCACAAACTTCTGTGTCCTGTTTGCAGCCTAGTAGGCCTCCCTACAGCCTTCTGGGACCAAAAAATGTGGTGTGGGTGGTCACCGCAACCCCTGTGCCCCATTTTGGGCCGAGTAAGCCTCCCTACCGCCTTCTAGGACCAAAATGTGCTTCAGGGGGGCACTGCACACCTCATACCCTATTTGGGCCTAGTAAGCCTCCCTACCGTCTTCTGGGACCAAATCGTCCTTCAGGGGGGCACTGCACCCCCCATACCTCATTTGGGCCTAGTAGGCCTCCCTACCGCCTTCTGGGACCAAAACGGGCTTCATGGGGGGCATTGCACCCCCCCATACCTCATTTTGGGCCTAGTAGGCCTCCCTCCAGCCTTCTGGGACCAAAAATAGGCCTCAGGGGGGAACGCTGCCCCCCCATGTTCCCCCACCCCCCTGCGCATGCACGGCAGAGACCCAAAAATCAGCTAAATGGCGGGAGGCGTGCACACATGCATGGTGGAGCTGAGCTGGGCCGACGGGTCTCTGCATTCCACCCGCGGAAAGCATGCCATAAGTTCACCATCATGGCCTTACGTTATGCCAAACGATGTCTTCATCTCCTCGAGACCAAAGAGGTGTATCTTGGCACATGGTTCTGAGACATTTTCCACAGCATGCTCCTTCTCTGTTGACGTACTTATATCCCTTCAAAACATGAAAGACACCACCGCAACAAAAGTCAAGCATGTATAACTTTTCTCGTATAATATATTACAGGCGGCCCTTAATGTGGGACCACAATTGAGCCCCAAATGCATGCCGCTAAGTAAGAAATCGGTTGAGTGTGGCCCCATTTTATGACTTTCCTTGCCACGTTTGTTAATCACTGCCACTGTTAAGTTAGTAACACATTAGTTAAGTGGATCTGATTTTCCCATTGACCTTGTTGATCAGAAGGTCGCAAAAGGGGACCCCATGACCCCAGGACATTGCAGCCGTCATAAATGAGTCAGTTGCCAGGGTCTGAATTTTGATCACACGACCATCAGGATGCTCTAACAGTTATAACTGGGAAAAATGGTCATAAGTCATTTTTTTTCCAGTGCTGTTGTAACTTTGAAAAGTCACTAAGCAACCTGTTGTAACCTGGCTTCCCCCATTGACTCCGTCGTTGGAAACCAGCTCTGAAGGTTACAAATGCCAATCGCATACCAGGTTTCCCTGAAAATAAGCCCCAACTAGAAAATAAGCCCTAGTATCATTATAGCAAGGGGGCCTATCCTTAGAAGGGTCACTCTCTCTGTCCGGGCTAGTGGAAGGCATGGCTGAGGCTTGCAACTCACCCCACTCACATCCCTTTAAATTGCTTTCCTCAAGAATCCGTGCACATGTGCGGGCGATCTCTGCCTCTCTCACGCGCTCCGAGCTCTCCAGGCCTAATCCCAGCAAGCAATCTGTGAGTCGATCGCAACGCATGCCACGAGGGCTCTTCAAAATGGCCACCACAAGGTGTTCTGTTGCCGGCAGCTTAAAATGGCCACCACTGCTAGCCGCTGCTTCTCCGACACGTCGGTGGTGATTTCGACGCAAAAAGGCAAGCGCAACAATGGAATCAAGCCCCCTCAACCTCTGTTAAACAGAGGATTCTATGGCTCGTAGCAGGAGAAAGAGGGGCTGCTAGTAGTGGAATACACCAGGTGGTGGAATACAGCCATGGACCAGGGGCTGCACTAAACTGCCCCTGTTCCAGTGGTGAGATACGACCGGTGTGCCCTGGTATGGGCGTACCAGTGCCTGCTGGTGCACCAAGTACCATTCCGGAACGGTGTTCCGGAGGGCCCAGCCACCTGCCCGCGCTCCTTACCTGTATTTGGGCTGTTAGACCCTTCCGCAGCCGCTCACGGAAATGCTTCATTGAGCAGCTGGAGCATTGCGGAGGCGTACAGGCGATAAGTATGCATGCACACATTCATGTGGTGGACGCCCAGCCCTGTTGCACCGTACCAGTTGCACCGGGATCCGGAACCCACCACTGTCCCATTCACAGTCCTCAATTTAGGTAAATTTAAAGATGCCCAATTTAATAGTTCAGATTGTCCAACAGGTTAAAGTCAATAATTCAGAAGCGGAACCAAGGGAAAACAATCTTGGACCAGACAGACAGAGATTTTTTTTCAGGATGCTCGTAATATAATCCCTACCCCCAAAATAAGCCCCAGTTAAGATTGTCAGTCGGACAGATGCATTTAGTACCATGTTTTCCCCAAAATAAAACCTAATGTGTCTTTTGGAACAAAAATTAATATAAGACCTGGTCTTATTTTGGGGGGAAATATAACCCCAAAATAACCCCAGGATATTATAACTCTCATAAATACATGCTGGTTGCCAAGCAACTGAATTTTGATCACATGACCACGGGGATGCTACAACAGTCTCAAGTGTGCAAAAAATGGTCGTAACTTATTTCAGTGGCCCTGTAATTTCAAGCGGTCACTAAACAAACGGTTGTAATTCAAGGACCACCCAGATGTAATTCATACCCTTGAGAATCCTAACTACTTCCTTTCTTCCTCATTAAACAGTTGGAGGACGAACTTCCCCAGAAGCAAGCGTGACACCTCCAATTTTTTGGAGCGCAAAATATTTTCCCAGGCAATCTTAAAATCTGTTCCTGCTTATTAAAACGTTTGCCGCACTAACAGGGTCGTTCGTTCCCTTAACTGGTGGCTTTTCTTTCTATTTCAGGCTTCACAATTCTGTTTTACGGTTTTAAATTATTCCTGTAAGTCACCCAGAGAACAGCGGTATTTAGGGGAATATAAATATTATAAGCTGGGGAGGGGGGGTTGTTTTGCCGGGTCCTAATTAGAAGCACAAGGGAGCTCATCTGTAACCTTACATGAAAACTATGAAGGGCGTATTTTAAAAAACAAAATCATGAACTTTATTTATGTCACTCACTTTGCAGAGAGAGAGAGAGAGAGAGAGAGGGAGGGAGGGAGGGAGGGAGGGAGGGAGGAGAGAGAGAGAGAGAGAGAGAGAGAGAGAGAGAGAGAGAGAGAGAGAGAGAGAGAGAGAGAGAGAGAGATGTAAATTGCATTGACTTGACTGTGGTAGATATCAGAACTCTTGTAGCAAACCGATCCCCAGAAAAATCAGAGCCCGGCTAATATAATTAAATCTGGGATGAGTAGCCTAAATTCCTAAAACTTTCCAACAGAATCAGAATCAGAAGATGATTGGTGGATTGAAGGCTAAAGCATACAAAGAACGGTTGCAGGAGTTGGGTTTGTCTAGTCAAGTGAAATGGGGGACTAGGGGATGCGTGATAGCAATCTATCTAGGTGTGTGTGTGTGTGTGTGTGTGTGTGTGTGTGTTCGTTCGTTCCAGCATTACTTTGGAATGCCTTGAGCAATTTCAGCCAAACTTGATACACAGATGACTTACTCTGTGGAAACAAATAATGTGGGGGTTACCCTGAACATCCCTCAGGATGTGTGTTCTGTTACGATACAGCCTGTTGTGCCTTCAAATGGCTTCTACTGTACAGCCATAAAATGGCTTCTACTGTACAGTGCTGTGGAGTTGCCATGGTAACAGCTTTAAGTACTCCACAAGTTGGCTCCCTCTGTAAGGGGGAAAAACCAAACATTAGAAATTACGTTCAGTCCGGACATTCCCCCCCTCCCTATAAATAAATATCCGGACAACAAGCAAGTGATCAGCTAGTGTTTCAATATTTGAGAAGTTGCCACAAAGAAGAGGGAGGTCAACCTACCCCAAAGCACCTGAAGGATAGGACGAGAAACAATGGATGGAAACTAATCAAGGAGAGAAGCAAGCTAGAACTAAGAAGAAATTTCTCGACAGTGAGAACAAGCAAACAGTGGAAAGGCCGGTTCTTCCTTGGAACAATCTATATAGCCATTCAAACCTGTGGCGTTTTGAATTAAATTGTATTCTACCTAGAAATTTAATAAATGAGGTCTTGGGCAAACTTATCCAACACACTTTCCTCTTCCTCCTATATTTCCCATCCCAACGACCCTGTGAGGACGCTTGGGCTATGCGCGACCCCAACTGGCCCAAAGTCCACCCCTTGATGAAGCATTTTCAATGTTTATTTGATTCTATTCCATATAATATCAATTATATTGTGTTTAATGAAAGTGTGCCCTTTAAAAGAGCTGTGTGTGATCCTGTATAGAGGAAGGTCATACTCAAAAGAGATCCTTTCTTCACAGAAACAAAAAATAAATAAAAATGCCCGAGAAATGAATGCTTTTAACTAGTGGCAACCTAATCCCCTTATTTGATTACCACTTGTAGCATTTACCCAATCATCCAAAACAGGGGAAATGTTCTTGTTATTTTTTGGAAGGACGTCCCGCTTTTTTCACAGCCTTAAATCTTTCCTGATGTCGCCATAGAGGCATCTCGTTCTGAAGGGGGGCCCTACGTTCCCCCGCGAAGTCAGTGGCAACAGCGGCACCTGCTGGCCTGTGGATTTCATGACAGACAAGGAAGAATCCTCTCCAGGAAGGTCAGGTCCATAACGTTGAGAGAAATCGCCGAATAGCCGAGTTGGAAGGGACCCTGGAGTCCTAACTAAGGAGACATTTCCTGACCGTGAGAAGAATTCGTCAGTGGAACGCCTTGCTTCCAGAAGCTGTGGGTGCTCCATCAATGCAGGCTTTTAAGAAGAGATTGGACAACTATTTTCCAGAATGATATATGGCAGGGATGGCTAACCTTTTTCCCATTGTGTGCCAAAAGCGGGGGGAGCGCGGGGGGAGGGGTCGTGCGTGGGCGTGCCCACCCCTGTGCGTGCATGCACATATGTTTCCCCGCCCATGCATGTGCAACTCCTGGCCTCCCCCCCGCTTTTGGCTCATGATGGACCCGTTTTTCGCCCTTCCCCAGGCTCCAGAGGCTTTGTAACAATCTGGGGAGGGCAAAAACAGGCTCCCCGTCCCCCCGGGAGGCCCACCGGATGCTTCAGGAAAGCTTCCAGAGGGCAAAATATGGCCAAAAAAGAAAGGTGAAGTCATGCACACTGGAGCATGCACACTGGAGCTGATAGGGCAACGCCTTGTGTGCCTTAACAAATGGCTCTGTGTGCCACCTGTGGCACAGGTGACATAGGTTCACCACCATGAGTATATGGTTTGAGCAGGGGGCTGGGTTAGAACAGGGGTCAGCAAACTGCGGCTCTGGAGCCACATGTGGCTCTTTCCTCCCTCTGCTGCGGCTCCGTCAACGGTCGACGCCACAATTTTGAGAGGAGCTTCCAGTGGGGGGGGGAGGGGGGAGAGAAGCACCAGGAGAAGACTCTATGGCAAGGGGAGGGTTTTCCGGTCGTCTCCACCATTGATAGGGCTTTTGGTTAGGACAGGTAGAGGAAAAAGGATGCCGCGCTAGGAGGAGACTCTATGGTGTGGCAACTGAACTTCCGGTCAGCTCCAGAATTGAACAGGGGGCTCCCGGTTAGGAACTTTGTGGCTCCCGGTGTTTTCCTTTCTGTGGGAAACGGGTCCAAATGGCTCTTTGAGTGTTTAAGTTTGCCGACCCCTTGGTTAGAAGATCTCCAAGAGTCCCTTTCCAACCCTATTATTCTATGTTCTAAATGACAAGTTTATCGGAGGCAGGCGCAATAGCTAAGACCATATTTACGCCAAAATAAGTGTCAGACCTGGAAGCCATCTTTTGCATTGGACCTTCAGGCCTGCCACATTTATTGCTGTGGGAAACTGGGAGGGGGGATTCTATGGAGTATGGGAGGTATAGTCAAAATAACATTCCTTTCTCAGAGAGTCAAGGATGTCTTGCTCTGCACCTGGACTGGTGTGACTGGGGAGCATCTCCAGTTTTGGACAGTGCCTGATTGGAGCATGGGATGGACATGTGGGTGCTGGGCAGGGGCTTGGGTGGGGGAAACCTGGTAGGTTTCAGATTCGGCTTTTCCCAGATGTGCCAATATGATATCTCTAATAAAATGGAACTTTTGAGGAAACTCAAGCGTCGGAGTCTTCTTTCGTTTGTGGGTGTTACTTGACAATAAGATCATCAAACTTTAGATCATAAAGTGCACATCACAGGAGGCTATCAGGCCATCATCTGGTCGATATTTCTCCCTTCTCCAATCTGGACATAGCAGCACCAAGCCATTCATCTTGGGATGTGCTCCCAACTATGGGACATGGCAGCTATATTTCAGAACGGTTGCAAATGCTTACTGTTTCATGTTCGAAAGCTTTCAACGTCTTTAAAATAGGCACTTTAAAAATAGCATTTGCACAAGCCCTTAAAAATCCCATCTTCTTGAAATTTTTATGGATTCTCATAACAAGCCCTTTTTATCTTCATGTCGAACACATGGGGAAGGACAAGCTTTCCTACTTCAAAAGAAAACCATCAGCATGAAACACGAGGGATTGTGCTCAGATTTTACGACCCGCCTCACCAAAGAGACAAGGTTACTGACTTCCCTAAGTTTGCCCTGTTATTAGCCAGTGAGATGGGTATTCCTGAAATTCAGGAAAAGAACTGCATTTTTGTTGGGTTCTATTTTATCAGCTGCTTTGCTCCAGCTTTGCTCCAGCTTTCCGGTACGGACGAGCAAAGCTGTGAGTGACAATTTCGTCCCACTGTTTATTTTTCCATATTGCAAATTAAATTTGTCACAGATTCTACACAGCTGTGCTTGTCTTTGTCTAACCTCTATACACACACACACATACACCAAATTGCAGGACGATTGAATTCTGTTGTATGCCCATTTTGATATTTGCATTGTGTAAATGATCTAGTTACGTGAAGGTAAACCTATGGCACATGTGCTGGAAGTGGCATGCAGAGTCATCTCTCTGGGCATGCAAGCTGTCGCCTGTTGCTCTTCCGGGTTCTAGCGGCTGGCCAACTGGTCTTCCGGTCAAACCGGAAGAGCAGGTGGCAAGTCAATATTCTCCTACACTATCGCCTGTATCTATCTATCTATCTATCTATCTATCTATCTATCTATCATCTATCTATCTATCTATCTATCTATCTATCTATCTATCTATCTATCATCTATCTAAACGTGACAATACCTCCCGCCTACCAGACATCTGGAAATCAGCCCTAGTCAACAAATGAGCCCCACCCACCACCCAGGCCGTTACAACACAAAACAACAATGGACACACAGCCAGCACCAATCAGCACCAATCTACCAATCACGATACAACCACACGACCAATCATTCCATTTACTGAAACAAAGCCAGCACTCCACACCCCCCCACCAAGATTTATAGAAAGGCGGCAGCTCCGACCATGCTTTAAGCCCAAAACCCAGCCTGAAGATGGCGAATGAGACCTCGCCGAAATGTTTCCAAGACAATCTCAATCTTACATGGGAAAAAACCCGAATACAACAAGACTAGCATACCTACACTGGTGAAAATCTACGAATATATATATATATATATATATATATATATATATATATATATATATATATATATATATATATATAGTCTCCCTTTATTTATTTATCAGTACAAATACAACATATATATGTATATGTATATGTATGTGTATATGTGTATATGTATATGTGTATGTATGTATGTGTATATATTTTATATATATATATATATATATATATATATAATCCCTCCCTCCCTCCTCTCTCTGTCTCTCTCTCCCTCTCCTTCCTTCCCCGTCTCCCTCTCCTTCTCTCTCCTTCCTTCCCTTCCTCCCTCTCTCTCTATCTTTCTCTCTCTCTTCTTCCCCCCTCCCTCCCCCCCCACTCTCTCTCATACACACACGCACACACACACACTTGTAACTGGCAATTGGCCTTGAATACAACAGAAGCCAAACTAAAATTATTTTTTTATTATTGTCAGTCAAGCTATTAATATCATATTTTATAACCTCACCAACAGCCTTTATGTACAGCAGCATTTTGTGATGTGTTACCGCACAACTGAGGAAATAAGCAGGTCTAATTCTTTTTCCACAGTTTGGTCTGAGCGGGGAATTAAAACCATGTGAAAAAAATATTTAAGCTAAGAAGAAGAAACGGTAACAGTAACAGAGTTGGAAGGGACCTTGGAGGTCATCTAGTCCAACCCCATGCTCACGCAGGAGACCCTCTACTAGGGATTTGAACCGCCGAACTGTAACGGCCCTGACAAAAGGTACATGATAATTTTTCACACTTATGATCATTGTAGCATCGCCGTGCTCATGCTTGACAACTGACTCACATTTATGACGGCTGCATGTCCCCGGGGTCACGTGATCCCCTTTTGCGACCTTCTGACAAGCAAAGTCAATGGGGAAGTCAGATTCACTTAACAGCTGGAATACTGACTTGACAACTGCAGTGATTCACTTAACAACTGTGGCAAGGAAAGTCGCAAACTGGGGCAAAACTTCACTTAACAAATGTCTCCCTTAGTCACATGAATCTTGGGCTCAGTTCTGGTTGTAAGTCAAGGACTGCGTGTATTATCAAATAGGGATCACTAGCAGAAGTGAGGAACTTCAGGGGTTTAAAGTCAGAATCGACGAGAAAGCTACTTTAGCAGGATTTCCTCACCTTTCTAACGCTACAAAACTTTTTTTTTAAAGTATTAATTGATAAAAGGTGATATTTTCAGGATAATGCAAATCAACGGGATCTTAGCTTTCCATTTCCCACCATTCAAGTCTGATATTTGTACAGATTCACTTAACAAAGGTGGCAGGAAAGGTCATTAAATGGGTCAAAACTCATTTAACAAGTGTCTTGCTTATCCGCATAAATTCTGGGGGAGGACTACCAACATATGGATTTACTAGCCCTAAGATTCCCTGGTCTTCAAGTACTAACCAGTTGAAGACAAGGTGTCCTTGTGTCATCCCCACCCACCCACCCCCACTCACTGTTACCTTGGAAGAGTCCAACTAGATTTAAAAAAAAAACTTTATTTTATTCTAAACAATATTTGGGAACTTTACCTACCGCTGGGCAGGACATACTGCATCCTTTCTCCAGACATTCTGTAATTCGGAGTCCTGTGACTGCATCTTTCATGTTGGTGCAAGAACATTCCTTACAGCCTTCCTCCCAGGTCATGCCAAGAGGGTAGACAATGTTGCGGTGGACGCACACCTGCCAAGAATGAGAAATAGTTTCATTTCATCTCCTGGAGTTCTGGCGGCATGCTTCGCTTCAACCATCCATAGAAGAGAAGAGAAGAGAAGAGAAGAGAAGAGAAGAGAAGAGAAGAGAAGAGAAGAGAAAGAGAAAGAGAAAGAGAAAGAGAAAGAGAAAGAGGGGAGGAGAGGAGAGGAGAGGAGAGGAGAGGAGAGGAGAGGAGAGGAGAGGAGAAGATAGGATTGAATAGAATAGAACAGAACAAAAACAGAATAGAATAGAACAGAGGATAGGATAGAATAGGACAGGAGAATAGAATAGAGAATAGAACAGAACAGAAGAGGGGAGGGGAGGGGCAGAGATGATAGGATAGGATTGAATAGAACAGAACAGAACAGAATAGAATAGAGAAGAGAAGAGAGAATAGAGTAGAGAATAAATAGAGTAAGAGAAGAGAAGAGAAGAGAAGAGAAGAGAAGAGAGAATAGAAGAGAATAGAACAGAAGAGGGGAGGGGAGGATTGAATAGAATAGAACAGAGAATATAGAGAACAGAGAATAGAATAGAGAATAAATGGGATAGGATAGGAGAATAGAATACAGAAGAGAAGAGAAGAGAAGAGAAGAGAAGAGAAGAGAAGAGAAGAGAAGAGAGAATAGAGAACAGAATAGACTAGAATAGAGGAGAGAAGAGAAGAGAAGAGAGAATAGAACAGAGGAGAGTAGAGGAGGAGAGAAGAGAGTTGGAAGAGACCTTAGAGGTCTTCTAGTCCAACCCCTACTCAGACAGGAAACCCTATACCATTTCAGATTATTATGTTATATTGGCAATGATAGCTACAGCTTTAAAAATGCTCAATTTAAATGTGCCAATATTTCCCACCTCTGGAGAAAACATTTTTTAAAAGCTTTCCCTAATGTCAGGCATGAAAGATCAAATTGACCGCTGAAGGCCCAATTAAACTGATTTATTTCTAAAAGAAATCTTCTCGACCAACAGTCAGCACCTGCTTGGAATTAGATAAGGGTCAACGGCACCTAAGGAGGGCTGAAACTAGTTCTCTTGTGGCTACGTAGGGATTCTAGACTGATCCCTCTTTTGACTCCCCCCTCCCCCAGGTTCTGCCACTCCTCCTAAACCTAAAGACTTTAAACAACAAAGTCCTTTTTTAATACAATTGTCACTTGTTTGCCTTACAAAACGATCAGATACGCTCACGGCCTATCTCCCTACTCAGAGGAAGTATACCCCACCAATGTGCCCCACCGAAGTATACCCATTTTAAAGCAATCTGTTCAGCGGTGGCTTTCACATTTTGTTACCACTGGTTCACTGTGCGAGTGCCCGTATGCACCCCTTCCACACTTGCGCCCGGCCTTCTGTGCATGCGCTTCGATCACACACACACCCGCCGCGCATGTAACCACCCTAAAAATGTGCTAAAATAGGACAGCATAGAGCCGGGGCAGGTGGGCAGGGCCACCAGTGATTTCTGCTACCAATTCGGGTGAACCGCTCCGAAATGACTGAATACCACCTCTGAATCTGATCCAGGAAGACAGTTCGATTATGATTTTAGAGAGGAAGGTAGCTTGACCACACTTGAATAGATCTTGATGCTCAGGCTGCTTTGAATAGCAAGGAAGTCAAAGAATTCCATCCCAGACAAAGTAAAAATCACAGGAAAGACCATGAAGCGAAGGCATATAGAATTGGGGCACAAAAAAGACCCACAAATTATTGGGAAAAAAATCAAAATCATTTGAAAAAGAGCCCGCCGTATAAACAAGACGAGACCGTCATGAGTTTGCAAGATCTCAAATCAGCTGCTACTGACCCACAATCCTGGGGATTGTTTACAAAGAATGGAAGGAAAATCTGATGTTTGGGAGGGGATTGACAGATATGGACCATGGAAAGGACTGGAGTTGATGTTGTTGTTGTTGTTGTTTATTTGGTTTTTACCTGATCAGGAATGCATGTAGTAGATGTGCAATCACAATCATTGGTGACAGACGATGAGAGATAACCCGGTGGGCAGGTCACCGTTGAATTGTTACAGCTACAAACACATTGAAATTCGTCGCAGCACTGAGTCTTCACCCAAGTCAGTTTACGGTGTGGTGGGCAGATCGGGGTGGGCTTTGACTCGCATTCTTCCTTTTTGCAGACTGCCCATCAAATCAGAAAACCCAAATAGTTAGCAGGAGAGGTGTCTGTCCCCCCCCCCCGTCCCCTGTGTTATAGGAAATGGGGAAAGAAGGTGAAATAGAAAACGTATCGCAGATGCCAAATAGGAGAGACGTTAGGAAGTCATCCCAGCATTTGGTGGTTGCAAAGAATATTACCGCAAGCATAATCAGGCCGACATCCTCCAGGATTTGTCTGGATCAGTCGGAGACCATCTTCGCAGTGAGGTATGGGGGGCACTTTACAAGAGATCTGATCGCAGACTAAAGACAGAAAACAACAACAACAAGGGAGATTATTCCTTGAGACAAACAACAGAGCAGCATCTATTCAGAGCATGAAGCAGCCAACAGGCCTGTGGCCAATTGTCAAAAGGTGGCTTAAGACCCATCAACTCTTGAGTGGCCTTTGGTGAGATGGATGGATGGATGGACGGACGGACGAACAAACAGGGATGGATGGATGGACACAGAGACAGACAGATATGGATGGATGGATGCACAGACATGGATG
>NC_138553.1:77504664-77689664 GCF_964273705.1 Natrix helvetica | reverse complement strand
GTGCAGACTGATTATAAATTGCGGCACAATTCAGTGGCACAAATGATCCACTGGAATTTGTGCAAAAATTATAATATTAAAACAACAACAAACTGGTGGGAACATAAGCCTGTAAAAGTCGCCAAAAATCAGATGGTCAAGATCCTATGGGATTTTTATATACAAACGGATAAAATACTGGCGCATAACACACCAGACATCACACTGGTTGAGAAAAATAAGGTTACAATCATAGACATCGCAATACCAGGTGATAGCAGGGTCGCCGAGAAGGAATATGAAAAAATCGCAAAATACCAGGACTTAAAAATTGAAATTCAACGATTATGGCACAAACCAGCAGTGGTAATTCCAGTGGTAATCAGCACACTGGGTGCTATTCCAAAAGCACTGGAATTACATTTAAAACAGTTAAAAATTGACAAAATCACCATCAGTCAAATGCAAAAGGCCGCACTGCTTGGATCCGCACACATATTACGAAAATATGTTACGACGTCCTAGGCCCCAGGGTGGGGCCCGACTAGTAATCAATGCCAAATCCAGCGAAACAACTGGCCGCTGTGATACAATTCTGTTGATGCAATAATAATAATAATAATAATAATAATAATAATAATCATAATCATAATCATAATCATAATCATAATCATAATCATAATCATAATCATAATCATAATCATAATCATAATCATAATCATAATCATAATCATAATCATAAAAACTCCGCCGTTGCCGGTCCCAAGCCCGGATGAGAAAGGAGGAGGGTTGGGGTCAGGTTGGCAACCTGGCCCCATAAAAAAAAACCGCCAACCCATATAACATGGTGAAAGAAACAAATAAAAATTTTATACCGCATCGGTCGTCGCGCGGGTTAACAAGGGCCGCGGCGGATGTTGAGGTCCCTGGACATCCATCGACAAGTGGGCTACAAGTGGACCAGCCAACAAAACGACAAAAATATAGTGCAGATGAAAACCGTGCCATAATGGCCTGTTATTACAACTCAGAGCCTGGGAAAAGAGGTTATTTAAAGCGAATGTATGAATTATGGAAACAACAACATCCAGATTCAAATGTTAGTGAACAACGACTTGCAGATCAAAGGTGATTTATTACACGGAATAAAGTGTTTAGTGAAGTTGAACTTGAGGAAATTCAAGCAAATTGCAAAACTAAGAAAACAACATCACAAGCAGAAATAACTGATACTCAAGACACACCTAAAGGCATTGTAGTAGAACTCCCAGAAGAAGCTGCCGGGGAGGAAATAACAACACTATCACCAGAACCAGTTATCACTGAAACAACTGATGAACTAACTCAGAAACAAAAAGAATTGAAGGACAAGATCATGGAGCATTTTCTGCTTACTAAGGAACGGCTACGTTTACCATCATTAAAAACTGTGCCTAAGAAAATTTTGGCCCCTATCATGAAAATGGTTAATGCAGTGCTTTCAACAATTGAATCGGGATCCATCTTGGAAATGAACCAGTTAATGTACAGTGTAGCCGCAATAGTCACTAATGAACTAGGCATTAAAATCAAAGCACCTAGTTACACAACAGAAAAAGCATCAAAGCCAAAGTGGAAAATCCGATTGGAACAAAAAGTCAAAAAATTAAGGGCAGATGCTAGCAATTTGAAGAACATGCGTGAGCAACGACTTAGAAACAACAAAATTATAGATCAGCTAATCAGAAGGTATAGATTGGATACAAGAAACATCAATGAAGCTGTAGAGATTGTAAAACAGCAGATAACAGCAACAGCTAGGAAAATTGAAAGATATGAGGCACGAATCATCCAATACAAACAAAATCAGCAATTTCGATCAGACCAACGGCGTTTTTATCAAAGTCTTAATGTGAATGATGACACCAAAAGTCAAAAACCAGAAAAGCAGGCCACAGTTGAATTCTGGAAAGAATTGTGGGAAAATGCAAAGGACTACAATAAGGAAGCAAAATGGATACATGACTTTGAGAAAAGCATTGGCAACAAACAAATGCAAGTATTAGAAATAACAACTGAGATGGTCAAAAATTGAGTAAAAAAAGTAAAGAATTGGACATCACCTGGAAAGGACCAATTACATGGTTTCTGGCTCAAATATCTGACCAGTTTACATGCAATATTGGCCAGGCAACTGAATGAGATTTTACAAAATGGCCAAATTGATGAATGGTTGACAACTGGAAAAACATACTTGATTCAGAAAGATGCAACTAAAGGAACAATACCTGAAAACTACAGACCAATAACATGCTTGCCAACAACCTTCAAATTACTCACAGGCATTATTGCAGATAACATTATGGATTATTTGGAAACAAACAACATCTTGCCAGTAGAGCAGAAAGGCAACAAAAGAAGGAGCAGGGGCACAAAAGATCAGCTCCTAATTGATAAAATGATATTAGAAAATTGTAAGAACAGAAAAACGAACTTGAATATGGTCTGGATTGATTACAAAAAGGCATTTGACTCATTGCCACATAGTTGGATCATAAAATGCTTAGAAACAACTGGCATTAGCAAAAATATTACATCCTTTACTGAAAAGGTGATGAAACAATGGAGAACCGAGTTGGCAGTAGGGAATGAGAACTATGGAATGGTTAATATCAAGCGAGGAATTTTCCAGGGTGATTCACTTTCACCTCTTCTCTTCATCATCGCGATGATCCCACTATCAGTAATCTTAAAAAAAATGAAATTAGGCTACCAAACAGCCAAAGAAGCCGAAAAAATTTCGCATTTATTATATATGGATGATTTGAAACTCTATGGAAAGTCAGAAATAGAAATCCAATCATTGACAAACACAGTCCGAGTATTCAGCACCGATATTTCAATGAAGTTTGGCATGGAAAAATGTGCCACTGTATCCATAAAAAGGGGCAAAATCACTGCGTGTGAGGGAATTGAAATGCCCAATGGCCAACTAATTAAATGCAACGAAAATGAAGCCTACAAATACTTAGGCATTCTGCAGTTGGATAACATCAAGCATGGAGAAGTAAAAACTATTGTCAGGGGAGAGTACACCAACAGAGTTAGGAAAATTTTGAAATCTAAATTGAATGGTGGAAATACAATCAAGGCCATAAACACCTGGGCAATACCAGTTATAAGATACACAGCTGGTATAGTTAACTGGACACAAGCTGATTTGGACATTTTAGACCGAAAAACCAGGAAACTAATGACAATGCACTACAGTTTACATCCACGTGGTGATATTGATAGACTATACCTACCCCGGAAATCAGGTGGCAGAGGATTATTACAAGTGAAGCAAATAGTTGAAGAAGAAAAACATGCACTGGCTGATTATTTAAAAGAAAGTCAAGAACATCTATTAATCGAAGTAAAGAACAAAAATCTATTGAAGGCCCAACAGACGAAACAAGAATACAAAAAAGATATGATAAAATTAAGAATGGAGAGTTGGCAGAACAAAGCATTGCATGGCCAATTTCTGGAAAAAATAAAAGATAAAGTGGACAGTGAAAAAACTTGGTTATGGTTAACAGCAGGTACATTAAAGAAAGAAACAGAGTCACTAATCCTGGCTGCGCAAGAACAAGCTATCCGCACAAATGCCATTAAGACCAAAATCGAAAAATCCTCTGATGATGCCAAATGTAGACTTTGCAAAGAGGCTGATGAAACTGTTGACCACATACTCAGCTGCTGTAAAAAAATCGCGCAGACTGACTATAAAATGCGGCACAATTCAGTGGCACAAATGATCCACTGGAATTTGTGCAAAAATTATAACATTAAAACAGCAACAAACTGGTGGGAACATAAGCCTGAAAAAGTCGTCGAGGGTCAGATGGTCAAGATCTTGTGGGATTTTCGCATACAAACGGATAAAATACTGGCGCATAATACACCAGACATCACACTGGTTGAGAAAAATAAGGTTACAATCATAGACATCGCAATACCAGGTGATAGCAGGGTCGCCGAGAAGGAATATGAAAAAATCGCAAAATACCAGGACTTAAAAATTGAAATTCAACGATTATGGCACAAACCAGCAGTGGTAATTCCAGTGGTAATCGGCACACTGGGTGCTATTCCAAAAGCACTGGAATTACATTTAAAACAGTTAAAAATTGACAAAATCACCATCAGTCAAATGCAAAAGGCAGCACTGCTTGGATCCGCACACATATTACGAAAATACGTTACGACGTCCTAGGCCCCTGGGTGGGGCCCGACTAGTAATCAATGCCAAATCCGGCGAAACAACTGGCCGCTGTGATACAATTCTGTTGATGCAATAATAATAATAATAATAATAATAATAATAATAATAATAATAATAATAATAATAATGAATCTTTCTAATTGGTTTGGACGCAAACGAAAGCTGCTGCCCTAGGATTGCTTTTACACAAAGCTGGGGGGAAAAATCAATACACCCGCAGATGAAACAATCATTAGAAAAGCACTTGAATGTGCAGAGATGGACAAAATGACAATAGAACTAAAAAGAAAGAGAAGAATCGGATTTCTATAAAATATGGAATAGAATTTATAAGTGGCTAGAAAACAGAAGCCCAAACAGAACACAGAGAATGTAAATATAATCGTGATATAAATAATTAATATTATTATAAGTGTTGCTACTGCTGTTGCTATATTATAAGTAAAAGCAAAAGGAATGCAATGCAGAATGGAGAAGTAGAAAGGCTAAATATGAAAGCCGATGCAGAGGGCTGCATAATTACTTTGCATTATTGTGTACGTTTTGTGTTTTGTGTTTTCGTATGTTTTTCTTTCCGTTTTAAAAGATTAAAATGTTCAATAAAAATTATGTTTTTTTTAAAAAAAAGAATGAAAGCTACTGCCTTTGACACGAGGTACAAATAATTCCAGGGCCTCACCCTTTCCCCCAATTTTACAAGCACGCTCCTGAAAATACAGAAAGAAAGAGAAACGTGTTGCTAGCCGTTAAATAAAGCGTACCAAATATTGACTCAATAAGACAAGGAAAAGCCAGGCTTTGGAAAATTTCAGGGCATATAGTGTTTCGCATTATTCCTCGGTCATGCATTTTATAACCAAGGCACACCAGCCTCTTTTACACTAAAAACGTTCCAGATTCCTTCGTGAGCATATATATCCTTTCCTAAGAGTATAAGGCTGATGGTAAACAGACACGGAACTACATACCCGTAACTCCTTGGAGAGGCTACTAAAAAGCAATAAATAACTCCGGAGAGCAATGGACACCAAAGGTGTTCCACAGATGGAAACAAAATGAGAGGGAAATATTAAATAGCTTAAGGTGGCTACTGCTCACAAGCTGAGATGTTCATTTCTGAGGTACACCTAGGTTTTTCCCTCAGGTTCCATTTTGAAAATTATGACCCCGTGTCATAATATTTAGAATAGACTAGAATAGAATAGAATAGAATAGAATAGAATAGAATAGAATAGGGTAGGGTAGGGTAGGGTAGGGTAGGGTAGGGTAGGGTAGGGTAGAGTAGGGTGGAATGGAATAGAATAGAATAGAATAGAATAGAATAGAATAGGGAAGCGTAGAGAAGGGAAGGGAAGGGAAGAGAAGAGAATATACAGAGTAGAATATACAGTAGAGAAGAATATACAATACAGTAGAATATACAGTAGAAGAGAATATAGAATAGAACAGAATAGAATATACAGAACAGAATATACAGTAAAGAAGAATATACAATACAGTAGAATAGAATAGAATTTACAGAACAGAATATGCAATAAAGAAGAACATACAATAGAGTAGAATATACAGTAGAAGAGAATATAGAATAGAATAGAATATACAGAACAGAATATACAGTAAAGAAGAATATACAATACAGTAGAATATATAGTAGAAGAGAAAATAATATAGAATAGAATAACAGAGTTGGAAGGGACCTTGGAGGTCTTCTAGTCCACCCCCTGCTTATTTATTTCATTATATGACATTTTGAAAACCATGTGGCACTTTCCATGTTGTATTGATGATGAGGGAGAAAAAGCCCCCCCAAAATAAGGATAAGATTTCTGCAATCTGTTTCTTCGGTTGTTAAAAATTTTAAAAATAGCCTATTTCGCTGTGGGGTGATTCTGGGTGGCGTATAATAAAACAAGAAAAAAGAAAAATAGCAAATGGAATAATAACATGCATCTGGCAGATAAAACAGGCCCCTCTACACCCCGTTTTCCACCTTGATGGCCCCCTGAAGCACTTTGCTGGCCAAAATGGGGCGTGGGGGCCACGTGGATTCCCCTGCATCCTGTTTTGGCCAGCAGAATCCTGCAGGAGGCCGTCAAACTTGAAATTGGGGTGTGGTGCGACTGCATGCAGCCCCTCCCATGCACCCCATTTTGGCTGGCAAAGTGCTGCAGGAGGCCATCCAGGCCAAAAACGGGTTGTGGGGGGGGCTGTGTATGCCCCCCCCCCCTGCATCCCATTTTGTCCAGCGGAGTGCTACGGGAGGCATCCGTCCCGTCTCCTTCTGCCGCCCTCCAGGCGGCTTGTAGGAGGAGAACTACAGTGCTGATCCGACCCTTGAAGAAATCCAGTTTGACACCCCTGAGATAGGGGATAGGCAGAGGTAGTATTGTGCCGGTTAGCACTGGTTCGGGCGAACCGGTAGTAGCAGCGGCACGAGGCTCCGCCCAACCACCCTGATGTCACCACGGACCTTCTGCTCGTGCACACAGAAGGTGCTGCGCATGCCCAGATGTGCATGCTCCCACTGCAGAACCGGTAGCGAAGATAAGAGGATTTCATGCCTGGGGGTAAGGAACAATGGCCCTTTTATGACTTGTGGACTTCAACTCCCAGAATTCCTCAGCCAGAATTCTGGGAGTTGAAGTCCACAAGTCATAAAAGGACCGTCGTTCCCCAAACCTCTGCAGCAGATGATGGGGAGTCCAGAGTGAAAGCCTCACCTGATGGCGACTTCCATCTTCGCTGACGCATTGGGAGCAGATGTCTTCGTGAACACATGCGCCATCCTGGATGGCCTGTCCCGGCGGACAGAAACAGCCTTCGGTTGGATAGTCCGTGCAAATTTGCAGGTTGGTCCCATTCTCACAGTGCTTTGTGCAACCTTTCTGGCAATGCTGGTATATCAAAGAAGCTGGGCATTTCATGGCTGCAGAGGTCAAGCAAATAAACAAGAGTCCAACAAAGTCCATTAGAAAAATAAGCAGGGTGGCCCTAGCGGGACGCAAATTAGTTAAGAAAGAATCAATGTAAAATTGTGCTAAAAATAAACCACCTCTAATCTACCCCGGATGATCGAACTAGGTTGGGGGAAAAATATAAATCTAATTAGGCTAAGTACAATTCTTGCCAACAGTGAGAACTGCCAAAAATGTCATTTCAGAGTTTGATCGCGGGACCCTGCCAAGCAAATTCAAAGTTGAGGCGCAAAAGAAGAAGTCGGTTTAAGGAGTAGTTAAAATAATAGCTCGGATGAGAAAGAACTGCAGGTAGTCCTCAACGTACGACCACAATGGAGCCCCCAAATTCATGTTGCTAAGTGAGACGTTGGTTAAGTGTCTTTCATCTCTCACAGTTTAAAATGAATACAGGTGGACAGACGGAGACTAAAAATAAAGGAACACTTAGAACAAGAAGAAGGAGAAAAGGAGAATGTAAAGGGACGGTATGAAGAACAGGGAGATATCATAGAAGGTAAAGAGATTGAAAAAGAAAAAAAAATAGATGATTATACTGAGATTTAGAGTTATATACCCAAAGGCAGGGGTGTCCAAACTTGGGAACTTTAAGACTTGTGGACTTTAATTCCCAGAATTCCCCAGCCAGACAAGGGGGAAGTGGCCTCAAAAAAGGGAAATAGCAAAGGTGAGATCAATGGGGAAAGAAGGGGAGGAGGATTGGGAAGAGATACTAAAGCAACAAAAAGAAAAAGAAGAAAAAAGATTGGAAAGGGAAAATACAGGAATTTTAAGATCAAGAAAAAGAATAACATAGGCAAATGGGTGGAGAGAAGAGAATATAAGAGAAATGAAATTCCTGAGAGACTAAGAGAAAGTGGTTGAAAGGAGGAACGAAAGAAAAAAGATTTACTAGTAGAATAGAATGACATTTACTACATATAGCCAAGGGTATATATTCAATACAATGTGAGGGATATACATTAAAATTATTACTTGTGGATAACTAATTAAACGGAATGTTTACTATATAAAATTAAACTTGAGGATATATGTTATTAATAGTAAAACAGAATAATAGATGGAAATGATGTGTTAAATTTGATCAACTTTGAGAGGCAAGTAATGATATTGTCCATATTTTAAGAAAAAAAATAAATGAAAATGAAGTGGGAGAATGTGGAATAAAAATAAGAGGACTGAAATGTAAAATGGAAATATGATGTCAAATGCGCTATGCGTAATAGAAGATGTAAAGTGGGGGGGGGGGGACCAGGACAACACTTTGTTTATAAAAGAAGTTAAAATATGTAACAAAAAAATTAAAAAAAACTTTGTTTGAAAAAATAATAGAGAGAATAGAATAGAATAGAATAGAATAGAATAGAATGGAATGGAGTGGAGTGGAGTGGAGTGGAATGGAATGGACCCTTCCCACTTCAAGGTTTCTTAGCTGCTATTGAGAAATGTGTTTAAGCAAGGAGGTTAAGCAAACTCTGCTAGGTAATGTTTTACTCCCCATTGAGACTGTTCTATTCCAGTCGTTATTTAGAATAGAATAGAATAGAATAACAGAGTTGGAAGGGACCTTGGAGGTCTTCTAGTCCAACCCCCTTCTTAGGCAGGAAATCCTACACCACTTCAGACAAATGCCTGGAGCATTTACAACTTCTGGAGGCAAATTGTCCCACTGGTTAATTGTCCTCACTGTCAGAAATTTTCTCCTCTGTTCTAAGTTGCTTCTCTCCTTGATTAGTTCACTAGAGAAGGAGCATTTGCAATTGCAACTTCACCACTGGAGCCTCCCATGCTGCAATCATGGCTAAAGGATGCGTAATAACGCCCGTTTTTCATGCGTTTGGCTTTTTAAGCCCATTTGCAAATTGATGTGGAAGCCTTCCAAATGAATGGGAGATTGGGGGGAAAAAATAACAGATTGGGAGGAAAAAGATTCATTGGTCCCCAACATCCAGCGCATGAGTGATTTTAAAAGCCAAACGGAATCGTTCCAAGAAACTGGACACAAATCAGATTTGAGTCTGATTTTTCCGAAGGCTTCATCTTAAACTTGACGTAAATTGCTTTTAAGTACCATTAGAAGAGAATATTTCACAATCCATGCAATATTTCAAGGGCTTTAAGTGTCATTGCTATTTTTATTATTATTAGATCATGAATAATGGTTAGAATTAAAAAGAATAAATTTGACCAAGAGTAACAAAGACACCCTTATACGTTGCTTATACAGATAGTCCTCGTCTTAATAACAGTTTGTTTAGTGGCCGTTCAAAATTACAAGGCATTAAAATGCAACTTACGTCCGTTTCTCACAGTTACGACCTTTGCAGCACTCCCCCCCCCCATGGTCATGTGATCAAAATTCGGATGCTCGGCAACTGGTTCATACTTACGACCGTCGCTGTGTCCCAAGGCTACGTGATCCCCCTTTGCGACTTTCCGACAAGCAAAGCCAACGGGGAAGACAGATTCACTTAACAACCAGGTTACCAACTCATCAATGCAGGGATTCACTTAACAACTGTGTCAAGAAAGTTCGTAAAATGGGGTAACCCCCCCCTTCCCTCTGCTGCGGCTCCTTGTCGCCAGTCAGCTCCATAATTGATAGGGCTTTCAGTTAGGACAGGAAGAGGAAAAAGGACACTGAACTAGGAGAAGACTCTATGGTGGGGGAACAGGATGTCCGGTTGGCTCCAGAATTGAATGGGGGGCTTCTGGTTAGGACCATTGTGGCTCTTTGAGTGTTTACGGTTGCCAACCCCTGATCTAAGGAAATTACGGATAGTGCAAAACCAAAGGAGGCGTTTTTACCAGAAGATATAAAACCCTCACCGCAGAAATCCGGCCTTCTCCAGTCAACGCAAACCCCGTGCACTTTGCAAAGATGGGCGTAGGAGGCTATAATCTCACACACTTCCTCCCCAAAGCAATTGTTCTCTTCGCACGTTGCGTAGAATATGTTGGGAGGGATGACCTGATGGCAATCGTAGAATGGAGTGGAAAGCAAGATGCTACAGCGCGTGCTTGCTTGCTCGACGCAAACCTCGGGCCTTCTCTCCTTGCAAACCCTTCCCGGCTGCCGAATGGTCCAATCCTGGATGAAACCAGTGACGTCACTCGTAATGGAGTCATTCTTTAAGAGCAGGTCGTTCTCTCTGTTTTGGTCACACGCCCCTAAAGGAAACACAGAGGAAAGAAATTAAGGGATTGCACAGGTCAGGGGTGTTAAACTCGAATTCATTGAGGGCCGCATCAGGGTTGGGTTTGACCTTTGGGGGCTGGGATAGGTATGGTGTGGGTGGGCATGGCCAGCTGAACATCACTCTTGTTGGGGGGCACCTGTGGTGGCCAAATTCTAAGGCAGGACTTCCTTCAGATCCTCCTTCTCTCTTATTATAATTTCCTTCCTTCTATCTTTCCTTCCTTCCTTCCTTCCTTCCTTCCTTCCTTCCTTCCTTCCTTCCTTCCATCCTTCCTTCCTTCCTTCCTTCTTTTTCCTTCCCTCTTCTTTCTCTTTTCTCCTTCATTCCCCCTCTTTCTTTTTGACTCACCAGCTTGTTATGCTGAGGAATACAAGAAACTCTCACTTTAATAGGGGAAGGGGTGGCTTCCCTGCCGCCAGAATCTCTATGAGATCCAAATGGAGTTGTATACATTTATAAAATACAGAATAAGAGAGTTGGAAGGGACCTTGGAGGTCTTCTAGCCTAACCGCCTGAACAAGCAGGAGACCCTATACCATTTCAGACAAGTGGCTGTTCAGCCTCTTCTTAAAAACTTGTAGTGATGAAACATCCACAACTCCCAAAGTTCCCCTGATTAATTGTTAGAAAATTTCTCCTTCGTTCTAACTTCCTTCCTTCCTTGATTAGTTTCCACCCATTGCTTCTTGTTCTACCTTCAGGTGCTTTGGAGAATAGCTTGACTCCCTCTTCTTTGTGGCAACTCCTGAGATATCGGAACCCTGCTATCATGTCTCCCCTAGTCCTTCTTTTCATTAAACTAGGCATACCCAGTTCCTGCAACCGCTCTTCATATGTTTCAGCCTCCAGTCCCCTAATCATCTTTGTTGCTCTTCTCTGCACTCTTTCTAGAGTCAACACATCCTTTTTAATATTGTGGCGACCAAAACTGGATACAATACTCCAAATATGATCTTACCACAAGGCTTTCTGGAGACCGAATGCATTTAAGAGAGATCAATTAAACCAAGGATTTACTGTAGAGATATCAAAGTTTGAAAGGCTTTGGTTGTTGTGAAACACTCAGAAATGGGACCTTGGGGGGAGGGACTTTTTGAACGTACCACAAAGTCCATACATTTTTGAGGCAAAGCTCTTTGGGCTAAGCTGTAAGGTGAATTCATTGTTGCTTGGAGTGAAGGCCACAGTGTGGTTCAGTTGCAAAAACCTGACTTCGTGCATTATCGTCCCGTAGATATTGGCTTCTAATTGACCGTTATTAAAAGGAGGTGTAACTTCCAGGCCATTCACAGCCACCTGTTTTGAAAAGTGAGTTAAAGAAGAATTAGATTAGATTAACAGAGTTGGAGGGGACCTTGTAGGTCATCTAGTCCAACCCCCCGTCCAAGCAGGAGACCCTACACCATTTCTGAGAAAAAATGTCATCCTGTCTCTTCTTGAAAGCCTCCAGTGATGAAGCTCTCACAACTTCTGAATTAAACCACAGAGATCAAGCACATGCACTTGAAAGCAACAGAGATCTGAAGGGGCAGCTAAAATACACCACGAGGTTGAAAGCAAAGCGAAGGTAGTCCTTGATTTACAACAGTTCCAGTTAGTGACCGTTCAAAGTTACATCATCACTGAAAAAAGTGATTTATGAACGTTTTTCACCTTTACGACTTGTAGCATCGCTGCAGTGACGTGATTTTCATTCGGATGCTTGACCATGGACTCGCATTTATGACAGTTGCAGCGTCCCTTTTTGTGACCTTTCTGACAAGCGAATGGGGAAGCCGGATTCACTTAACAACAGCGTTGCTCATTTAACGACTGCAGGGATATGCTTAACAAATGTGCCAAGAAAACGGGACAGAAATCACTTGGTAAATTCCTCACTTAGCAATATAAATTTTGGGCTCAATTGTGGTCGTAAGTGGTGAACTAAGTCCTCCACTTATGGCCACAATTGAGCTCAAAATTTATGTTGCTAAGCGAAGGCGGAAGAGCCCTTATTGGATGCCTCCCTGTTCATTGGCGAACAGATAACAATAACGGAAGGCAGGCAGTCCTCAACTTATGACGACAATCAAGCCCAACATGTCTGTTGCGAAGCAAAACATCCGTTAAGTGAGATTTGCCCCATTTTACGACCTTTCTGGTCACAGTTGTTAAGTGAATCTCTGCAGTTGTTGAGTTAGCAACCTGGTTGTTAAGTGAATCTGGTTTCCCCATGGCTTGTCGGACGGTCGCAAAAGTGGATCACGTGACCCTGAGACCCTGCAACCGTCATAAATATGAGTCAGTTGCCAAGTGTCTCAACTTTGATCCCTTGACTGTGGGGATGCTGCAACGATCGCTAAGTGTGAAAAATGGTCATAAGTCACTATTTTTCCGTGCTGTTGTAACTCTGAATGGTCCCCTAAACCAATGGTTGTTAAGCTGAGGAGTAGCTGTGTCGAAGAGGATGTTTGGGTGGAAGGGCAGCTGTCTTGAGTGGGAAGCAAAGCTCGTTTCCCCACCCAGCAGAAGGAGAGCAGGTGATACAAAGCCCCAAAGAACGTGGGGGAGGTGGGGGGTAATTTCTGGCATAGTTGGTGGTGCCACTTTGGCAGCAGACAAGACTTCTGGAGTGGCTACTGCCGCTTAGTGCAACCCAGCACAATTAAGTGGCAATCTGTTCCGAATTACCCTGTTTTGTCCTGGAATTTGGGTTTTGTCCAGTTCCAGAGCAAAACCTGACAGTCTATTCCTTTTATATGGAAAAGGAGATTCAGTCCTGCTCATAAAGAGTGATTACTGCAAATGTGGTTGGGGCCTTTTTAGAATAGAAGAGAATAACTTTATTGTCACTTCGAATGTACATTAATTGGGGGAGAGAGGGAGGGAGGGAGGGACAGAGAGAGACACACACACACATAGAGAGACAGAGAGAAAAAGAGAGAGAGACAGAGACAGAGAGGCAGACAGAGACAGAGAGGGAGAGACAGAGACAGAGACAGAGATAGAGACAAATAGGGAGAGACAGAGAGAAAGATAGAGAGACAGAGAGAGACAAAGAGAGAGTGACACAAAGGGAGACAGAGACAAATAGGGAGATACAGAAAGAAAGACAGAGAGACACACACAGTGAGAGACAGAGAGACACAGAGAGAAAGAGACAGAGAGACAAAGATAGATAAAGATAGACAGAGAGAAAAAGAGAGAGTCAGAGAGAGAGAGAGAGAGAGAGAGAGAGAGAAAGACAGACAGAGACAGACAGAGAGACACAGAAAGGGGGAGAGACAGAGAGAAAGACAGACAGAGACAGAGAGGGAGACAGAGATAGGCAGAGATAGAGAGACAAAAAGGAGAGAGAGAGAGAGATAAAGAAAGAGACAGAGAGACAGAGAGACAGAGAGACAGAGAGAGAGAGAGAGAGAGAGAGAGAGAGAGAGAGAGAGAGAGAGAGAGAGAGAAAGACAGAGAAAGACAGACAGAGACAGACAGAGAGAGATTGGCCCACAGTCACTCAGCTGGTTTTCAGGGCTGAAGGTGAGGCTAGAACTCTCAGCCTCCTGGTGGTTGACCCCTAGTCACCTAGCTGACTTTCATGGCTAAGGTGGAACTTGAGCTCACAGTCTCCTGGTTTCTAACCTGGTGTCCTTCACTGCAAGATCAAACTGGCTCCCAATTATTTGTCTTGAGATGAAGTCTACAGGGCATTTTAGCAATCCTATTGTACTTTTTGAGTCACCTCTCATGGAACCACCATAATCAAATCAAAATAAAAAGGAGCCACCTTGACCTACTCTTATTTTGTTTTCTCTTGTCCTTCTCTTACCGTCATGTTGTCATAGAGCTGCACAGAGAAGCCCTGGTATGTGACCTCAATGGCGTTCATGCAGTTGAGTTTGGGGGCTGAGCTGCACGCTCCATTGTGAAGGGTCACTTCAATGTCTTCTTCTTTGTCTTCAAACAAGGTGTAGGAGCAGTTGCCTGTCAGCTTAAAATCCAGGCCATCAAAGGTGACAATGTGCCTGGTTGAACTTCCCATGCATGTACCTATAAAGAGGAAGTTAAAAGATGATCTTCGGGGGAGCGCAACTTAGTGGTTACATATACCCCTCCTTTCTTTTTGCTGCACACATGTAAAGAGAACTTCAGCAAGGACACTTATGTTGGCCACTTCAAGAACTCCGTAGAGCCGAGGTGGCACAGTGGTGAGAGTGCAGTACTGCAGGCTACTTCAGCTGACTGCCGGCTGCCTGCAATTTGGCAGTTCAAATCTCACCAGGCTCATGGTTGACTCAGCCTTCCATCAGACATAAACCTCAGGCAGTGGTGAAATTCTTTTTTTTTACTACCGGTTCTGTGGGCGTGGCTTGGTGGGCATGGCTTGGTGGGTGTGGCAGGGGAAGGATATTGCAAAATCTCCATTCCCACCACACTCTGGGGCCAGCCAGAGGTGGTATTTGCCAGTTCTCCGAACTACGCAAAATTTCTGCTACCAGTTCTCCAAACTACTCAACATTTCCACTACCGGTTCTCCAGAACCTTTCAGAACCTGCTGGATTTGACCCCTGCCCTCAGGACATAATAGGATTTGCCCTCTAGCAGCAGGGTCTCATGGCATTGCGAAATCACCTGGGGACATTACATTGCCCAGCAGGGTTCAACCAATCTTAATTCTGACAACCTAAAAAGTTAGCTACGACTCCTCCATAGCCCCCTGGGAGTCTGACAACCAATAGAATACACTTCTTGCACAGGAACAGGAAGCTCAAGGGCAAGGCCCGAGAAAGGGTATAAATATCACTCTTTCTCAAATCCATGTGTTCGGGTGCACCAGGACTTCAAAGCCACATGGTCCTGTCCATCAATAAACCCTCTTTCCAATCAGGTTCCATGTTTCCAGTGTCTTTCTCCCCACTTGGAACTGAACCCAGATGGTCATTTCACCCAACAATAGCATCAAATGACTTCTCAGAACAATTCTCTGCATCTTACTGTGAAGACGGACCTTCCACTGGGAAGCAAATTTTGTGGAGGGAAGCCTTTTTATACAAATGCATCCCACCACGAGTTTTAGAAAAAGACACATCTTCCTTCAACGATAAAACGAATATGCCTTCAATTATGCTTTGGGATATGCAGCCTTTGCCTTCTCCTATTTCTCTCTATAAAAGCCTTCTAAGAAACACAACCTTAGAGGCAGTCAATAATTTTACGTTGGAAGAAGAAACATTAAAATCAACTTGCATTCCCTAAAATTTAGAAATGAAATTGCCTTATTTTGCTCAACGTATATTTCATTTACAGTGTGATTTTTTTTTCACCAAGGGTTGAACGACATCTCAAAAGCTCTCCTACTACATCTTTCCTGTCCACCGCTCCTCTGAAGGCAAATTTAAATAAAATTTAAACGTACAAAAAACCCCCAAAGAGTATTACAATTTTTCAAACATGAATGTCGAAGACACAAGCATAATAAGGAAAGGTAAGGTAAAGATTCCCCTCGCACATATGTGCTAGTTGTTCCAGACTCTAGGGGGCAGTGTTCATCTCCGTTTCAAAGCCGAAGAGCCAGCGCTGTCCGAAGACGTCTCTGTGGTCATGTGACCGGCATGACTAAACACCAAAGGCTCACAGAACGCTGTTCCCTTCCCACCAAAGGTGGTTCCTATTTTTCTACTTGCCTTTTTACGTGCTTTCGAACTGCTACGTTGGCAGAAGCTGGGACAAGTCACGGGAGCTCACTCGGTTACGCAATACTAGGGATTTGAACCGCTGAACTGCCGATATTTCTGATCGGCAAGCTCAGCATTTTAGCCACTGAGCCACCGCGTCCCTTTCAACAAGGAAAACAACAACAGAGATACAAATCTTGTCACACGATTTGTGTATCCTCGACAGCTGGCAAAGGAGTTTCTATCATCTTGAAACCAACTTATTTCTGTGACTTTTTTTTCTTGTTTCTGTGTCAATGAATACAAAATCACATCAGCCAAGGTGAATGTCGCCAGCTTGATGTCACTCGTGTTGGGGGCAACTCTGGGGGCCTGAGCACTCTGCCAGCAAAAACGGACTGCCAAGTTCCATTTTCAGCTGCAGCGGCCTCCCGCAACCCTCTGCCAGCAAAAATGGAGCTCGCGGGAGTTGCACGCGGCCCTTCCAACTCCATTTTCTGCTGGCAGAGGCCCCGCAGGCGAGTTCTTTGCTCTTTCCAGGAGAGCCCTGAGGGCCAGATCTAAGCACCTTGCGGGCTGGATCCAGCCCTCGGTGTGCTAGGGGCTGTGACACATGTGGATTGTAAGTTCAGAGATGCAGTAGAACATTATGCAGCTATGTGTAGTAAGTTTTAGATTCAAATAACCAAAAAAGATGACTTTATGAGGTTCTATATTTAGTTGCCTCTTTCTAATAAATGAGATTCTTTCCTCTCCTTTCCTTCCCCCAAACAATATTGGCAAGATTATCCTTTATTTGGGGTTGGTGGTTCTTTCTTTCTTTTTCTTTCTTTCTTTCCTTACTTCCTTTCTTCCCTTGCTGTCTTTCCTTCATTCTTTCTTTCTTTCTTTCTTTTTCTTTTTCTTTCTTTCTTTCTTTCTTTCTTTCTTTCTTTCTTTCTTTCCTTCCTTCCTTCTTCCTTCCTTCCTTCCTTCCCTTTCTGTCTTTCCTTCCTTCCTTCTTTCTTTTTATTTCTTTCCTTCCTTCCTTCCCTTTCTGTTTTTCCTTCCTTCATTCTTTCTTTCTTTTTCTTTCTTTCTTTCCTTCCTTCCCTTTCTGTCTTTCCTGCCTTCATTCTTTCTTTCCTTTTCTTTCTTTCCTTCCTTCCTTCCCTTTCTGTCTTTCCTTCCTTCCTACCTTCTTTCTTTTTCTTTCTTTCCTTCCTTCCCTTTCTGTTTTTCCTTCCTTCATTCTTTCTTTCTTTCTCTTTGCTTCCTTCCTTCTTCCTTCCTTCTCTTTCTGTCTTTCCTTCCTTCCTTCTTTCTTTCTTTTTCTTTCTTTCCTTCCTTTCCTTCCTTCCTTCTTCTTTCCTTCCCCTTCAGCCTTTCATTCTTTCTCTTTCTCTCCCTCTTTCCTTCCTCTTTCTTTCTTTCCCTTCCTTCATACCTGCCTTCCTTTCTGCCAAGGATAGATATCTTCAATGTTCAGTTAGACGGTCATTTCCTGGATGACGTTACCTGGTATTCCATATTCTAATCAGCCGAAGCCCTTTCTCTGAGTTATTAATTCTCCCTTGGTGAGATTTTACAGAAAAAAATACACGTATAAAAAAAAAACTACTCACAAGGACACACCCAACGACAGCCGCAGGTTTCCTCTACTTTAACAGCAGGGAAATTGTTGTGACACGTCGGCTTGGCCATCCTCTCACATGGATGTCGGTGGCTTTTCAGTTCTGTGTGTCCACCTAGTAAGCAGGTCACGCTATAACACTTATCCAGCAACTGCCACTTGTCACCAGGCTGCAGAAAAGGACACGGCAAAGTTAAAAATAGGATCGGAGGTTAAGGAAATCCTCAAGGTGTACTTCTTCGGTGGTCTCTGTTCAATGGGCACCAAATTGTGATTTATAATCTAAAGCAGGGATGTCTAACAGAGGTGGTAGTCAGCCGGTTCAGACCAGTTTGGCCAAATTGGTAGCGGAAACCGCTGGTGGGCTGACTCACCCACCCTGGCTCTTTGCTGTCCTATTTAGACATGCTTTTGAGGCCAGGCGCATGGACGAGCAAAGTGCCTGCACGGAAGGCAAGGAAAATGGCCGGGCAAGGGGGTGGCGAACCGGTGGTAACCTAATGTGAAACCCACCACTAATATCTAACCTTGGGAACTTGAGGATTTATGGACTTCAACTCCCAGAATTCCTTAGCCAGTCATGTTAGCTGGGGAATTCTGGGAACCAAAGTCCAAAAGTCTTAAAGTTGGACAGTCCTGATCTCAACGTCCGTGGGAGAAGACTTCATCAACAAAAGACGGTAACAAAATTCAGCATATTTTCGCCTGGAAAAAGATTTAACGGTGTGGAATTGCTTTCCTCGAATTTGGGTGCTTTCCTAATGTCTAGCTTTTCATTCCTAGCCAGCATGGCTATTCCTGACAATTTCTAGCCATCTATGCAACTGGAAACGTTCCAAATTGGGGGAAATTGGTATTATAGAAATTCTGGAGCCAAACCAGTCGAAGTGAGTTTATTTTCCACTGATTTCGGTGGGATCATCCCTTCTCCCAGGAATCCCTGGGGTTTTATTATTGTACTTCGATTCATTATGTGCTAAGATTGCTAAACAATGACCATGTGGAATCAGTTTGATGGGCGAGAAGAATGCTTAATGTTACGCTGGTTGGCATACCTTCCGTGTGTGTGTGTGTGTGTGTGTGTGTGTGTGTATGCACACCCATCAATTTTGGAAAAGAAAAACTGACATTACTAAGGGACTGTTGTGGCCCACCAGCAGTCAGTGAAGCTGACAGCAGATTCGGACAGTGAGGAGGTTGGGGAGAAACCTGGGCCAGTCCTGGAGTCTGGGGAATGCTCTGATGAGGACTCTGTGTCAGAGGCAGAGATGGGGCCAGGGCCGTCTGACAGTTATCAGCTGCCTTCAGAGTCGGACATAAGTGAGGCAGACGAACAGCTGGAGCCTGTTCCCAGTGTGTGCAACTCTGTACACTTTTCCCAAAAGGTTTCCATAATTTTGGCCACTCCTGTAGTGGAAAGTTTAGAAAAACAGGTGGTCCACTAGAGAAGGAAAAGGCAACCCACTCTTGGATCCTTACCAAGAAAACTCTATGAACAACCTCAAAAGACTTTAAAAGTGGACTGTAAGGAAGGACGAGTGTCAAATAATTGATGCTTTCGAATGGTAATGCTGGAGAAAAATCTCGAGAGGTGGCAAGGAGACCAAATTGGTCAACCCTACAGGAAATCAACCCTTTGGAAGGACAGATACTGAAGCTCAAATAGGTGGTGAGATGGCCTCGAGGTGGAGCTCTCACCTCACAAACAGGAGGCTGTGAGTTCAATCCTAGGTAGAGGCAGATATTTCTCTCTCTGGGCACAATGAGATTATATCTGCTGAATAGAACTCCCGTACTGGCAACAGGAAGGGCATTGGGCCAGTAAATACTCAGCTCCATTCATTTGGCCAGACTCCAGCCCCCAAGGGATTATGGGGTCATTAAAAGAGGATGATGAGACTTTGTCTACCTAATGAGAAGAGAAGGCTCCTTGGAAAAGGCCCCGATGTTGGGAAAGATAGAAGGCAAAAGGAGGAGGAGACAGTAATGGATGAGATGGTTATCGAAACAATGGCCATCAATTTTGGCAAACTCTCGGAGACAGCGGAGGCCAGGATGGCCTGGCGTGGTATGGTCCACAGAGCTGCAAAGATTCGCACAGGACTTAGAGACAAAACAAGAAGGGTCTTCATGCAGTCAGGTGCACAATACAAATCCCCACGCTGCCCACCCAAGAAAATTATATTGGCGTATTTTTCCCCCCAGTAATAAAAAAAGCAGCTCAGTTGCTCTTGGCCGAGATGGAAGAATTTAGTTCCACAAATTCCTCAGCCCGATAGAAATAAAGGAACTAAAAAAAGGCATCATGCATGAGCTTGGCAGAAGAGATTCTGTGTTGTTTTAATTAGCGTGCGCTCCGTTGAAGAGATGCCAAATCGTTTGAGATCTTTATAGGGGAAAATAGGCAAATTTGTCGATGAGAAAGAATCGAGAAAACGTCTTGAACGAGCCAAGGGCTCTCCAGCAATCCAACAAAACCGACAGGCATTGATGCAATGCAAGCCTTCCCCCTACAGACAGAAAGCCACAAACACAGTCAGGGTGAATGTCTACGGAGATTCTCCGTCATCCAGGTCACGGTTGTCCCAAAGGTGCTTTTTCAAGAAGCAACTGGACTTTCTGGTTTTTCTCTGAAGATCTTTCGCTTCTCACCCAAGAAGCTTCTACAGCTCTGACTGGTTGGTGGGGAATGGAAGTGTCACGTTCTGAGCATGCTCACCATGTTGTGTAGTGGCGGGAGAAAGCCGACGGCTGATTGGCTGACCATCTGACAGCTTCGAGTATAAAAGGGAGCTGTCAGATGGGAAGCTCCGCTGTGCCTGTCTCGGAGCCGGTGATTCTGTTAGCTTGTTACTGTTAAGGAATAAACTTGTTAGCCTTTATTCCTGTCTCCGCCTCGGTTATTCTGGCAGCCACCCATCGTTCTCAGTCCAGAAAGGATTTATACTCCTTCCAGACAGTTGGTCATTTGCATCCTTTTAGAGGGTTGTTGAGGCCACTTGGAGGTTTATCTCTGGATGACTGAGAATCTCTACAGACTTTTAGCTATACAATTAGGGATGAACATTCTTGGAATGGTGTGGGAATAGGAATGGATTTCCAGAGGAAAAATTGCAGAGTACAGGAAACATTTGCACCGCTCAGGTGACCCTGAGGACACAGGTAAATCTCCAAGGGGCCTCAAGGACTCTCTAAAAGGATGCAAATGACCAGCTGTCTGCAAGGAGTATAAATCCTTCCATTCCCCCACCATCCAGAAGCTTCTTGGATAAGAAGTGAAACATCCTCAAAGGAAAACCAGAAAATCCAGTTGTCTCTTGAAAAAGCAGCTCCGGGATAGTCATGGTGACCATCATCTCCAACTTCAACCTGAAGGAAAGGACCCGAGCAGGCTACATCATAGGAACCCAAGATGATGGAAGCATCTTCAGCCTCGGATTTCCTGCCGAAACCGGTTCCCTCCAACTTTGTGAATTGGCCATCCATAATAATTGATGTCTCTAAAACTCACAGAACGTGTGAAGGACATACTTACTGCTCTGATATTGCCCTCTTCATCTATGCACTCCTGAGCGGTCTCTGAAAAGTAAGCCATCCAAAGACGATTTGTAAGATATCATCATAAAAGTTTAGATAAAAATCACAATGTCTGTTTGCTCTGTGGTTTTATATATATATATATATATATATATACATACGCACACGCACGCGCATGTGCACACACACACACACACACACACACGTATGTATGTATGTATGAATGTATGAATGTATGTATTTGTGTTACAACCCCTGGTATGCCTAAATATGGGAGGAAGGTCACTACTCCCTCTTTCTGTCCTTCGGCTCATCACAGAAGACTATATCTATCTATCTATCTATCTATCTATCTATCTATCTATCTATCTATCTCTCTATCTCTCTATCTCTCTATCTCTCTATCTCTCTATCTCTCTATCTCTCTATCTCTCTATCTCTCTATCTCTCTATCTCTCTATCTCTATCTCTATCTCTATCTCTATCTCTATCTCTATCTCTATCTCTCTCTCTCTCTATATATATATATATCTATATCTATATCTATATCTATATCTATATCTATATCTATATCTATATCTATATCTATATCTATATCTATATCTATATCTATATCTATATCTATATCTATATCTATATATCTATATATCTATATATCTATATATCTATATATCTATATATCTATATATCTATATATCTATATATCTATATCTATATCTATATCTATATCTATATCTATCTATCTATCTATCATCTATCATCTATCTATCTATCTATCTATCTATCTATCTATCTATCTATCTATCTATCTATCTATCTATCTATCTATCTATCTATCTATATTTGTGTTACAACCCCTGGTATGCCCAAATATTCAAATCTGGGTTCAAATCCCAGTAAGGGTATGGCTAGCTGGTGAGAGCTAAATAGCTTGAAATAGATCTATACTTTATATATATATAAACAGAATTTCTAACAAATTTCTTCTTAAAAACCTTCAGTGCTGAAGCAGCCACAACTCCTGGAGGCAAGCCATTCCACTGATTAATTGTTCTAATTCTTAGGAAACTTCTTAAGAACTTCCACTTATTAGTTCTAGGTTGTTTGTTTCCTTGATTCGTTTCCATCCACTCTTTCTTGTTCTGCTTTCAGGTGCTTTGGAGAATAGGTTTTGGAAAATAGGTGATTTTTTTTTTTTTAAAAATGTATTTTCATATTCAGAAGCCTGTATCATATTTGTGGGGAGAGTGTTTGCTTCCATTATAAAGAGGATGATTTTCCATCTCTGCAAATAATTATTATTACTGAGACTTAATACATTCCTTTAACACCCTTGTCATCTTTTAAGCCTGTGTCAACATTCACACTGAACAATTAACTAATGAACTGAGAAATCCTATCTGGGTACCGCATCCTGGGTCACAGTTTTTGATTCCTTTTAATAAGATTCCTTCTTCGCCATTTTCTACATGGGGGATAATTTTAAAGCAGGGTATTCTGACGTGCCAATTTGCCTAGAGACATTGGCTGTCGCCTCAAATATGTAAGCAGAGCTTTCTTTTAAAACTGTAAGAAATAAAAGATTCAATAGCTGTACTTTTAAAAAAATGTGAGCTTATCTAGAGCAGGGGTCACTAAATTCATAATTTTAAACACCTAATATGATCTGCCTAATGAATGGTGGGAGTGGCTAGGTGGTCATGTGACTGGGTGGGTGTGGCCAACTCGATGTCACTCACATCAAGGGGGTGCCTCGCCAACCTGGACTCACCCTTCCCCTACCAGCCACTCCTCGCCTGCCCGCCCGGGCTGCTTAGGGCCCCAACAGGAAGCAGTTGTTGGAGCTAAGCAGCTGCCATGAGAAAGGGTTGGCAAAACAACTGGCTCAGTTCAAATCTGACCAAGAAGGAGGCTCAGCAGGAGAACCTCACTGAGGACTATCAGCATAGACTTTCCAAGCAGAGGGAAGACCTGAGGGAGTGTAAGGCCAGGTATCGGCCCCTGGAGACTCAGTGGCCTGAGATGGGCAGCCAGTTCCAGGCCATGATACAGTCCCATTGGAACGAGGCCCTCCGGCTCTTTGCCACCAGAGCAGCTTCCCTCCATCCTTCGCCCAAAGCTCCGCACCAGGAGGCTGAAGCAGACCCCAAGTCAGAATTTCTGCCCCCCTCCAACCTGCACAAAAAGACCCCGAAAGGGGAGACTCTCTGCAGCAACACAAGCGTTCATTGCACGTATCCGGCCCAGGGGCCATAATTTGAGGACCCCTGGTTTAGTGCAATATAAAAAATACAAATAATTTGTCTGCAGACCACCAAACTTTTGTCACGGACCACCAGTTTGTGACCGCTGACCTAGAGTGTGAAGTGAAATGGGGGCTTACCTGTGCAAAGCTTCTTCATAAATTCATCCCCCACCATGATCATTGTAGAAAGGTCTTCAAAATGTTGCAACGTAATGATGGTGTCTTTAGCAGATGGCCCCACTAAAGCTTTCAATTGTTCCGCATTATATTTGGTGCCAACGCCAATGGGAAGCAGTGAAACTCCTGGGAAAAGCAAGACAGATTGAAATCCTCCTTAATTCAATTTGAACTTCAATACAAGTGTTCAAGAAAAAATTGCTTTGGTTAAAATCAGTTTTGGCATAATAATAATGATAATTATTTCCATTCTCTGTTGTTGTTTTTCAGCACAAGACTTGTTCCCCTGCTCACCAGAACAGAATCACGACATACTATATATTCTCAGAAGATTGACGAAAAAAACCCCACTATTTTATTGTAAAGATCCTACTCTCATTTTACAATGAAGTGATGTCATTAAAAGAATCCTAAATTGATAGGTAAATCAGTGTGGATTGAACACTGTCAGTTGCCTAAAAAGATTTGCACAATCAAGAACCTTGATTGTCAGGAGTCGGCCACCTTAAACTCTCAAAGGGCCACAAAAGTCCTAACCCGAAGCCCCCCGTTCAATTCTGGAGCACCCGGAAGTCCTGTTCCCTCCACCATAGAGTCTCCTCCTAGCACGGCATCCTATTTCCTCTACCTGTCCTAACCGAAAGCCCTATCAATTGTGGAGCTGACCGGCGACAGGGAGCTGCAGCAGAGGGAGGAAAGAGCCACATGCGGCTCTAGAGCCACAGATTGCGGCTCAAGAGCCACAGCCTGAATTAGGTCAATCCAGAATTCATTCTTAACTCAAAAGCTGACACTACAGCAGTGATGGCAAACCTATGCGGAACCAAAGGAAGGGTGTGTGCGGGGATGCACCCCAGAAGAGAAGTTGCCAAGTGGGCACGCATGTGCCAGGAAATGAACTTCTGGTTTTCGTGCATGCGTGTGCTCTGGCCAGGTTGTCTTCCAATTTCTGGTATACATGTGTGCACAATGATCACATGCAAAAAACAGCTGATTGTCATGCATGCCAGAAACCCAGAAGAGGAATGGGCAACACCGCCCATGCCAGCTGACATGGCTTTACATGCCACTTCAGGCACGCATGTCATAGCTTTGCCATCACGGCCCTACAGATTTAAAATGGAAACAGATTGCAGTTTTGATAAGAAGCTTAATTATCCCTAAGATGCTTAAAGTTGCTCCCACTTTAATTTAATCACGTTTCATCCCAGTTCTACCCAAGAGCAGAGAATCAAGTGAGGAAAATCATATAATTGGAGATCCACATCCAATATCTGATTAAGTATTTGGCAGCTTTACATCTTCAGCTATGTCTTCAGAATCTAAATTTATCGTTTCACAGGAATAATATAATTTCACAATTTATCTAGACTATTTAAAAGAAAAGAAAACTGGTGTATGGGCCAATACAGTTTTTTTTTTCAATACGCCACCAACTTTGGATCCATTTTTGTTCAGCCAGTAGTTATAAACTACATTTTTTTTTTAACGGAGCGTGTTTTAATGTCTGCAACTAGAAAAAGATGATGGAATTCCCAAGCTGGTCAGCCACAACATCGGATAGGATTTTTATCAAGGAAAATCATCACATTTTCCTTTTATTTCAAACTGCTTTGAAAACTTCTATTTACCTTTCACGACATAATACGAAGAGGTAATCCTACCTGAAGATTTACAGTGGGAGTGAGGAGTAGATGCTGGGGTCACAGCCGGGCTACATGTTATACTACGGGGCACATGTAAATTATGCACGGTGACCTCTTCCCTCTTGCATGGCAACTGCGCACTTTGCACAATATTACACAGGAGAAGAGGGCTTGTTTCTCCTTCCCGTGAACTATCTATCGTGTTTTCCCCGAAAATAAGACCCTGTCTTATATTTTTTTTGCCACCAAAAAAGGCACCAGGTCTTATTTTCTGGGGAGGGGCACATCAAGTGAGGTGAGTCATCCACTGATTCACCTCACTTCTATGTGTTGCCCCCAACCTCCTTTTCACTGTTTGAGGCCTTCAGGAACTTCTTTGGCTTTTGATACCCAGTTTTCCTGAAAATAAGACCTCCCCGGATAATAAGCCCAATCGGGCTTTTGAGCGCATGGGCTAAAATAAGGCCTCCCCTGAAAATAAGCCCTCCATGAAAATATTGCAGCACAGCAGCAGCCATGAGGTGACCATGCTCACCGCCTCCTGAGCCTCAAAAATAATAAGACCTCCCTGAAAATAAGGACAAGTGCTTATTTCAGGGGTCAAAAGAAAATAAGACCCTGTCTTATTTTTGGGGAAACATGGTAGTGGCAACCAGGCCTCGCACACCTTGGCCCCTTTCTTCTGCAGCCAGCAATGATTTCTTGAAGGCCTCTACAGCCGATAACAGAAGCCTTCAGGAAAGTCCTGCTGGCTGCAGAAGAAAGAGACCCAGGTGTGTATTCTGTCCCGTGATTCCAATGAATATGCAGATAAAGGCTTGGCTGTGTGCCATGACTAATTACATAGATAAAGCCACCCCTTGGCTGGGAGCCTAGAAAGTGATCTTCAAGAACCCAAGATTAAACTTACGGAATGCTTTCTCAATGGCTCGTATAATGGACTGTTGTTTCCTGCAAAGATTCCCCTCCCGTCACTCCACCTATAAACTCTTTGGGAGGGGCCACACTCTTAGCCAGCTGTCCTTACTTCCTTCTATGATGTCTTCTCCACAGCTGTTCCTTTCTCCTATCAATTCTACGCATACGCACATCAGGGACAACCTCCCTCTGTTCCTCCTCACTGTTCCCTGACTCAGATGCCACCTAGTGGCCAACAGGCCTCTCTAGTTCCTGCTCTGACTCCAAACACCCTCCAGAGTCCTCCTCATCCTCCAGAGCAGTCCCATAATGGTCTGAGCTGTCAGAGTCCACCAACAGCTCAGCCGGCCGCTGCTGGGCCACAACAGTGTGTGAGGCCTGGCTGCAACTATCCAAAGGTAAATAGTAGGACAGCTCCATCACCCTCATCCCCACCCTACCTTAATTTTTACTTGTGCATTCTTAATTAGGGCTTATTTGGGGGGATAGGGCTTATACTTGGTGCACTTGTAAAAATCAAGGTAGGAGTTACTTTCTGAGTAGGTCGTATTTTCGGGGAAACATGGTACCTCTTTGTTCGCCTCAAAGCAGGGGGTGGGTTGCTGCCAGCATTACTGCTGGTTTGGTGAATTCCGTGCGCATGTGCGTTTGACCATAAATGTAATATACAAATTGCTCTGGGCATGTGCAGAAGCAAAAAAACAAGATGGTGAAGCTGTAGAGAGAACCGGGAGAACCGGTTTGGGGGCATGGCAGTCCTGGGTCGCTGCCACTTCCAGCGACCCAGGTCGCCAAACTACTACTGGTTCAGCTTAACTGGACCGAACCGGTAAGAAACCACCACTGCCCCAAAGGAATTCAGTGTTGATTAACTGCTATAGGCTGTCTCCCTGGATGCAATGCACAGAACACAAATTGACAATAAATATACAATACAATACGAGATACAATAAGTGTCTCTCAACAAGCCAGAGAAAGAGACTTTTGCACAAAATGTGCACAATCTTTGCACACAATTCTCCCCTGGAAAGAGCTCTTTTTCCCACGGGAGCATCTTGAAAAACATTCACAGGTGCTGAAAAACGTACGCTCTACTCTTAACCCCTATAGATTCAGGAGCACAGACAAGCATACAGGCAGTCCTGGACTTACAATCGTGACCATTGGAAGTAACAACAGCACTGGAAAAAGTGACTTATGACCATTTTCCACACTTACGACCGTTGCAGCATCTCTACTCTCATGTGATCAAAATTCAGGCACTTGGTAACTGTCTCGTATTTATGACGGTTGCAGTGTCCCGGGGGTCATGTGATTTCCATTTTGCGACCTTCTGACAAGCAAAGTCAATGGGGGGGAAGCCAGATTCATTTAAAGCCGTGTTACTAACTTAAAAGACTGTGGCCAAAAAGGTCATAAAATGGGGGAAAACCCACTTAACCACTGTCTCGCTTAGCAACAGAAGTCGAGGACTACCTGTATGGACGTCTGGGACTTCCAACTATGTATGAAGCAAAGCAAAGATACTTCAGTAACAAAAGAACAGGCACACCTAACATCCCACAAGCTGGAGGCATGTTTCCAAAATATCATTGCACTGTAAAAGTAATGATAAAATAACAAACTTACTATTCGCTCTGGCAGAATTCACAGCAGCTTCCACAGCATCTTTTGAGGTGTCTGCCACAATGACCACAGCCATTTTGGATGCATTGGGTCGTCCTCCGTTGGCTTCGGAAATGGCATGCTGGACCATGAAGTCTATTGCTTCCCCTGAAAATAATACAGTACAAGCGTAACTTATGAGCAGAGTAAAGAACAAAAAAAATATCAAGAAAATAGACTAGATTAGACCAGACTAGGCTAAGGAATGGAATGAGCAGAATAGAATAGAATAGAATAGAATAGAATAGAATAGAATAGAATAGAATAGAATAGAATAGAATAATAGTAGGGTAGGGTAGGGTGGAATGGAGTGGAGTGGAGTGGAGTGGAGTGGAGTGGAGTAGAGTAGAGTAGAGTAGAGTAGAGTAGAGTAGAGTAGAGTAGAACAGAACAGAATGTAGAGTAGAGTAAAGTAGAGTAGAGTAGGGTAAGGTAGGATAGGGGGGAGTGGAGTGGAGTGGAGTAGAGTAGAACAGAATGTAGAGTAGAGTAAAGTAGAGTAGAGTAGGGTAAGGTAGGGTAGGGGGGAGTGGAGTGGAGTGGAGTGGAGTAGAGTAGAGTAGAACAGAACAGAACAGAACAGAACAGAAAAGAAAAGAATGTAGAGTAGAGTAGAACAGAACAGAACAGAATAGAATGTAGAGTAGAGTAGAGTAGAGTAGATGCAGGAGCTCTCAGTGTGCACACATACAACCATAAAGTTCATAACTCATAGTTATAATCATTAAAAAGTAAAAATGAAATGGCAAAGTATCCCAAATTGTCCTTTATAAAGCAAATCTTAACAGTTTCATTATCCATTCCAAAACCTATTTTCTACTGTTGAAGAGCCATTGAGTCCTTTGAGCCAATAGCAGGACAGGAAATACTGTATTTTTTCCTGTCCATTGTAAAGAAAACATCTGACTGAAGATACAATGGTAAGTGAGAAGAAATAAACATACATATTTTTCACTCCCTCATCAGGACTGTGTGCTAGAGATGTTTTGGTTAAACAGCCCTTCTCTACCATTCCTTTCTCCAAACTTGGAAATGTTAAGACTTGTGGACTTCAACTCCCAGAATTCCCCAGTCAGCCTACATGGAATTTGTAGCAGATATTTTTTTTCTTTGCGCCCTGAGAAACGAACATCTGCCACTCTCTAGAATTGAACTCTCAACCTTCCAAGCGGGAGGCGAGCATCTTCACCACTAGGCCACTAAAAGCCACTCGCTTTATTCAAATGAGTAGTTCAATAAACTTCCTTAGCTTTGATCAAAGCAAAATCTTTGCCCCATCACGGGAGAAGACCATACCTAGCTTGCTTGGGCCTTTCTCTCTTTGATGAATGGAATCCACTTTTTTCAGAAGGTTTGATTCTTCCTGGACGACGTTCCATGAAATTTCCAGAGAGTTCACTTTTCCATATTGAAGGACTGCAACTTGAGTTGAAGATCGACCTGGAGAGGAAGCCAAAAGATTCAGGGATCAAGAAATTAAAGAGATTGGATTAAAACATGCTTATGGCTACGGTTTATGGCTCAAAGTCAAAACAGAAGATATGCTTGGAGTGGGGAGAGAATGGGGATTTTGCAGTATCCTTCCCCTGGAGTGGGTAGGGAATGGAGATTTTGCAGTATCCTTCCCCTGGAGTGGGGAGGGAATGGGGATTTGGCAGTATCCTTCCCCTGGAGTGGGGAGGGAATGGAGATTTTGCAGTATCCTTCCCTTGGAGTGGGGAGGGAATGGGGATTTTGCAGTATCCTTCCCCTGGAGTGGGGAGGGAATGGGGATTTGGCAGTATCCTTCCCCTGGAGCGGGGAGGGAATGGGGATTTTGCAGTATCCTTCCCCTGGAGTGGGGAGGGAATGGGGATTTTGCAGTATCCTTCCCCTGGAGTGGGGAGAGAATGGGGATTTTGCAGTATCCTTCCCCTGGAGTGTGGAGGGAATGGAGATTTTGCAGTATCCTTCCCCTGGAGTGGGGAGGGAATGGGGATTTTGCAGTATCCTTCCCCTGGAGTGGGGAGGGAATGGGGATTTTGCAGTATCCTTCCCCTGGAGTGTGGAGGGAATGGAGATTTTGCAGTATCCTTCCCCTGGAGTGGGGAAGGAATGGAGATTTTACAGTATCCTTCTCCTGGAGTGGGGAGGGAATGGGGATTTTATGGTATCCTTCCCCTAGAGTGGGGAGGGAATGGAGATTTTATAGTATCCTTCCCCTGGAGTGGGGAGGGAATGGAGATTTTACAGTATCCTTCCCCTGGAGTAGGGAGGGAATGGAGATTTTACAGTATCCTTCTCCTGGAGTGGGGAGGGAATGGGATTTTGTAGTATCCTTCCCCCTGGAGTGGGGAGGGATTTTGCAGTACACACACAAAATCAACCAAGGTGCAGCCCAGTTTGTTTCCAAATGAGGTAGGAAAGAAAAGAGTCTGATTACCAGATGCTATTTCTACTATTGACTTATGCGTTTCTCCCTAATCTACTTCACACTTGAAATTCAGCAGGTTCTGCCAGATTCTGGAGAACCGGTAGCAGAAATTTTGAGTAGTTTGGAGAACCAGCAAACACCACCTCTAGCTGGCCCCAGACTGGGGTGGGAATGGAAATTTTGCAATACCCCTTCCCCGGGAGTGGGGAGGGAATGGAGATTTTGCAGTATCCTTCCCGTGCCATGCCCATCAAGCCATACCCATAGAACCGGTAGTAAAAATATTCGAATTTCACCACTGTTCTACTTCCTCAAGTGTTTGGACCAACGTAATGAGCAGAACGTGCAAAGGGCATGCTGCTCCCAGATGACTGGGCTTCTATGAATGAGTCTATGTTCCAGTTTTGAGAATGTGCCTTGAGTCAAGAAGATCTCCTACACAACTGGAACTGTCTTGCTAAATGGGAACATCTGGTCATCTAAACCTGATCAAAAGTAGGATCTGGCTTTCTGAAGGCCTTGATTGCCAAGAAAATCATCTTGGTTTTGAGGTTCTAACAGATTAACAGAGTTGGAAGGGACCTTGTAGGTCATCTGGTCCAACCCTACACCGTTTCTGACAGATGCCAGTCTCTTCTTGAAAGCTTCCAGTGAGGAAGCTCCCAAAACTTCTAAAGGCAACTTCTGTTCCATTGGTTGATTGTTCACACTGTCAGAAATGTTTTCCTTATTTCCAGGTTGAATCTCTCCTTATTCAGTTTCCATCCCCTGGTCCTTCTCTTCACTAGACTAGCCATGCCCAGTTCCTGGAACTGTTCATCGTATGTTTGAACTTCCAGTCCCCTGATCATCCTGGTTGGTCTTCTCTGCACTCTTTCTAGAGTCTCAACATCTTTTTAATAATGTGGTGACTGAAACTGGATGCAGTATTTTAGGTGTGGTCTTACTAGGGCTTTACAGAGTGGTATTAGTATCTTCCTTGATCTTGATTGTATCCCTCTGTTCAGTGATGGGATTCAAATAATTTAACAACCAGTTCTCTGCCCTAGCTGGGTAGCTGGGGCTCGGTGGTCATGTGACTGGGAGGTTGTGGCCAACTCAATGTCACTCACGTTGATGGGCACATCACCTTAGCTGTTGCAATGTAATAACGGTTAACCGGAGAGGCAGTTTCTGTAAGCAGGGCAATAAAGATTAGGCTAGAAACAACACCAGAATGTTTCCTCTCTGCCTTCCTTACAGGATTAGCCCTGTAAAGTGAGGAAAAACAAAAGGAGATTTCTTCCAACAACCAGTTCTCCCAACTGCTTAGAAAATTAACAACTGGTTCTCCCGAATAGGTGCGAACCGGCTGAATCCCACCACTGCTTCTGTTAATGCAATTTAGGATTGCATTGGCTTTGTCAAGCTGGCCTCCCTCAGCAACCAAGAAAGAAACCACTTAACTCCATTTTGCAGAATTAAGAGTACTTTTACTGGTTATGAAAAGATAGCAGCTAAGCAAAGCAAGATCTGAGGCAAAAGTGCACGAAATCATACATATTAATATGTGACCAACCCCCTGCTCCTGGTAACCCTCTTCCCACTGTCCAATCTGAAAATCCCTTAGGTGTCATGTGAGTTCCATCTTCAAGGAGCATCATCAGGTTGGTATGCAGGATGGTTGGCCTTGACCAACACCAAGCACTAGTCTCCAGCATGCGCAGGAGACGGTGAGACCAAAACTCCCTTTTTACAATCTCTCCTGTACTAAAACTTCCCCTCCCAAAGAGCAGCTCCCCCTCCCCGTTTCAATGGCAGCTGAAAGCAGATAGCGAAACAGAGGCTTTTTGGGCTGCCGCTGCACACTGTTGGGTCAAAGATACTTTGACGACTTCAAAAACCTGAACCAATCTGGATCCATTTGGATTCTTGGTAGGTCTAAGCATGCTTGATTCATATTAGTGATTGAACCAGACTTTAAAGTAGTGTCTGCCTTCCCAACTGTGTTTCAGTAACGAATATAGATTTCTTTACGCGTGTTCAGCTGTCCCCTGACATTACAAATCCTTGACTTCCTCTATTAGTTTCAGGATTGCATGAAAGTATATTATGCAATGAATGCTGAATGCCCTTGCCCTTGGTTGTTTTTACTGTTTTTCCCCCCACTCCGCAGATACATATTTTTCTTTCAAAAAAAAAAGGAGTCACACCTTTCTATTGGTTAATCAACAAAAAGCTTTCTGTTGTAGCAGCTCGAAGATTAACAAATTAATACCTGCATAAATCGCTTCACTTTCCAAAAGCTTTTAACGTTTGCAAATAAATTATGCTTCCAAGTGCCAGAAGATGTTTCTGGGTTTGGTTGCCTCAAACTAAGACAGCTACACAAGTGAGATTTGTGGCTAATCCAATTGACCCCAAGAGTCAATGAAAAAAAAACACCTGTTCTCTATTTTGGCACTTCGTCGGAGTACCAAATAAGGAAGATGTAACTTTCAGTTCCAAGGAACTGTCATCAGGAGTGGGTTGGTACTGGCATTACTGCCGGTTTAACCCGCATGTGTGCATTTGCACCTGAAAAGGTCTGCGCATGAGCACTATGTTAGAAAAGGGAAAAAATACATTTTTGCAATGAAAATTGTTATGCGCATGCACAGAACTGAAAATCAAGATGGTGCCGACAACGATAGAAGCAGTGGCAGGCTGAGTTACTACCTACTTGACTGAACCGGGCCAAACCAGTAGGAACCCACTTCTGACTGTCATCCCTTGGCACAGAAAGAATCTTTGTATGAGGAATGCTACACGAACCAGAAGTGACTCTGAAGAGCAAAGGTCTTACAATGGCAAAACTATAGCATTTACATTTCTATACCGCTTCATGATGATTTACAGCAGGGGTGTCAAACTCGATTTCATTGAGGGCCCCATCAGGGTTGTGTTTGACCTCAATGGGAGGCCATTCAGAGCGTGGCCAGCTTAACATCAATCGTGTTAGGTGTGCCGAGCGCTTTGCCAGTGAAGATGGGCTCCCGAGCTCCGTTTTTGGCTGTGACGGCCTCCTGCAACCCTCTGCCAGTGAAAAAGGAGCTCGGGAGGGCTATCTACAGCCCTCCCAAACTCCATTTTCACTTGGAGAGGTACCGTTCTTCACTGTTTCCAGCGTGGGCTCGCGGGCTAGATTTAAGCACCTCGTGGGCCAGATTTGCCCCCCCAGGCCTTGAGTTTGACACCCCTGGTTTAGAGCATTCTCTGGTTGGTTTACAGAGTCCGCCTCTTGCCCCCAACAATCAGGGTCCTCATTTTACCGACCTCGGAAGGATGGAAGGCTGAGTGAATGTTGAGCCAGTCAGAATCGAACTCCTGACTGTGGGCAGAGTTAGCCTGCAATACTGCATTCTAACCACTGCGTCACAAGGGCCCTTCAGATGAGGTAGATTCCTGCGCTAATGTTTGAAATGCTTCACAAAGATCGTTCAGCATTCCTTTTAAGAAGAGTTTATGGGTTTACGTCAAGGCCTTCTTCTGGAGGACCACCAATCCAGAACACCCTGAGGCCTAAAATGAAGCGATACTCACCCAAGACAGCGTGTTCAATAAATGTTTTCACAAAACGTTTCATTTCCTCGAACTGAGCTGCTTCAACTTCTGAGGTTCCATCCAGAAGAAATATCACATCCATCGGCTTGGTGCAAGTTTCTGAAGAGAGTTTTAAATCTTTTCATTATCAAGGTTTCTAGACTAGACAACTGGCCAACAAAGCTTCATAAGTTACAGTCTAAACCCATGTTGGTGAACCTATGGCGCATGTGCCACAGGTGGCAGATAGATCCCTCTGTGCGGGAACAAGAGCCATCACTCAGTTCAGCTCCACTGCGCATGCATCTCTGCCTCCCACTGACCAGCTGTTCTCAGGTCTCTGCCATGCATGTGGGAGACACGGTTGAATGCATGAGGGGCATGGGGGGCATGCACGCATGCGCAGGGGGAGGATGGGATTGTGCACACATGCAGGGGGCAAGGAGGAGCACAGGAGGGTGCAGTATTTTTGGTCCCAGGTGGCTTCAGGGAGGCCTGCGAGGCCCAAAACAGGGCACAGGGGGTCCTGCGCATGCATAGGGGTCACGCACATGTGCTGGAGGAATGTGGGGGGAGTGCGTGCATGTGTGGAGGCTGGGGAGTGCAGAGGAGTCATCCAAGCATGCACAGGGGATGGGGTGCATTGCATTGTGGGGGTGGGGGTGATTTTTTAAAAATCATCAGAAATAGGGCTAACAACCAGAGGACTGCAAAGAATATAAATAAATCCTTCCATTCCCCACCATTCAGTCAGCACTGAAGAAGTTTCTTGGATGAAAAATGAAACATCTTCAAGGAAAAAACATAGAAAATCCATTTGTCTCTTGAAAAAGCACCTTTGGGACAACCATTTTAACTCCTATTCTCGAGTTTAATTTAAAAAAAAAAAACTAAACACATACCGTATTTTTCGGAGTATAAGACGCACCTTTTTCCCTCAAAAAGAGGGTGAAGATCTGGTGCATTTTATACACTGAATACGGCATTTTTTGCCTCCCGAAACCCTGCCCCTTCACCAAAATGGCCGTGCATAGCCTGTAGAAGGCTTTCAGAGAGCTCCTGGGGGCTGGGGAGGGCAGAAATGAGCGAAAAACATGCCGTTTTTTGCTCAATCCCCCCCCCCCCCAGCTCCAGGAGCTCTCTATAAGCCTCCTAAAGGCTATTCATGCCTCTTTTTTGAAAAAAAGGCCTGTTTTTGCAAAAAAAAACACCAGGCCGTTTTGGGGAGGTTTGCAGAGTGCAAAAACTTTTTTAAAAAATTTGCCTCCTCAAAACCTTGGTGCATCTTATACTCTGAAAAATATGGTACCTCTTCAAAATCATGATGAGTCTTATACTCTGGTGTGTCTTATAGTCCAAAAAATGTGGTAAACCAGATGTTACCTTTCTTTGAGCAGCAAGTTTTGAATACCAGATCAGGTCCTTCCCGGATGAGGTTGTTAAAGCCTTCGATGATGATAGGAGCCTGTGGCTGACTTAAATCTTGTAGTTCCTGGATGTCCGCGTTAGGCCTTATGCCAATAGGGATCACATGGACGTCCCTGGGTGGGCGGGTGATGGTATCCGTGGCAGGATTTGCAGTGACCATGTAAACCAAGTGGGGCACTTGATCTGTTCTTCTCTTGGTGGTAAATGATTGTTCGGAGACGAAGTTGAGCGCCTGTCCAGTGTTGGTCGCGTTTCCTCCCTGGAATTGCATCTCCCGCACCTTCTTAATCAGGAATTCCTTGGATTGACGTTCCCCGAAAGAATGCTCCACGGTGATGGTGAAGGAATACTGGAGGATGCTAATTTGGACGGTTTCTTCTCCCACTTCCAACTCCTGGATGGTACGGATGAGAAACTCTTTGATGGTGTCAAAATTGCTCTTGCCAACTTTGTGGGAGCCTTCAACTAAAAAGACAATGTCAAGGATCTTCTCGACAGAAATCGAGACTTCCGTTGGAGGCGCCTGTGGAAAACCATGAGGAAAGTGTGTCCTTGCTTCCACACTCGGAAGAGTTGGGATTGGGCGTTGGGTGGGAAGAAACACGCTGACGTCAGGCACAAGGCCACAGAAGTAATCGATGATTTCATCCGTGCGTTGCCTCAACTCAAGGACGTTGTTCATGAGGAAAGCTCTGTTTTCGGGCGACTGCCGTTCGATTAGCCCAATTTGCTGAGTGCTCACATGAGGCCCAAGGCCGATGGGTATCACAATAATTTTCTTTCTTTTCAGCAGCGGGAAGATCCCCTGAATTCTCTTGGGGTCCTTGCTTGCCATCAACAGCACAGCAATTTGGGCGGCGTTTGTCCGTGGCGCCTTGCCGAACACGTGGAAGACAACGTATTTGAGCACCTCAGTGGCAGAGGCTACATCCCCACCCGTGTATTTTATATTTTTCACAATCTTCCTCATTTTAGTTGACTTCTTAATGTCCTTTAGGCCAAGGTAAATGTGTGAACCGGTACGATATTCCAGAACTGCCAAGCGGATCCGTTTTTGGGAGATGTGGAGTTTTTCCATCATGTTAAGGATGAAATTTTTCAACTCTTCAAAATCGCTCTCAGAAAGCTTATTGGAACCATCCATTAAGATGGCCAGGTCCATCATTTTGCTACAGGAATATTGACGCGTAGGTTCTTCTTCTTCCTCCTCCTCCTCCTCCTCCTCTTCTTCTTCCTCTTCTTCATCTGGGCTAGCAGTGGTCAAGAATTTGCCAACCTCTTCTGGATCACATGGGCGGCATGTCAGGTTCCGTACTTTGCAATGGCTAGGCAAGTAGGAAAAAAATCCAACAGTTAAAACTCCATTTTCAACTTCTGTTTTTTCAACTTTGTTAAAAGATTAAATGTAGGAGATGACCAGGCTGAGCCTGAGGGAGGAGTCAAATGTGTCACTAGTCCCTTTCAGCCCACAAAAGATCACCTTGAATTCCATTGACTCTTATCTACCGCCAATTTACTTTGACTTTCAGTAGATCAGATTCTTGTAGAGAACATTAGCCTATAGTAAACCTACAGTATATTCATTTGAACTGCTGGACTCCTGATTTCCTGTGCTTGACTTTACAGTAGCGGTCAAAATTGTGAGAACCTTTTGGGAAAAGTGTATTTTTGAGGTTTGATGGCTAATAACACCACTTTGTTTTTGTGTAGAAAGATAATTTAATCAAGAATGTAATGCAACAAAGCTTGTTCAATTATGTGTATTCTATGAAAAGTTATAATCAAATATAGCCAGCAATTAAACCCAGTTAATAGAAGCAATCATTCAATCTTGGTTTCACATTATAATAACTGCAAAACTAAAAAAAAACTCGGTTCACTCCATGGGAAGATGTTATAAGGCTGTAATTCATATTAAAGTTTACGCAACTAAGTATTAACTGAAATGGTGATCATTTTTGTATATCTCATTTTTTTCTACATGTTTCTCCTTTATAACAGCTATTCTAATAGCAACTCCATCATAAAAGCTATTGCTTTACATGCTTGATTAAATTATCTTTCCATTGATGTATATTTTTATGGTACTACTCCCCAAAAAAGTGGTGTTATTAGCCATCAAACCTCAAAAATACTGCGCACTTTTCCCAAAAGGTTTCCACAATTTTGGCCACTACTGTAAATCTTTTTTAAAAAACATTTCTTTGCATTTCAACAATTCTAACACTTTTGGTGTTAGGAGTCCCTGTGGATTTTACTCTGCTACTAGTTGCTGACTCTAGGGGGCAGTGGTCATCTCCATTTCAAGGCCATTGAGCCAGTGCTGCCTGAAGACATTTTCACTGTCATGTGGCTATCATGACATCACAGAGTGCTGTTACCTCCATACTGAAGCGCTACCTATTTATCTACTCACATGTACACGTTTTCAAACAGCTAGGTTGGCATGAGCTGAGGCGAGGACAGGAGCTCGCCCCATTGAAAGGCGTCTGGGTCTCCAACCAGGGCAGCTAACTTTCTAGCTGACAAACCCAGTGTCTTAACCACTGAGCCACTGCACTGCCCCTTTAGACAATTCTGATAATCAGTATAATTTTTCAAGGCTTTGAAAAGAGTGCTTCCAAATTATGGGTCACTGTTTGGAAGAAGCAAGCAGCTGGATGTTCTCACTCCATGCAACAAAACTGATCAATCTGAAGGTAGTAATTTGAATTCTTTATGGAGAAGTAACCTTGATGGATAACAGAAATGGAGAAAAAACTATATACATTGATATGTAATGCTTGGGAGATTAAAAGGAAACTCAAATAAGCATCCCGTGATTGAAGTGAATGAACTTCTATTTATAAATCATATTCTATTTATAAATTAAGAACTTATAAATTCATAAATTAATAATAAATAAATAAATAAATAACAGTGGCTTGACTTAGCTATTTTTTAAAAATCCCATTTCATGGAAAAAGAGAGTGTTCAATTTAAAAATTAACTCCATGTTTTAAAAATCGGAAAACTTTGTACCCTCAGAAAATGTTAATTGTTCTGCTCTGGGCCCGTACAACCACATAGCATCCCCTTGAGAGTAGTTTTGGTTTTGTGAAGTGTGATTAACAATCCTCCAGGATCCCTTAAGACTGACGCAACTGATCCGTTTAGAAAACCTTGCCAAAATCCTAACCCATAGACTTTTGCTAAAACTGAGAGCTATGGCGGACACGTGCAATAGGCCATATTTTTCGGAGTATAAGATGCTCCGAAGTATAAGACACACCTAGCTTTTGGGAGGAAAACAAGGGGGGGAAAACCTTCCACCCAGCAATTCGCCTCCTTGCAGCAAACAGAAAACAGCCTGTTTAAGTTTCAGTTTCAGCACAGCCTGATTAACACAAGAAAAAAAAATCTGCCTCTGCCTCCCAACAATTTGGCTCCTTGCAGCAAACAGCAAACAGCCCATTTCAGTTTCCAAGCAGCTGATTGTCGGGCCTCCCGATGATCAGCTGTTTCAGGCTGCAGGGACTGCCATGGCCTATTGCCCCTCCGCGTGCCTTGTTCTCAATGGCAATCCCTGCAGCCTGAAACAGCTGATGGTCAAGAGGCCCGACTATCAGCTGCTTGTGTTAATCAGAATGTGCTGAAACGGAAACTTGCTGTTTGCTGCAAGGGGGCAAATTGCTGGGAGGCAGAGGCCAAAGGATGGGGGCTGGCTGGTGGGCGGGGCTACATTTGGTGTATAAGACGCACCCAAATTTTCACCCTCTTTTATGGGGGGAAAAGTGCCTCTTATACTCCCCAAAAATACGGTAATATACATTTCTTCTCTGCCCTATATTCAACCTATCTCCTCTCTTAAATGCCACAAAGGTCTCTATTTTACCAGGATTGGCAGATCTGAGGATTCTCCGAGTTCAAAATGATCTTTTTCCCATGAGGAATCCTGCGTCCTTCTGCTTCGCACACCGGACATTCCTCGAGTTTGATACACGATTCGGAAAGCTCATCAAGAATTTTTCCTGTTTTGCAAGAGTGTTGGAGAATGAGTTTAATTTCTTTATTTATTCATTTATAAACATGCAACAGTATACCTTGACACTTTAAACATTTAGCCTCTCCTTTGGAAACTTAACAAGAGCTCCAAAGTTTGCAAGGTTGCCCACGGTCAGCAAGGGATGATGTAATCAACCAGCCTTTTATCTCATGATCCAGGCAAGCTAGCTAGAAATTTTGGCCAAGAAAACTGTGATGTAAGAGTGTTGTTTAACACAATGAAGTCTGTAACTTATTGCTTTGAAGTCAGGTGAGTTAAACAACACACATACACACAAACACACACACATCTAATTCCACTGATTATGTAGTCTAGTTCAGGTGAATTCTCGGAGTTGAAGTCCACAAGTCTTAAAACTTTCAAGTTTGAACACCCCTGGGGGTTTTTTTCTAAAGGGTTAGGGGTGCAAGTGTCTTGTAACTTGACAGGTTTAAGACTTGCACACTTCAATGCCAGAGTTCCTGAGCCAACATGACTGGAGGAGGAATTCTGGGAGTTGAAGTCCACAAGTCTTAAAGCTGTCAAGTTTCAATACCCCTGGGTTTTTTTTCCCTAAAGGGTTAGGGGCGCAAGGGTCTAATAACTTGACAGCTTTAAGGCTTGCACACTTCAATGCCAGAGTTCCTGAGCCAACATTTTGGTTGCTAAGCAAGAGTGTTGTTATGTGAGTTTCACCACATTTTACAAGTTGCCCACGCCCACCCAGTCACATGACTGCCAAGCCACTCCCACTCAGTCACATGGCCAGAAAGCCATTCCCACAAAACAGGCCACACCTACAGAAGAGGTTCTAAAAATTTTGAATCCCACCCCTGTCCTGACCAGACATAACGCGTGGAGTAGATACACTTACCTGCAGGACAATGTGGATGGCATCCTTCAAGACACTTCAGAGGACATGCTTGGGGAGCCATGTGCTGGCACGTCCTTGGACAGGCAGGACCACAGCTGTTGTACCGCCATTCACATTGATATTCTTCCTCCACTTTGTTCATGCTTTCACAACTTTGTGCTACAAAATACCAAATTTTTTAAAAAATGATGGAACGCTTGTGCCATGTAATCATTTCCATTTCTGTAGATGACGAGTCCTTGATGCACTCCAGGATTGGCAATATTTTTTGCAGACGTTTCATTGCCCAAACTAAGTAACCTCATCGGTGCCAGCATCATGTATCCTCACTAGCAGTGATGATGCTACCTTGTTGGGTAATAAAACATTTGCCTAACCCTACATCGTTTCAGACAAAATGGTTATCCAATCTCTTCTTAAAAGCTTTCAGTGTTGGACCATTCACAATTTCTGGAGGAAAGTTGTTTTACTGATTAATTGTTCTAACGGTCAGGGAATTTCTTCTTAGTTATGGATTGAAGCTTTCCTTGAATGGTTTCCATCCCTGGTTTCTTATCTTGCCTTCTGGTGCTTTGGAAAATAGGTGTCTTCTTTGTGGCAGCCTCTCCAATATTGGAAGACTGCTATCATGTCAGCCCTAGTCCTTCTTTTCTCTATACTAGACAAACCCAATTCCTGCAACTATTCTTAGATCTTTTAGCCTCCAATCTCCTGATCATCTCTGAACTATTCTGTGTTCTCTCTCTCTCTTTATCTCTCTCTTTCTCTCTCCTTTTCTTTCTCCCTTTCTTTCTCTCTCTCTTTCTCCCTTTCTTTCTCTCATTCTTTCTATTTCTGTCTCCATTTCTCTTTTTTTCTTTCTTTCTCTCTTCTTCCCTCTCTTTCTTTCTCCCTCTCTCTCCCTCTCTCTCTTTCTCCCTCTTTCTCCCTTTCTCTCCCTTTCTTTTTCCCTTTCTCTCTCTCTTTCTCTCTCTCTTTCTCTCTCTCTTTCTCTCCCTCTCCCTCTCTATCTTTCTCCCTTTCTTTCTTTTTCTTTCTCTCTCTCCCTTTCTTCTCCCTTTCTTTCTCTCGTTCTTTCTATTTCTGTCTCCATTTCTCTTTTTTTCTTTCTTTCTCTCTTCTTCCCTCTCTTTCTTTCTCCCTCTCTCTCCCTCTCTCTCTTTCTCCCTCTTTCTCCCTTTCTCTCCCTTTCTTTCTCTTTCTCTCTCTCTTTCTCTCTCTTTCTCTCTCTCTTTCTCTCTCTCTCCCTCTTTCTTTCTCCCTTTCTTTCTTTCTCTTTCTCTCTCTCCCTTTCTTCTCCCTTTCTTTCTCTCGTTCTTTCTATTTCTGTCTCCATTTCTCTTTTTTTCTTTCTTTCTTTCTCTCTTCTTCCCTCTCTTTTTCTCCCTCTCTCCCTCTCTCTTTTTCTCCCTCTTTCTCCCTTTCTCTCCCTTTCTCTTTCTCTCTCCCTTTCTCTCTCTCCCTTTCTCTCTCTCTCTTTCTCTCTCTCCCTTTCTCTCTCTCTCTTTCTCTCTCTCCCTTTCTCTCTCTCCCTCTCTTTCTTTCTCCCTTTCTTTCTCCCTTTCTTTCTCCCATTCTTTCTCCCTTTCTTTCTCCCATTCTTTCTATTTCTGTCCCTATTTCTCTCTTTCTTTCTCCCTCTTTCTTTCTCCCTTTCTTTCTCCCTTTCTTTCTCCCATTCTTTCTCCCTTTCTTTCTCCCATTCTTTCTATTTCTGTCCCTATTTCTCTCTTTCTTTCTCCATTTCTTTCTTTCTTCCTTTCTTCCTTTCTTCCTTTCTTTCTTTCTATTTCTGTCTCCATTTCTCTCTCTCTTTCCTTCTCCTTCCCTCTCTCTCTTTCTCATTATCTCTCTCTTTCTCCCTCTTTCTTTCTCCTTTTCTCTCCCTTTCTTTCTCTTTCTCTCTCCCTCCCTCTCTCTCTCTTTCTCTCTTTTTCTCCCTTCCTCCCCCTCCCCCTCCCCCTCTCAATTCGTTCATATTCTCTCCCCAACGCTTACGGCATAGAGCAGGAGACCTCCAGTTGATTACAGTTCCTTTCTGGGCACAAGCCTGGGCGTAAGCAGCAACAGCATCACAGAAACAGGCACAGTCCCCAATGGACTCACAGACACAGGTGTCATACGTGCAGATTTCCACATAGGGTTCAGGATCCACCTGCAAAGGAAGTGGTGCAAGTCAAACTCTTACACTCTTGAGAAGATCTCAGTAGCTTCGAGGAACAAGGCGGCTCGCATACAAAGAGACTTGTCTTCACATCAAACTCTACATTTTGGGAGGTCCCATAAAGCAGCTCCTTCCAACAATGAGCTCTTCGGGGCAAGGAGCCTATCTCAAGGGCAGGTCACCGGCTTCACAGCTGGGCAGGAGAAATTAGAGTCTTCCACTACTTCATCTCAGGTTGCCAAATTAGAAAAAAAAAATTGGGGAGGCCGAACAGTATCTGCTATTAGAATGGAAGGAGAACTTTGCAACACTGATGCTTGAACACAGCTGAAGAAGCTTCTAAAATGAGAAGCGAAGCGTCTTCAAAAGAAAAAAGAAACAAGAAAGTCCAGGTCCCTCCTGAAAAAAAAGTAACCTTGGGGCAACCATGACCTGGGTGAATGAGAATCTCTACAGACTTTTAGCTATACAATTTGGGATGAAGGCCCTTGGAATGGTGGGGGAGAAGGAATGGATTTCCAGAGGGAAAATTGCAGACTACAGGAACCATTTGCACTGCTCCGGTGACCCTGAGGACACTGATAAACCTCCAAGTGGCCTCAATGACCCTGTGAAAGGATGCAAATGACCAGCTGTCTGCAAAAAAGAAAATCTTCCATTCCCCACTATCCAGACAGAGCTGAGGCACAGCCAGAGAACCTGCATGAGTTTATTGACACCAACTGTGCCCCCATCATCCCTTTCAACTCTCCAGTCTGGAGAAAAACTCTTCCACAAACTTGTTAACAGCCTTTGGCTGAAAATACTCCAGTCCCAAACGTTGTAAGCAGAAAACTTCCAACTATAAATCCAACAAGGCAAGATAAGGTCATTAATCCAGCAGGGTAAGCTAGATAAGGAGTTCCAGAAGTGAAGTAGCACGGCAGTAAATCGAACCAATTGGGAGGATGCCAGGAACTCAGATAAAGCAGTTAACACAAGATGAACTGTGTGTTTGTTCCCTCCCATTTGCCTCTCCTTTAAACTCCATCCCCAGGTGTGCCTTGTGAAGGGCATTGGGGCCCTTCCATCCCTTGTAAGACACACAACCCACATTGCTCTCTTCTGTGTTCTTCCCTGCGTGCCCTAGGATAAGGAGGGGGTGGGCCTTGGTCTTCATCTGAACCCCTTCTCCCTTGCTATGCCCAGCTTGACTGTGCCCTTCCCCAGTTTCTTCCACAACCAATGGAGCCGCTCTCCTTCTCTCGGTCATCAGTTCATCTTCCATCTCAGAGTCAGACTCCGACGGGGGCATGACAGAATCTCTGATACAGGTGACCGACGCAGAATGGATCCTACGGTGTTAAGCTTGGAGGCATATATTCGCCTTCATTCATACTAAGCACCGGGGCTCGGGATTAATTCAAGCGAGAAATTGTTGTCCAGCCACTGGATCCCGAATGAGAATTATTATCTGGATAAGAAATGGCTTACCAGTTTTTTGCATTCTTTGAAGAGATCGCTACTCAAGACACTGCACGACGTCTCCACCATCACCTGTTTTACGACGTTGCCGTTGCACAGTGAAGACGCCAAGTCCTGCCCTTGGGAAAGCTGCAGAAAGAGAAGAAACACATTATGACACCAGGAAATATATCAGCTATCGGATTATCTGTCAATTTAGCATCTTCATAGCAATGAGGGGCGAAGAGTGGTGCAGTAGCCTAGAGGTGGAGCTCTCGCCTCACAATCGGGAGGCTGTGAGTTCAATCCTAGGTAGAGGCAGATATTTCTCTCTCTGGGCAGAATGAGAATATATCTGCTGAACAAAACTCCGCATTGGTGACAAGCAGGGCATCTGGCCAGTAAATACTCAGCTCCATTCAGTTGCCCAAGATTCCACCCTGCAAGGGATTATGGGGCCATTAAAAGAAGATGATGATAGCAATGAGAGCTAAACATCCTTTCTTGGAAATCATAGGCATACATCTAAATGTGCTGCAGCTGCCAAAAAAGCCCACACAGTTCTAGGCTGCATAAACAGAGGGATAGAATCAAGATCACGTGAAGTGTTAATACCACTTTATAATGCCTTGGTAAGGCCACACTTGGAATACGGCATCCAGTTTTGGTCGCCACAATGTAAAAAAGACTTTAGAAAGATTGCAGAGAAGAGCAACAAAGATGATTAGGAGACTTGAGGCTAAAACATATGAGGAATGGTTGCAGGAACTGGGTAGGTCTAGTTTAATGAAAAGAAGGACTAAGGGAGACATGATAGCAGTCTTCCAATATCTCAGGGGTTGCCACAAAGAAGAGGGAGTCAAGCTATTCTTCAAAGCACCTGAGGGCAGGAAAACAAGCAATGGGTGGAAACTCATCAATGAGAGATGCAACTTAGAACTGAGGAGAAATTTTAGAAAAATTAATCAGTGGAACAACTTGCCTCCAGAAGTTGTGAATTCTCCCACACTTTTTAAGTTTTTAAGAAGATGTTGGCCAACCATTTGTCTGAGGTGGTGTAGGGTTTCCTGCAGGGGTTGGTTGCTGTCAGTTCAGCATGCAAAAAACATGCATGCCAGAAACCGGAAGAGCAGCTGGTGACAGCGCACGTACCCACAGAGAGGGCTCGGTGTGCCACTTCTGGCATGCGTGCTATAGATTCGCCATGACAGATCTAGGATAATCTGCTGGGTTTCTTACCCTGACATGAAAACATTCTGAAACACAGACAGACGCCGCCGCCGTCAAAGATGCAACACATTTATTTGTACAAATACCTTTCTGACATCAGCACACTGTGAGTGAACTTTCCAAGAATTCCCAAAGTCGCTAGGATCAACTTCAATCTGCTTCCGGCTGCTTCTCAGGTCGTTGTTCGGAACGCCATCGAAATTCCCACACAGGCCACAGACGTTATCCTTTCAAAGACCAAGCCAAAGAAATGTCACCTTAATTCTCCTTCAATACAATACAATACAATACAATACAATACAATAGTAGAGTTGGAAGGGACCTTGGAGGTCTTCTAGTCCAACCCCCTGCCTAGGCAGGAAACCCTATACCGTTCCAGACAAATGGCTATCCAACATCTTTTTAAAGACTTCCAGTGTTGGGGCATTCATAACTTCTAGAGGCAACTTCTGTTCCACTGATTAATTGTTCTCACTGTCAGGAAATTTCTCCTCAGTTCTAAGTTGCTTCTCTCCTTGATTAGTTTCCACCCATTGCTTCTTGTTCTACCCTCGGGTGCCTTGGAGAATAGCTTGACTCCCTCTTCTTTGTGGCAACCCCTGAGATATTGGAATACTGCTATCATGTCTCCCCTTCAATTGGAAGAGTATGAGTAAATTAATATTAAGACTATTCATTCATGGGTAGAAGTGTTCCAATATCTCAGGGGCTGCCACAAAGAAGAGGGAGTCAAGCTATTCTCCAAAGCACCTGAGTGGCAGGACAAGAAGCAATGGGTGGAAACTAATCAAGGAGAGAAGCAACTTAGAACTGAGAAAGAAATTGCCTGACAGTGAGAACAATCAACCAGTGGAACAGCTTGCCTCCAGAAGTTGTGAATGCCCCAACACTGGAGGTATGTAAGAAGATGTTGGATAACTATTTGTCTGAAATTGTTAGGGTATCCTACCTAAGCAGGGGGTTGCACTAGAAGACCTCCAAGGTCCCTTCCAATTCTGTTATTCTGTTCTGCCCTGAAGACAAATTTCTTGTGTGTTCAATCACACTTGGCCAATAAAGAATTCTATTTTGTTCTGTTCTGTTCTAACGTACATAACTAAGCAAACAAGCTATTACTAATCGGGAATCTGAGTCATGGCAACTGGACTTCTTTTCTTTTTCAATCTGAAACGCTTCTCTGCTTCTCCAAGAAGCTTGTTCAGTCTGAGGGTCTCCCTAACCAGGGGTGGGATTCAGCCAATTCAAATGAAGCGGATGTTAATTTTACATCTGGTTCACTGAACCAGTACTTGCAAGGACTGGCTGGCCCCGCCCACCCTACCTGCCCCTCTCAGGAGTCTCCGTGCAGCCTGTTTTGGGATGCTAGGTAAGTGCCCAGAGATTCTGGGAGGGCAAAAACAGGCCTTCCAGAAGTTCAGAAATGGGCTCATTTCTGGCCTCTGGAGGGCCTCCGGAGCCCGGGGGAGGCCATATCTGCCCTCCCATATGCTCGAGCAAAGCCCTCCCCTGCTGTGGTACAGGAGACTGAGTGGGCCACACCCACCATGGCCACGCCTACCCAGCAACTGGGCAGAGAAGTGGTTGCTACACCTAACCAACTTGCTCGGGCTGAAGACGCTACTTGGATAAACAGCGAAATATTCCCAAGGGAAAACGAAAACAAGTCCAATTGCCATGACTTCACTTCCAGGCAAGTCCATCTAGTTGTCTGAGAATCTTCATCAACATACAAGCTATTACTAAGTAATAAATCAGAAGCAACTTACTTTGTAGTTTTCTTTCAAGATGACAGTAATCCCCATGTTTTGATCCCAAGTCAGGGAGATTCTCCCACGTCCCAGTATCAGAATATAGTAGCGGCCAGACTTCAAAATGTCCACGTTGCCTTCTTCTCTTGGAGGGGTGATGATGTTAATCTTCACCAGAAAAAAGATAAAGAACTTTCAATAATGGGAGTTATTACATCAGCCGCTAATAAGGGTTTGCTTTCAAATCATGCTTAGTCCCACAAACCTTTTTTTATTTAAACAGCTGTGAATTATATTCATTCACAGCCCATAATGATTCATAACCAGTCTGTGAATAGTCCGACAGAAGTCTGCCACAGTCTTTCAGGGTAAGGCTGATAAGCACCCACCTTTATCTCCCTTGAAACGCTGCCAGAGACCTAATTGCCAATTAGTTTTGCAAGGCCAAACAGAGCACAGAGTCAAACGGAGCTTCAGAGTTTAAACCGACCAGAACGAACAAAGTTGCTTTCTGCAAAGGCTCACGTCTGTTTGCTCCTCTTTTATGTCTTACGGGAGGGACCATCTCCAAGCCTTATTCCCAAGTTGCCCTTTTTGTCTTAACTGTTCTTGCCTTCTGGCCGCTCTGCGCATGCGCGCACTGGGAACAGCCCCCTCCCCCCTGTTTCTCTGCCTCGCTGATGTCCGACTCAGGAGACTCGGAGGCAGCATATATCTCCCAGATGGCCCTGGCCCCCTCTCTGCCTCCAACACAGAGCCTTCGTTCGAGCCCTCCCCAGACTCCAGGGCTGGCCCAGGTTCCTCCCCAACCTCCTCACTGTCTGACTTTGCTGCCAGCTCCGCAGGCTGTTGGCAGACCACAACATGAACAATAGAATATTCTACATGGGGAAGAGACATTGGCTAATGTTAATTCCGTTGTGAGAAAAATTTACAGGTATTCCTTCACACACAATCATTTGTTTAGTGATTGTTTGAAGTTGCAAAGGTACTGAGAAACATGACTTATGACTGTTTTTCACACTTTGGATGTTGCAGCCTCCCCAGGGTCATGTGATCAAAATTCGGATGCTGGTTCCTTTTTGCAGCCTCCTGACAAGCAAGGTCAATGGGGAAGCTGGATTCACTTAACAACCATGTTACTAACTGAATGACGGCCAGGATTCCCTTAAGAACGGTGGCAAGAAAGGTTGTAAAATGGGGCAAAATTCGCTGAATAACTGCTCGCTTAGCAAGGGAGGCTGTAGGCTCAATTGGGGTTGTACGTGGACGACTATCTGTTTACAAGCTCCATTTTGAATCAAGTGGGCACACTGAGAATATATCTGTGGAACAAAACTCCGCATTGGCAACAGGAAGGGCATCTGGCCATTAAACACTCTGCTAGCTCCATTCAGTTGCCCGGACTCCACCCTGCAAGGGATTGTGGCGTTGTTAAAAGATGATGATTTTGAAGCAAGTGTTTCAAATGCCACGGCTCTCATCCCTCAGCAGGCTTAAGTAGGAAATTTCGGCTCCCTGAAGACCCAGCGGTGCTCAAAGGATCAGTTTCAACAGAGGTCCTTCTGGATCCCTTTCAAAAAGAAAGCCTTCAAAATCCCCCTTTCTTCCTTCCTTCCTTCCTTCCTTCCTTCCTTCCTTCCTTCCTTCCTTCCTTTCTTTCTTTCTTTCTTTCTTCCTTTCTTCCTTTCTTTCTTTCTTTCTTTCTTTTTTCTTTGTTATTCAAGTGCATCCTTATTTTTATTTCATAAAGTTTTTTATTTGATAAACATTAAAAAGATTGGACATAGTGCAATATTTCTGGCATGAACATTTCCATATAGTGATTAGATCTTATAACAAGGATATTTTATATCCATTACATAGGTGTATGTAGTCAGTTAAATCCCCCTTTCAACACATGAGCCACAGGTGGGTTCTTACCAGTTTAGACCGGTTTCGGATGAGTAGGTAGTAACTTGGCTGGCCACGCCCCTGAACCAGTTCTATCGGTGGCACTGCAGGTTCCACCATCTTGTTTTTTGCTTTTGCGCATGTGCAGAAGCAATTTTTTTACTTCAGTGGTGGGATACAATTGGTATGCCCCGGTACAGGTGTACCAGTGCCTGCTGGGAGCACCAGGTACAATTCTGGTATGGTCTGGAGGGCCCACCTGCCTGCCCGCTCTCCTTACCACTATTTGAGCCAACTGGGGCTTTCGTGCACGGAGCATAGGGCATCTGCGTGATGCTCCACCGAGCAGCTGGAGCATCGCAAGTGATAAGTATGCATTTGTGGGCTGCGCATGTGCTGCGTACATTCACTGGTGGACGGCGGGCCCCGTTGCAGCATTACTGGTTGCAACAGGATCCAGAATCCACCACTGGCATGCGTGCATAGCACGCATCAAGCACCAAGCACGCACCCCAGGAGCAAACTGTAAAAGAAGCCAGAACTCACCCCTGAGGTGAGTCTGTGGAGACAATGAGGGAGGGGGATGAACTTACTTCTGGACCGTGCAGCTCGATCTCTCCCCCGTCAAACAACACCGTGATTCTTCGAGTGCAGGTCTCTCCAGTGAAGCCGCATCCTTCCTTGGCCACAAGGATCCGAAAAGACCCAGCTGCGTCATCTTCACAGTAGTCCTTGAAAAGAAAGGAGGAGAGACAGCAGCCTTTTGAGATAGGACTACGGAACTCCAACTTCAAAGATGTTCTCTCCAGAAGTTGCAATGGAAGCCTAAAACTGGGTTCCCACACTATGTTCCACGGAACCAGAGAGTTTCCCCCAAAGAATCATAGGGATTCCGTGGGGAAAAAAATCTCAATAATCAACTTTAAAATGGGTTTAAAAATAAAACCACGCAAGGCCAGCTAACCTGACTCGAAATAAAGATCTCTGTGGTTATATTTCAAATGTTTTCTCTTGATTTCCAAACCTACTACGTTATGCAAAATGCTCAGGCAATAGGAAGTAGATGAAAGAAGTTGTGGGTTCAAAATGCCTAGTAAAAATCAGGGATTTCTATCTGTCTTTGGAAAGAGAGAGAGGTGTATGATTGATATAGATGGATGATATAGATAGATAGATAGATAGATAGATAGATAGATAGATAGATAGATAGATAGAGACAGACAGACAGACAGACAGACAGACAGACAGACAGACAGATGACAGATAGATGATAAATAGATGATTGATAGATGATAGATTGAGAGATGGATTTTATATGTATGCATGTATGTATGTGTGTGTGTGACAACCCCTGGTATGCCCAAATATGGGAGCTCGCTCGCTACTCCCCCCTTCTGTCATTTGGCTCACTACAGAAGGCCATCCAGGCAGAAAACCATATTTTCATTTTTAATGTTGCCTTTGCTATGTTTGTATTGTATTTGTGCTGATAAATAAATAAATAAAGGGAGACTAGTATAGATCTATTTCAAGCTATTTAGCTCTCATCAGCTAGCCATACCCTTACTGGGATTCAAACCTGGGCTGTATTACATATTAGGCAGATGTATTAGCCACTAAGCCACAGGCTCTCCTCCTTATCAGCTGAGCCAGGGAAATAGGTATGTATTTGGTATGTATTGCTATTTCCCTGGCTCAGCTGATAAGGAGGAGAGCCTGTGGCTTAGTGGCTAATACATCTGCCTAATATGTAATACAGCCTAGGTTCGAATTCCAGTAAGGGTATGGCTAGCTGATGAGAGCTAAATAGCTTGAAATAGATCTATACTAGTCTCCCTTTATTTATTTATCTGCACAAATACAACATATCTATCTATCTATCTATCTATCTATCTATCTATCTATCTATCTATCTATCTATCTATTAATCTATCTATCATCTATCTATCTATCTATCTATCTATCTATCTATATCTATATCAAATATATATATAGTTGTATTTGTGCTGATAAATAAATAAAGGGAGACTAGTATATATATACGATAGAGAGAGAGATGGATGATAGATAGATAGATAGATAGATAGATAGATAGATAGATAGATAGATAGATAGATAGATATGGATGGATGAGAGAGAGATGGATGATGGATGATGGATGGATGGATAGATAGATGGATGCACATACACACATGCATACATACATACAAACATAGGATTCTATTGGGGGGGGAATGTTTTCAGAAGGGTTCCATGACTGAAAAGTTTGGGTCTAAAAGGATAACAGAATAACAGAGTTGGAAGGAGGTCTTCTAGTCCAACCCCTGTCTTAGAGCATCACATCCCAAGTCTTACCTGAACAAGCACATACTGGCAACTGCCGGGAAACCTGTACTTCAGTCCATCGAAGGTCAAATAATGGGCAGCACCAATGACCGAACACTTCCCATCGCAGACGTTCTCCGTGCATTCCCATTTTCGAGCACGGCAGGTGCTGCAGAAGACCAGAAGCTATTGTTACTGTTTTGTAGCTCACCGAAACTCTGTTTTGTATTTTGATGTTAGAATGAAAGTGATGTCTCTGCTTTGGAGAAAACGCAATGACCTGAAACTTCGTAACTTCTAGTCAGGTGGCATGTGTTCAATCCTACTCAATGGGCCACAGTTTTTCAACTTCAGAGGTCAAATTTGCCTCCAAGGATCACCTCTAGTTTTGCTGTGACTGTTGTGGCCCACCAGTGGCCACCAGAGCTGGCAGCAGATTCGGACAGTGAGGAGGTTGGGGAGGAAGATGGGCCAGTCCTGGAGTCTGGGGAAGGCTTGGATGAGGGCTCTGTGTTGGAGGCAGAGATGAGGCCAGAGCCGTCTGACAGTTATCAGCTGCCTTCGGAGTCAGACATCAGTGGGGCAGAAGAACAGCTGGAGCCTGTTCCCAGTGTGTGCATGCGCAGAGTTGCCAGATGAAGGGAACAGCTAAAGAACAGGGGTCGACTTGGGAGTAAGGCCACAGGTGGACAGTGAATGGCTCCTCCCAGAGGAAATAAAAGAGGAGAAAAAGGAGAGTGGAGTTTGCAGGAGACAATTAGTTCGCTTAATTGGTTCGTGACTCTCCGAGACTCCTTGCCAAGTTTTGCAGCTATCAGCCTGTCAGCTCTCCAAGCCGGATAAGGTCTGTGACTTAAATCCTCGCTCAAAAGACTTTGCTGGATGTGAATGAGCAGAATTCACTGTTAATTAATAAAAGGTTTTTGTTTTTTTTTTGTCGGGACAAGGAGTTTGCTTCAGGCTCTTGAGAAGCCTTGGTCAGAATAGTGACTTGGCCATTCCAAAAAGCACCAGAGAAATGAACATCTGGAAACAGCCAGATTTTAAGGGCTAAACAAAGTTGTAAGATGCTCCTTGCCCACCTCATTCACTGTTCTGGGAACATTTCCCCCAAATCTCTCACACGGTTTTATTTTAATTTAGAGCCATGGTGACACAATGGTTGCAATGCTGTATTGCAGGTAAACTTTGCCCACAGTCTGGAGTTCGATCCTAAGCGGGTTCAAGGTTGACTCAGCCTTCCATCCTTCTGAGGTCAGCAAAAGGAGGACCCAGATTGTTGGGGGCAATAGGCAGATATTCTATATTGTAACCTACCCAGAAAGTTCTGAAAAGAGATATTGGGAAGTACCGTATTTTTCAGAGTATAAGATGCACCCCCCCCAAAAGAGGGTGAACATCTGGGTGTGTCTTATACATTGAATACAACATTTTTGGCCTACCATAACCCCACCCGCTTTGCAAAAATGGATGTGCAGAAGGTTTAGGAGGTTTGCAAAGTGCTCCTTGGGGTTGGGGAGGGCAGAAATGAGCATAAATGGGCTGTTTTTGCTCATTTTTGCCCCCTTCAGCCCCTAGGAGCACTCTATGAGCCTCCCAAAGCCTCTGCATGCCCTCATTTTGGGCAAACAATTGTCTTTTTTGCAAAAAAACAGGCCTTTTTTGCTCAATTGCCCCCCTCCCAATCCACAGGAGCACTCTCCAAGCTTCCAAAGCCTCTGCATGCCCTTTTTTTGCAAAAAATGACCCATTTTTGCAAAAAAGGGGGGGCATTTTTTGCTCATTTCCCCCCCCCCGCCGCCCCCACTCTACAAGCCTCCCAAAGCCTCTGCATGCCACCACCACATTTTTTTTCTTCTTTGCAAAAAATGAGGCGTGCAGAAGGTTTGGGAGGCATACAAAGAGCAAAAACCATTTTTTAAATTTACCTCTTCAAAAATCTTGGTGCGTCTTATACTCCGGTGCATCTTATAGACCGAAAAATACGGTACTTAAGTCCAATGCTACTGCTGTTGCTACAGCATAGTAGGAGTCACTCTGCTTTTAACAAAGCAGGACTAATCCAGAGAGCGTGCTTCTCTTTACTCAAACTGAAGGAGAACTAATGGAAAACAAGACAGGATGATTCTCTACTCAACACCACGTCACTTTCATTCCCATTTTCTAAAGATGCTGGAGAAAGATAGCACACTGTTCAATCAATGTTTGTTGTAAACATTCTATGGTTGTTTACATGTATTTGTTTACATGGGTTGTCTATGGGCAGGGGTCTCCAAACTTGACTGACTGAGGAACTCTGGGAGTTGAAGTCCACAAGTCTTAAAGTTTCCAAGGTTGGAGACCCCTGGTCTACGGCACTTGAAAAATAGGGGAACATTTATTGGTGGTGCGTCAAAATGATGGTTTTCTTTTAAGGTCCAATGGAAGATCAACGTCAAAGAGGTTAATTCCTTACCACGTGTTGCAGTCTTTTGTCACTGTCTGTCCTGGTGCATATTCCTGTCCGTTGTGGAAACAAGGACAATTCTCAGGGACCATGCATTTGTTTCCATGTCGTACCTAGAGTGCAAATAGATGGATATTTAATTTTTATACTCAATGAAATTTATATGGCTGCACAAAAGGTCCATGAGAACCTCCAAGGTCCCTTCCAACTCTGTCTATGTAAGGCCTGGAAGCCGTCTTTTGCATTGGGCCTTCAGGCCTGCCACAATGATTGCTGTGGGAAAATGGGAAGGGGGGGGGTTGTATGGAGTATGGGAGATAGATACTCAAAATAACATTCCTTTCTCAGAGAGTCAAGGACATTTTGCCCTGCACCTGGATTTTCTAGTTTTTCTTTGAAGACGTTTCGCTTCTCATCAAAGAAGCTTCTTCAGCTCTGACTGGATGGTGGGGGAATGGAAGGATTTATACTCCAGAGGGGGAAGGATACGACATCATTTATCTCCAGTTTACAACACAGTCCTTTCAGCAGTTCTAAGAAGGCTCCACACTCATTGCACTACTCAGGTGACTCTATTTGCTCTACTCAGGTGACCCTGAGGACACAAATAAACCTCCAGGTGGACTCAAGGACTCTCTAAAAAGAAGGCAAATGACCAGCTGTCTGCAAGGAGTATAAATCCTTCCACCCCCCCGCCATCCAGTCAGAGCTGAAGAAGCTTCTTGGATGAGAAGCGAAGCATCTTCAAATAAAATCCAGAAAGTCCAGTTGCCTCCTGAAAAAGCACCTTTGGGACAACCGTGACCTGGATGACTGAAAATCTTCGTAGACATTCCCCGTATCCTTGCCCTGCTGGGTTGGTTAGATATATATGTAACTAGGTATATGTATATCACAGTGATGGGTTTCAAATTTTTTAAGAACCTCTTCTGTAGGTGTGGCCTGCTTTGTGGGAGTGGCTTGCCGACCATATGACTGGATGGGCGTGGCCAACTTGTAAAATGTGGTGAAACTTACTTAACAACACTCTTGCTTAGCATAGCAATCAAAATGTTGGCTCAGAAACTCTGGCATTTGAAGCACGCAAGTCTTAAAACTGTCAGGTTACAAGACCCTTGCACCCCTAGCCCTTTAGAAAAAAAAAACCCTCAGGGGTGTTCAAACTTGACAGCTTTAAGGCTTGTGGACTTCAACTCCCAGAATTCCTCCTCCAGTCATATTGTCTCAGGAACTCTGGCATTGAAGCGTGCAAGTCTTAAAGCTGTCAAGTTACAAGGCCCTTGCACCCCTAACCCTTTAGAAAAAAAACCCCATGGGTGTTCAAACTTGACAGCTTTAAGACTTGTGGACTTCAACTCCCAGAATTCCTCCTCTCGCTCTTCATCTTGATGATGTGCGGACGGACGGGGGGAGGGAGGGAGCTGGAACCGATTCCAAACGGCACGGTAGATTTGTGGAACCTCTTCTATAGAAGAGGTTAGAACTGGCAGGAACCCACCCCTGGTGTCTCACAAAGCTAAGCAGCTGAGCCTGGTGACATATTCTTTTTTTAAAAGTCTTTATGGTGTCATTCCAAAATGAAGAGCAGAGAATTGTTCCCCTCCTCAGCTATTTTTCAAAACTCCTCTTACGACGGTGCTTGGCTGGCGTGTGCACTAAACCACCATTGGCTTAATTTATTGGCTTAAGTGCAGTTTACTGAATTCACTATTTGTAAAAGCGAAATTAAATTAAAGAAATTAAATTAATCCAATGAAGCGTGTTTTAATAATGAGTTACATTTAAACCATTTGTCTGCTGAACAAATTGAGAAATTGGCCAGGTGGATGGAACACCGTAAATCATAATTATTAATGGACAACCTTCCATGGCTAGAGCTGAAATTAAGGAGGCCAGACTATGGAGGGACACCAAAAAATGGGAAATAATCTGCTGTTATTTCCCACAAATATCTTTGAAAATTATGGTTAAAACTGGAATAAAGCAAATGCAACATAATTATATTTTTAAATGGATGGTGTCGTGATTTTGGTGGTTCTCCATAAAAATAAATGAAGAATGTATTGTTCATCTAGAGACGCGGTGGCTCAGTGGCTAAGACACTGAGCTTGTCGATCACAAAGGTCAGCAGTTCGGCGGTTCGAATCCCTAGCGCCCTGTAACAGAGTGAGCTCCCGTTACTTGTCCCAGCTTCTGCCAATCTAGCAGTTTGAAAGCATGTAAAAAATGCAAGTAGAAAAATAGGAACCACCTTTGGTGGGAAGGTAACAGCGTTCCGTGTGTCTTTGGCGTTTAGCCATGCTGGCCACATGACCATGGAGACGTCTTTGTATAGCGCTGGCTCTTCAGCTTTGAAGCGGAGATGAGCACCGCCCCCTAGAGTCGGGAACGACTAGCACATATGTATGAGGGGAACCTGCACCTTTACCTAAAGAAATTATTCAATTCTTCTTGCGCAGTAACTGTTCTGTTAATTAGAAAAACACTGAACCTACTGATGATTAGGTTTTAGTAATATTTAACATCGTAAGAGCATCTGGCCATGGTTGGAGAGTTATTTGACGTATTAAATTGACTGATTATTTTTTCACCAGTCCAAGTCCAGCTCAAAACTCTGGATCGACAAATGGGAAGCACAGCTGGTTAAAAAATATGAACTATGACCTGCAGCCTGAAGCAACTAATGAGATTTTAATTCCGTTCTAACACTCTGGATATTCTGAACCTTCCCTGGAAAATTTCCCCTTCGTTTTTGACGCACAGATTTAATTCCAAATTGCTCCTAAGTTTTAAAGGAGAGAAGTTAAACAGTTTTTTTAAAGGTGAACAATATTGCCCTCTAGTGGCAATAAAATTCTACTCCTACTTTATCCATTTGGGTCCCATCAGATAATTTTGCAACTCCAGAACTGTGAAGGCATTCAGTTGTGTAGCTGCCGTTGCCATTTTGACTTCTTTAAGCCCGTAGCTGTACATTCACACAAGCCATTGGATCTTTGAGAGGACAGATGTTACTTTGAGAGAACTGAGGTAGGTTGATGAAAAGAAGGACTAGGGGAGACATGACAGCAGTGTTCCGATATCTCAGGGGTTGCCACAAAGAAGAGGGAGTCAAGCTATGCTCCAAAGCACCTGAGGGCAGGACAAGAAGCAATGGGTGGAAATTAATCAAGGAGAGAAGCAACTTGGAACTGAGGAGAAATGTCCTACAGTTAGAACAATTAATCAGTGGAACAACTTGCCTCCAGAAGTTGTAAATGCTCCAACACTGGAAGTTTTTAAGAAGATGTTGGATAGCAATTTGTCTGAAATGGTATAGGGTTTCCTGCCTAAACAGGGGGCTGGACTAGAAGACCTCCAAGGTCCCTTCCAACTCTCTATTCTATTCTATTCCATTCCGTTCCACTCCACTCCACTCCACTCCACTCTATCCCTGTGCTGTATTCACATTATAAAGGTAAAGGTTTCCCCTATCTAGTCATATTCGACTCTAGGAGGCATTACTCATCTCCATTTCTTGCCCAGCGTTGTCTGAACATATTTTCCGTGTTCATGTGACCAACATAACTATAGGCCAAAGTGCATGGAATGACGTTGCTTTCCCACAAAATGGTACCTACTAATCTACTCACATTCACGTGTTTTCAAACTGCTAGACAGACAGGAGCTGAGGCGAGAACAGGCACTCATCCCATTGTGCAAACTCGGGTCCCGAACCCTGGCTGGCAGTTTTCCAGATGAAGCTCAGCATCTTTAACTGCTGAGACATCACACTCCTTGTGTTCGTTGTTAATACATTGTTCACTCACTGAGTGAATCGAGCCAAATTGCCAGATCTGAGCAATACACTAAGACACTCTAGCTCAGTGATGGCAAAAGTTTGAGTAATAAAGTAATAAAGTAATAAAGTAATAAAGTAATAAAGTAATAAAGTAATAAAGTAATAAAGTAATAAAGTAATAAAGTAATAAAGTAATAAAGTAATAAAGTAATAAAGTAATAAAGTAATAAAGTAATAAAGTAATAAAGTAATAAAGTAATAAAGTAATAAAGTAATAAAGTAATAAAGTAATAAAGTAAGTAAGTAAGTAAGTAAATAAGTAAATAAGTAAATAAGTAAATAAGTTATAGTTATAGTTTATAGTTTATTTAATTTATAGACCGCCCCCTCTCCCCGTAGGGACTCGGTAAATAAGTAAATAAGTAAATAAATAATAAAGTGATAAAGTGATAAAGTGATAAAGTGATAAAGTGATAAAGTGATAAAGTGATAAAGTGATAAAGTGATAAAGTAATAACAAAGTAACAAAGTAACAAAGTAACAAAGTAATAAAGTAATAACAAAGTAACAAAGTAATAAAGTAAATAAGTAAATACGTAAATACGTAAATACGTAAATACGTAAATAAGTAAATAAGTAAATATGTAAATACGTAAATACGTAAATAAGTAAATAGACAGATAAATAGATAAATAGACAAACAAATACATAAATAAAGGCTAGAAGAATGAGTAGGTTGGTTCCTGCAGACTTTTTCTTGAAGCCCCTCAACTTTCTTACCCATCCAGTTGGGCAGAGGCAACCCGAGATGCATCCGTGACTGACGCAGCCCAGATCATAATTCTGACAGGTCTTCATACATTCCACTCCTTTCACTCTTGGGTCATTTGCCGGACAGACAAACATGGTCATCGGATGCTTGCAAGAGACACTCCGCTTTGCTTTGAGGAAAGAACAAAAGGCATGGTCAGTCCAAGAAAAAAAAAAACTCTTGTAAAGACTTAGAAAGTAAACGACAAGGTTACATCAGGACGATTGCAGTGGCAAATACGCAGTTGCACTGCTGGTAGTAAAACTGCTAAGCAATGTATGTTGAAAAGATATTAAGCTATTAAAGAGAAAATCAGATGCAAAAATAGAAATGTAACGTAGAATTGGGAGGAGTCCCAGACAAAACACAGCATAATTTAATAGGACTTTTGTTTCTTTTAATGACTCTGTCATGGCTTGCATCAGGTGGAGTCAGGTAACTGAATGGAGCTGAGCATTTACTGGCCGCATGCCCTTCTTGACGCCTATGCAGAGTTCACAGCAGATATTTTCTCCTTGCGTCCAGAGAGAGAAATACCTGCCAGTATCTAGGATCCAACTCACGGCCTCCTGATTGTGAGGCGAGAGCTCCATATCTACGCCATCCCATCGGTCAGCACAATTGAATAGGATCTCCAAATGAATTAGTAGATTAAGAAATATAAGAAAAACTCTATTTTATTAAAGAAGGTAAAGGTGATGGGAAGAAAGGCATCATTAATTAATTTATTTATTTATTTATTAAATTTCTAGACCGCCCCCTCTCCCCGGAGGGACTCGGGGCGGTGTACAGGAAAAAATTAAAAACATACAAACAATCATACACATAGGTAAAAATGAAATTAAACAACCCCTGTACAATTTATAAAAATTAAAAAACAGACCTTAAAACCAATCTTAAAAATTTAGAAATAGGACTGAGGTGGGATAGGTGGAATTAGGCGTCAATCATCAAGAGAAGAAATCTATTTCTCCATCTATTCATTTATTAGATGTTTCTTTTCTTTATATATAAGTGTACACACACACACACACACACACACACACACACAAACACACACAGCCTGGGAACAGCATATATGGGACCTCTGGAACATTTGAAATACAGGAGCCTTAGTGGGAACAGGGACCCTTTGGCTAGTAAATTTGCAAATTTGATTAAAATTGGTGCCAAAGATTTCCATCATTTGGAAGGGCTCACCTACTGATTTTCTAATTGTGCTTGTAATGATTTAGGCTTGGCCACTTAGGTTATCTAGAGAAACAGACATGAAATTGCGCGCCCAACGTTAACACTCTTGCTGTAATATTGCTTGATATATGAACACCCACAAGAAAAAAAGTTTCATTGGGATGCTTATTGAGAATATTAAAAAAAATATGAAGAACAAATAACAATTTAAGTTTGATAGCTGGATGTTAGAGCTAGGGTAAGAAGTACGTGAGACTTACCTGGATAGTCTTAAAAATTACCCACGCATTGTACTAGAGCAATACATTTTAGAATATAAAATTCCTCATTGACAATAACACCTTAAACATCTCCAGCTGCTTTTATGCCCAAAATCTTGTGCTTGCTTAGCAGAATAGGCCAATGGTTCCAGAGGTGGCATTCAACTGGATTGGACCATTTCAGGCAAATGGGTAGGGGAGATTGAGGGTGGTCCAGCCCACCCACCCGGCACTATGGTATCCTATTTAGCCATGTTTTTGAGGCTGGGTGCATGAGCGGAAGGCGCACATACAGGCAAAGCACATGCGTGGAAGGTGCATGTACAAGCAATGCATTTGCATGGAAGACGCACATACAAGCAAAGCACATGCATGGAAGGTTCATGTGCAAGCAAAGCACATGCATGGAAGGCACATGTACAAGCAAAGCACATGCATGGAAGGTGTGCGCACAAGCAAAGCACATGCGTGGTAGGCACATGTACAAAGCACTTGCGTGGAAGAAGCACATACAAGCAAAGCACATACATGAAAGGCACATGTACAAGCAAAGCACATGCATGGAAGGCGCATGTAAAAGGAAAGCACATGCGTGTAAGGTGCATGTACAAGCAAAGCACATGCATGGAAGGCGCACATACAAGCAAAGCACATGCGTGGAAGGCGCACATACAAGAAAAGCACATGTGTGGAAGGCGTGTGCACAAGCAAAGCGAGCACGCAGTGAACTGGTTGTAAAATAAGTGAAACCCACTGGTGAATGGTTCTGATATCGAATTAAATAGAACACTAGATCAAGGGTCAGCATTCCTAAGACATTTTGACTAATGCGAGGATTATGCCATTTATAATATCCTCAGAAAAGGTTCATAACAGGTTTGAATCCAATCAAAATAAAAGCAGGGAAATGATTTTGCCAAAACTTGCTTTTAAGCATTCCCCTGTAACATATCAAAGGCTTTTTCCACATTTAGCCAAAGCACCATTGCCAATTTCACTTTTACTGATAGGTTATTAATAATTCATCTGATATTATCTGAAGCTTTGTCAACCTTTCATAAGACAAGAGTGTTGAAACAGATAATTAAATATCACCTGTAGTTATACCGCAAAATTGCTGTCGACGTTTTGGCTCAACTTCTAAGAAGATTGGGAAATAGCTTACGCTGAGCAGAATTTTCAAACTCATAATTATATAAGATTTATAAAAAGAAGATGAAGTAAAGCAGGGGTGTCAAACTCTCAGCCCACAGCCGGATGCATCACGGTCTGACTATGCCCACCCCCATTTAGTGAAGGGGGAAAATTCACGATCTGTCACATGTGACAACAACATGACACCGGGAGTTTGACACCCCTAAGATAAAGGAATCCCTGCAGATTTTACTTTGCTAGTTGTTGTCGACTCTAAGGGGCAGTGCTCATCTCCATTTCAAATCCATTGAGCCAGTGCTGTCCGAAGACATCTCCATGGTCATGTGGCCGGCATGATGTCATGGAGCACTATTTACCTTCACATCAAAGAGGTACCTGTTTATCTACTCGCGTTTGCATGCTTTTGAACTGCTAGGTTGGCAGGAGCTGGAGCGAGGACAGGAACTCACTCCATCCCGTGGCACTCGGGTCTCGAACCTAGGCTGCCCGCTTTCCAGACTACAATACCAGCGTCTTACCTGCTGAGCCACCTTGCCACCCATTAAGAGAAAACAGAGATCCTTTATTCCGAACAGTTTAGTGATGAGGCTCTAAAGAAAGCTAAAAATCCACAACGGTTTTATGCTCCTAATGAAACCATTATCACTAGGGGCTTTTTCCTGTTTTCACAAATTGGCAATGGATATTATTTCCTGCAGAGATAAGGATGCAGCTAGGCAAACAGTATGGTCAAATGTAAACTTTAGGGGAGCTGCACTATTTTTTTTTTAAAGTGGATTTCCTCCTTAGTAACTTTTGATACATTATTATAAAGATGAGTGGAAGAATATAAGTGATTGATTATTTTTTAAAGCCAAGCACTCAAGGCAACGGTCTCCTTTCCGAAGTTCATCTAAGGACATTTTTTTTGTTGTTTTTAAGACATGGTGAACAAGAGAAAGAAACCATTATTTCCATATATGAAAGAAAACAATCGACTCAGCTGAAGCAATCCTTAAAAAACTAAAAGATAAAAAGTCACAGTGGGGGGGGGAGGGGGAGGAGAGGAAGGAGGAGGAGGAGAAGGAGGAGGAGGGGAGGAGGAGGAAGAAGGAGGAGGAGGAGGAGGAGGAGGAGGAGAAAAAGAAAAAGAAAAAGAAAAAGAAGAAAAAGAAGAAGAGGAGGAGGAAGAAGAAGAAACAATAGAAAATTGTAGTAGGAAAAAGCTCAAAGGAAGCCAAAGCAAAAATTCCAACCAATTAAAAACATCTCAAAAAGTAGACAAATAGTATTTTTTTAATCAAATTTCAAGATAATAGACAGGATAGACAGGGGGGAAAAACCTAATTCCTTGAACTTAAATGTTCATATAGACTGAAGTTTAAGTTCATTGAAGTCCCAGATCCAGTTTTTGGCGTGAAAATTAATTCACGGCAAAGCTCTTCCGTGCCCCGTTCCTCCTTCCATGCAAAACAAGAAGCCAATAACAGAAAGGCAGGCAGAAAAACAACAAGAGAGGCACGTGTCAAAAAGCAGACTTACCCCTGGCAGAACGATGAGTTTGGAAGAGAACATCTGGAAGGAAACTTCCTGGAAGTCTTTGGGAGCTGCAGTGCATGATGCCATTTTCACAGTAGCTGGAAAGAGAAAGACGCAGAAGGCTTTAAAAATAATGGCCATGTCTTCCTTAACCACCTTGGACTTTCCTGGTTGACCTCTGGGGTCAACGACCTTCAGCCTTCAAACATACCAGTGCTAGAGGCCAAAACATATTTTGCAGAAATCTTGGGAAATCTTGGGAAAATGGACATTGGACGGCAGGGCACGTTACGAGTAGCAAGAGCAGGGGTGGGCTTCAAAATTTTTAGCAAGGGGTTCTCTGCCCAGTTGTGTGGCTGGCCATGGTGGGCGTGGCAGGGAAAGGATACTGCAAAATGCCCATTCCCTCCCCGCCCCACTAATCTGCTTTCCAGCTCTGTTCTCCTGTGTAGGGCAACAGAAGAAGTCCCAGCCGATCAGCTGGGACTCGGGAGGCAGTGAATAGATAGGGGTGGGGCCAGCCAGAGGTGGTATTTGCCAGTTCTCCGAACTACTCAAAATTTCTGCTACCGGTTCTCCAGAACTGGTCAGAACTGGCTGAATGCCACCTGAAGGTCTTCTAATCCAACCCACGGTTCAAGCAGGAGACCATAAACTATTCTGGACAAATGGCTGTCTTGATTTCTTCTTAAAAACCTCCAGGGATGGAGCTTTTTCGAAAAGCAACTGGACTTTGTATTTTTTTCTTGAAGACGTTTCGATTCTCATCCAAGAAGCATCTTCAGTTCTGACTGAAGAGTCAGAGAAGACTGACTGGAGAATGAAGACTGGTGGAGAATGGAAGGATTTATCCTCCTCGCAGTCATCCGGTCATTAGCACTCTCTCTGAGAATTCCTGAGGCCACTTGGACATTTATCTGTGCCCTCAAGGTCACTTCAATAGTGCAAATGAGTGTGGGGCATCTTTGGGACAATCATGTCCTGAATGTTTGAGAAATAGACCTCCAGTAATGGAGAATCCACAACCTCTGAAGGCAAGCTGTTCCACTGATTGCCCCAAGTCCCTTTTTGGGAGAGGGGGCAGTTTAGAAATGTGAATAAATAATAATAATAATAATAATAATAATAATAATAATAATAATAATAATAATAATAATAATAATAATAATAATAATAATAATAATAATAATAATAATAATAATAATAATAATTAATTGTTCTGTCAAGAAATTTCTCATTAGTTCTAGGTTGGTTCTCTCAATTTATCCACATCTGCTATTACATAGCATAGTATAGCATAACATAGCAAATATGGAATGGAATGGAATGGAATGGAATGGAATGGAATGGAATGGAATAGAATAGAATAGAATAGAATAGAATAGAATAGAATAGAATAGAATAGAATAGAATAGAATAGAATAGAATAGAATAGAATAGAATAGAATAGATTAACAAGGTTGGAAGGGACCTTGGAAGTCTTCTAGTCCACCCCACTGCATAGGTAGGAAACCTGTTGTGGCCCAGCAGGATCCGTTTGAGCTGCTGATGGACATGGATAGCGAGGAACCCTATGAGTCTGCTATGGAAGATGTGGAGGACCCTGGGCAGGGTTCAGACCCAGAGCAGGGACCAGAGAGGCTGGTTGGCCACCAGGAGGCGCCTGAGGCATGGAGCAATGGGGAAGATCAAAGGCAGTTTGTCCCTGACGCCAGGCAAAGAAGGGCGGAGAAACGGAACCAGCAGTATTGGAGACAGACTCATAATCAAGCGTAGGTGGTTGTGGCTTGGCCCCTCCCAAGGGAGTATATAATAAGAGACGTTGGGAGGGGTCCTTTTGCAGGACACAACCATTCGTAACAATCTGGAGAAGTTCTTGTCTGGTCTGCCTTGTATTCCATTCTGCTTGACTTGGGTTGCTGCCAACCCTTCTTGCAAGTGAGTCGTGCCCGGGCTTTCAGCCAACAGGATTGCAATTGCTGTGAATAAAGACTGGCAAACAGCCAAGCCTGTGTCTGCGTTACTCACAGGCCGGAGGGGGGGGGGGAGGCAGGACAGAAACACTATACCATTTCAGGCAATAGGTAGACCCTCTATTCCCTGCGACAGCCCCTCAAATATTGGAAGACTGCTATCATGTCACTCCTAGTCCTTCTCTTTGCTAGACTAGACATACCCAGTTCCTGCAACCATTCATCATAAATTTTGATCAGTGTATAAGTATTGTGGCCCACGGGCAGCCAGCAGAACCGGGAACAGAGCCAGACAGTGAGGAGGTGGGGGAGGAACATGGGCCAGTCCTGGGAGCTGAGGGAAGCTCAGAGAGGGCTCTGCATCAGAGGCAGAAAGGGAGATAGACAGCAGTGAGGCAGAGGAATAGCTGGAGCTTGTTCCCAGTGGGTGCATGCAAAGAGCTGCCAGAAGACAAGAACTAAATAAGCAGGGTTAACTTAGGAGTAAAGCCACACCTTGGAGGTGATTGGTCCCTCCTATAGGAAACAAAAGAGGATCGAACAGGGAGTGGGCTTTTGAGGGACACAATTCGTTCCTTCGGTCATTTCAAGTGGAAAGTTCTGTTTGTGACTATAAGAGACTCTGTGCCACGTTTTGCCTTGCCCTGCGCTTGGAAACTAGTTATCTGGCAGCTCACCAAGCGAGATAAGGTTCGTGTTGATAAATATTCCTCTGAAAATCTGTTTGCCAAGCCTTGCTGACTGGGAATGAAAGGAATTCACATCGTGTAAATCAGGGGTGTCCAAACTTGGCAACTTTAAGACTTGTGGACTTCAACTCCCAGAATTCCCCAGCCAGCTGGCTGGGGAATTCTGGGAGTTGAAGTCCACAAGTCTTAAAGTTGCCAAGTTTGGACACCCCTGGTGTAAATAAAAGGGGCTTTGCCGGGAACAAGACTTTGCTTCTTGCTTTCTAAGGAAGCCTGGATCAGAACAATAACCAAAATTGGATAAAAGGGAGTTAAGATTCGACACTTCTCCATGCAAATTCAAACCCAGGTTCCATAGCACTTACCACATGGTGTGGTGATCGGAGAAGACGTCATCCGGCTGAAAGATCTCACCATCGTAGTAGCAAGAGCACTGGGATCTGGGCACACAATCCCCCTGCTGATCCAGGTACATCCCAAAGGGACAGAAACAACCCTCGGTGCAAAATTCATGGCAATCTGTGTCCGGATGGGCGAGAGACCGGCAGGTCTGATTGCATGGACTTCCACACTGCTGGTAAAGTTGGCCTTCTGGACAACTCATGGCTGTAAAACAATTAAAAAAATGGCTCATAGAGTGTTTGGAGTTACTACTCAATCAATTCATATCTAAACCTCCCCTAAGTCATACGTCACTTTTTTCAGTGCCGTCGTAACTTTGAATGGTCACTAAACGAATGCACGCTGAGGACTAGCTGTATACCTTCACTCACTTTCTCTTTTTCTTCTGGGCTTCAATATTGCTGGAAGCCATCCAAGTGGAGATGATACTGGACTTCTGGGAATATATGGGAGGAATCAATAGTGGGATTCAGCCAGTTCGCACCGGTTCAGAAGAACCGGTTGTTAAATTACCCAACCCCCACTGTCAAAGTGGATCCTGGGCGCTGCGCTGCAGTGGAGAAACGGGCAATGGAGCAGCGACGGTGAAGGAAGGAGAAAGCGGCTTTCCCTCTTTCTTCTCTCTGTTGCTCCTCCTTCCCTCATGCCGGCCACTCTGTTTCCCCTTTCTCCATTGCAGTACGGTGCCCAGGATACACTTTGATAGTGGGGAGGGGGGTAATTTAACAACTGGTTCACCCAGGGTCAAGTTGGCCATTGTGGGGGGATCATCCCCCATGTGTGGTGGAGCTGGAGGATGGGGATGGGCCACGCCTCCCATGACAGCCACCCTGACTCTGGGTGAACCAGTTGTTCAATTATTTGAATCCCACCACTGGGAGGAACCAACTCCTTGTTGTGCCAACATTGTCCTCACGGAGGCTAGAGCAGGTCTACCCCTGGGAGTCCTTTAATCATGGGTTTCAAATTTCTGATTGTCTTCTGTCCCTTTTGTCAGGCCTGCAGTCATATTCCTTTTTAGGATCTTTGGCCTGCCACACTCTCTTATTATTTCAATATGCTGTTTCATTAGTGTAGTAATTGGGAGGAGGGAATAGAAAGGAGTAGAATTGGGGAATGTGTTGTTGTCATTCCTTTCTAGAAGCCCCAGGTCATTCTTTTGTCTCCGCACCTCTGCACCTGCCAGCGTGGCCGAAGAAGATTGGACCATGTGATGAATTGATGGGTGTGGGGATAAGATCATGAAGTTTCCACTGGGTGGAATCCCAGGAAGCTTTTAGATTTGGGGTTTCCACAGATGTGCCAACATGTCTGTCTTATTAAATTGAAACTTTAAGGATAGCTCTGCCTTGGACACTGATTTAATTCTGCATGATATTTGGAACGCTGACACCTTTTTCATGTCTGCAGGAAGAACACACAGCACAAGAGGTTCTTCTATTTTCCAGGGGTAACTTTGGATCCTAATCAGCAAATGAACTTTTATTTCTGGCATGTATATATTGTGAGTGAAAAAGCAAAACATAAGCCACCCACTGATACCACACTCTTGCTACCATCCAGCCTCATTTTCAATCTCAAGCAGGCAGAAAAATAGGTTTCCAAAATCATTTTTGGGCTACGATTTGTGGCTCCCCCTCCACCCCTCATACCTTTTTTCAGATTGTCCAAAAGTGTCCTCCACAACAACTTCCATCAGAGATATAAAATGCTAGCAGAACTTATATGTCTACAATTTACAGTCTCATCAACTCAGTCTTAACTCTAGATGGCAGCAGTTGCAACTTTATGCTCTTTTCTGCCACAAAACAAAACAGCGTCAAGCTAGACATCTTGATGAGAAGAAAGTTTACATTCACTGAGTTTTCATATTCATATTTATTGGCTTTAAAAATATACTTCCTAGCATGTCCAGGGTGATAACATTGTAAAATAAATATCTTCTAGCTCTGTTTACTTGATAGTTAAATTGTTCTATTGGGCCCTAGAAAGAGTGTAGAGAAAGGCAATCAAGATGATAAGAGATTGGAAGGCTAAATATAATAACATTGAACAGCTAAAGGAACTACTGCATTTTACAGACTATAAGACACACCGGTGTATAAGACACACCAAGATTTGGTGTGTCTTATACACTGGTAAGTAAGTAAGAAAAAAAGTTTTTTTTCACAAAATCAGGGACATTTTTGCCTTCCTCCAGCCCTGCTGAAGCCTGCAGAGTGCTTCTGGGGACTAGGGGAAGGCAAAAACATTTCCGTTTTCATGAAAAATAGCCCGTTTTTTCCAAAAATAGGATGCAGGGGATGAGGCTTCTGGAGGCCAAAAATGGCTGTATTCGGTGTATAAGATGCACCAACATTTCCACTCTCTTTTAGGGGGGGTGAAAAAGGTGCATCTTATACTCTGAAAAATATGTATGTTCCATCCAGAGATGGGTTCCTACCGGTTCGGCCTGGTTCAGTTAAATAGGTAGCAACTCGGCCAGACACGTGCCCGAACAGGTTTTATTGGCACTGCCATCTTGTTCTTTACTTCTGCACATGCGCGCTTAGCGTGAATCAAGCATGCACGCCCCCAAAGCACGTTCCTGAGCGAACCGGCAGTGAAAGAAGCCAGCCCTGGTTCTATCTAACAAAGAGAAGCTTATGGATAACTTGATCGTTGCTTTCCAGCATTTAAGGGGCTATCGCGAAGTAGATGGGATTAACTTATTCTCCAAAGCACTTGAGGGCAGGACAAGAAGCCGTGAATAGAAGCTCCTCCCAGGGAGGTGCACACCGGCCAGTTGGTCTTTGCACCCACATACGAGCCAGAAACCGTAAGGCCAGGCGGCTGGCATGCATGTGTGTGCTGGAAAGCAGAAGAATGCAGCTGCTCTTCCAGCTTTCTGGCACAATCTCTCATTTCGGCACTCAGTGACGAAAAGTCAACACTGGGCTAGGGGAGACATGATAGCAGTCTTCCAATATCTCAGGGGATGCCACAAAGGAGAGGGGGTCAAGCTATTTCCAATTAACCAGAGGTTAGGACAAGAAGCAATGGGTGGGAACTAGTCAAGGAGAGAAGCAACTTAGAACTGAGGAGAAATTTCCTGACTGTTAGAACAATTAATCAGTGGAACAGCTTGCCTCCAGAAGTTCCGAATGCCCCAACACTGGAAGTCTTTAAGAAGATGTTGGATATCCATTTGTCTGAAGTGGGGTAGGGTTTCCTGCCTGGGCAGGGGGTTGGACTAGAAGACCTCCAAGGTCCCTTCCAATTCTGCTTTTCTGTTTCTGGGAGTTGGGCATCTGCTGTACTAAACAAAACAGCAACCCACTTCATCCTTTGAGAATGCCTGTACGGGAGCCAGAGGCATTCTTGCAATGAGAGAGGATGCTTCCCGAATGCCAGCCCCCCACTTTCCTGGGATAATTAAAATAACTGGTTTAAATGTTAGCATTCAGGTGGGGGCAGGGAACATATGGGACACCCAGGGAAAGGACACCAGCTGGAGAACTCAATCCACGTTAGTTGATTCCAACAACCAAGGCTGTAAGACAGAACCTTGGAGAGGCGGATTGTAAGCCCCCCCCCCCCCCCCCCGAGTGCCTGAAAGGGAGTGGGCAGCCATATACAGTAAATTATCTTAAATAAATAAGTAAATAGCCATGAAAGGCCGACCTTTTGGTTTTATTCCATTGGCTACAGGAAGAAAATCTTACTCTCTCCACAGAAAGCTGTTGATGTTTGATGTGTGCGTGTGTGTCTGTCTGTCTCTCTCTCCTTGTCTCTCTCTGTCTCTCTCTTTCTTTGTCTTTCTCTCTCTCCCTGTCTCTCTTTCTCTGTCTCTCCCCCTCTATCTCTCTCTCTGTCTCTCTCTCTCCCCCTTTCTCCCTCTCTCTCCCCCTGTCTCTGTCTCTCCTTGTCTCTCTGTCTCTCTCTCTCTCTCCCTGTCTGTCTATCTCTCCTTGTCATTCTCTCTGTGTGTGTCCCTGTCTCTCTCTTTCTCTCTCTCCCTGTCTCTCTCTGTCTCTGTCTGTCTGTCTGTCTCTTTCTCTATCTCTCTCTGTCTATCTCTCTCTGTCTTTCTCTCTCTCTCTTTCTCTCTCTCTATCTCCATCTGTCTCTGTATTTCTGTATGTGTGTGTGTGTGTGTGTGTGTGTGTGTCTCCGTCTCTGTCTCTCTATCTGTGTGTGTGTGTGTGTCTGCCTCTGTCTGTCTGTCTGTGTGTGTCTATCTCTCTGCCTCTCTCTGTCTTTCTCTCTGTCTCTGTCTCTGTCTCTGTCTCTCTTTCTCTGTCTCTGTCTCCTTGCCTGTCTCTGTCTTTCTGTGTGTGTGTGTGTGTCTGTCTTTCAGTCTCCCTCTCTCCTTGTCTCTCTCTGTCTCTCTGTCTCTCCCTGTCTCTCTCTGTCTTTCTGTCTCTCTCTTTCTCTCTTTCTCTCTCTTTCTCTCTGTGTATCTATCTATCTATCACCTACACCCACACCCACACCCACCCAGACACCCACACAAATCTCCATCTACTCATACATTGGAGAGGGCAACGTTTTCCCTACTCTGGTGGGAGATACTGGCAGTCTCAAAACTACGTGGTGAAGTTTTGATGGATGTGATTGGGGGGCGGGGGAGAGACTCTTTACTTGAGGGAGCCCTGATGAGCTTCACCATGGAGAGAAGCAGCATCTCCAGAAGATGAATTATGAAGGAGCCCGAGTTGAATTACAGCATTTGCCATCCAAGCATCTTTGATTCCCTCCCTGGTTTTTCTCCCCTTCTCCTACCGCTGAACGCCGCATAGTGTTATGAAGTTCAGAATAATAACAATAATAAAAAACATTCAATAAAAGCATAAATAATAGAAGAGAACAGAAAGCACATTACTGGTAGCCTCACCCTCTGCTTCCAGGCTTATAGATTTTGAAAGGAGTCCATTAAAAAAAAAAACCTCCCCCCCTAAAGCTCAGTATAAAACAAGAAAGCTTTATTGTGGTTTAATACGTCTCGGGAAAACATGATCCTCTTGGCCAATTCTGCCAGGAGCTTCCAATCATTTAGCCCAACTAATCCAGGCCATATTATCTCAGGAGGAGGCCATTGGCACCCCAGCTGTGACTCTCACAGGTTCCCTAGAGCCCCTTCCTCACGCTTGGGCTTGGGGGCAGTGATGTCCAACATGTCACGCTTTGCAGCAAGTAAATAGCGCTAAAATGTGGGTTTAATGTTGCGTAAGGCAATGGTTTCTGCCAGTTTAAAGATTGTAAATGGTTGGAGGGGTCTTTGTGGCTGGAGGTTTTAAGAAAAAGGTTGGGCAATCATTTGTCAGAAATGATAGGATTCCTGTTTTGGTCAGGTAGTGAGATTAGAAGATCTCGAAGTCCCTTTACAATTCTATGAATCTATTCTATTCTAGATGAAGAATCTTATTATCTAGTAAGGCTGTATTACTATTCTTCTTCTCATCTTTTCTATTACATATCTTCTTAGGTCTACAACTTGGTTGCTTGTATCTTATGATTTATATTGTTTTATTTAGTATCCTAGTATGAGTGGGTGGGTGGATGCATGGATGGATGGGAGGAATAGATGGACAGGTAGATAGACAAACATACAGAGATAGATGTCTATCTGAGATGGATGGACGGATAGATGGGTGGGGAGGTGGGGATAGATAGGATGGAGGATGGAGGATAGATGGACAGGTAGACAGACCAATAGATGTATATCTGGGATAGATGGATGGATGGATTAGAGGAAAAGAGGGGTGGATAGGAAGGAGGGAGGGAAGGATGGGAGGGAGGGAGGGATAGATGGATAGGTAGGATGGAGGGGTAGATGGACAGGTAGACAGACAAACATACAGAGATAGATCTATCTTAGATGGATGGATGGATGGATGGATGGTTGGTTGGGTGGGTGGATGGGGAGGTGGGGATAGATAGGATGGAGGATGGAGAGATAGATGGACAGGTCGACAGACTGATAGATGTCTATCTGGATAGATGGATGGATGGATTAGAGGAAAGGAGGGGTGGATAGGATGGAGGGAGGGAGGGATAGATTGATAGATAGGATGGAGGGATAGATGGACAGGTAGACAGACAAACCTATAGATAGGTCTATCTTAGATGGATGGGGAGGTGGGGATAGATCGGATGGAGGATGAAGGGATAGATGGACAGGAAGACAGACTGATGGATGTCTATCTGGGATGGATGGATGGGAGGGAGGGAAGGATGGATGGATGGATAGGATGGATGGATGGATGGATAGGATGGATGGATGGGGAGATGAATGGATGGATGACTGGATCGATGACTGGATGGATCAATGGTGGGTGGTGGGAGGGAGGGGTAGGATGGAAGGATAGATGGACAGGAAGACAGACTGTTGGATGTCTATCTGGGACGGACGGACGGATGGATGGATGGATGGGAGGGAAGGAGGGATGGATGGATAGGACGGATGGATGGGGAGATGAATGGATGGATGGATGGCGGGTGGCGGGAGAGATAGGATGGAGGGATAGATGGACAGGTAGACAGACTGATAAATGTCTATCTGGAATGGGTGGATGGATGGATGGATGAGAGGGAAGGATGGAGGGATGGAGGGATGGGGAGATGGAGGGATGGATTGATTGAGGGATGGAAGGATGGAGGGATAGATAGATAGATAGATAGATAGATAGATAGATAGATAGATAGATAGATATAGATAGCCTCCTTGAAAAACAAATCTTGTCTTCCACCTGAAGTGAATGAGAAACATTTCAATGTTGCACATTCACACAACTTCACCACGTATAAGCAATGCAGGCCCAGATCTCACTTTAGTGAATTTGGGCAAGAGAGCCACCTACCACAAAATTCTGGCTTCCTCCAGTTGATGATCACTCCTTTCCGGGCGCAAGCCATGGCGTAAGCTGAGACCGCCATGCACAAGCAGTCTTTCCCATCCGTACAGGAGCAGACGTCATAGCGACAGTTCTTGAGGTAGGGAGAAGGGCTGACCTCGTGGTGGCAAGGCTCAAACACGGGTGACAACAGAATTGAGCAGGAACTCTCGGCATACCTGGCTGCAAGAAAAAGCAGGTTCAACACAGTGGTGGGATTCAATTTTTTTTACTACCGGTTCTGTGGGCGTGGCTTGTTGGGCGTGGCTTGTTGGGTATTGCAGGGGAAGGATACTGTAAAATCCCCATTCCCTCCCAATCATCTGGGACTTGGGAAACAGAGAATAGATGGGGGCGGGGCCAGCCAGAGGTGGTATTTGCCAGTTCTCCGAACTACTCAAAATTTCCGCTACCGGTTCTCCAGAACTGGTCAGAACCTGCTGAATACCACCTCTGGTTCAACAGAGGAAGAATGGCAAATCGTCACATGCTGTTTGGGCACAGAGGGTTTACAGGCAGTCCTCAACTTACGACCAAAATTGAGCCCAACGTTGATGTTGCTAAGTGAGAAATTTGTTAAGTGAGTTTTACCCCATTTTTTTGGGGGGGGGGGTGCTTGTTTGTTAAGTGAATCACTGCCATTCTTAAATGAGTCACACAGTTGTTAAGTGAATCTGGTTGCTCGTCACAAAACAGGACCGCGCGACTCCAGGACACTGCAACCGTCATCAATGGGAGTTCATTGTCCAGCATCCGAATGTAAATCATGTGATGGTGGGAATGCTCCAACGGTCATTAAGTGTGAAAAATGGCCACAAGTCACTTTTTTTCAGTGTTGTTGTTACTTCAAATGGTCACTGAATGAACTGTTGTAAGTCGAGGACTACCTGTATTTTATTGATTTATTTTTATTTTGAAACCACCCGTCTAACTCGGATTTTTCATGACTTTTTTTATTTTATTTTCCATGAAATTTCAGGGGTATTTCTAAGAGAGTTTTAGCATCAGGTCTTGGTTTCCCCTACTACATCTGTCAGGGTTCCAAATGGAATCCAAAATTAAATCAGAGTCAGAGGCAAAAGGTTTCTCAAAGCTCCAATGTATTAAGAGCGCATATTGGCACATCTGGGAAAACCCAAATCTGAAAGCTCCCCGGTTTCCCCCACCCAGTTGAAAGTTCAAGATCTTGCCCCAACACCCATACGTTCATCACATGGTCCAATCTTCCACTGCCATACTGGTAGCTTCCACCCATCCAGTTCTGGCCAGGATGACCTTGAGTTTCTAAGAAGAATGTTATTATGGCTACATATCACCCAACTCCGTATAATCCCTCCCTCCCATTTTCCCACAATAGAAAGAAGGCAGTAGAAAGGATGGCAGGCCTGGAGTCCAAAAACATGGCTTGCAGGCATGACAACATCTTTCAATGCTGGATATTCTCAACTGGCTAAAAAGGAAGCCAGCTGGCACAGGTCACCTTCTTCACCGATGTACCTTCCTGCGATGGGAAAGATAATTGCAGGCAAAGAAAGAGGATCAGAAAAAAATCTTGTTAAGTATTTGTAACTGTGCACAGTGGGGAGAGGTAAGACATATCCTTTCATCTTTTTGTTGCGTATGTAGCCTTGGGAATGTAGCCTGCCAAAGCAACATTCCTAAGGTGGGCACAGCCAGGAAAAAAAAAAAGAATAAAATAACCCTAATAAAACTTGTTTCAGTGCAAGATGTTGGATATTATTCCTTATGCATTTAATCGTGTCCTTACTTTGCTAAAAGCAAAAAAAAAAACCAGTGCAAAACCAGAGCTTTCATTTAATGCAGGCAAGGGAGTGGAGGCCAGGGGTGGGCTGCTGGGGGTTCGGGAGAATCTCTAGCTAAGATTCTGTGCAGTTCAGAGAACCTCCAAATCCCACTCCTGGATGGCCCCGCCCACCCCACCCTGCCCAGAGGTGGGTTCCTACCGGTACGGCACGGTACGGCTGAATACGTAGTAATTTCAGTGGACACATGACTGTACTGGTTCTATCTGTAAGGGCGCCATCTTGATTTTCTGTTCTGCACATGGGCAGAATAATCTTCATTGAAAAAAATGTATTTTTTTCCCCCTTTAGCAGGCAAAAATTTTCGGATGCCAAAACGATAGTAATGGCAGCAGGAACCCACCCCTGACCCCACCCCTCCCACAAGTCCCCACACGGCCAATTCTGAATGCAGGTAAGTGCAGGGCAGACATAGAGGATCGGGGAGGGCAAAAAACAGGCCTTCCAAAAAGGCCAGAAATGGGCCTCTGGAGCCTGGGGAGGCCATTTTTGCCCCCCCAGAGGCTCAAGGAAAGCCTCCGGAGCCCGGGAGGGCAAAAATGCCACCCTCCACCATGGTTCAGGAGGCTGACTAAGCCACGCCCACCCAGCAACCGGGCAGAGGACCCCTTGCTAAAATTTTTGAAGCCCACCAATTTTGAAGCTGGAGTAGACTCTTGTCCCTAAACGCTTCCTCCGGAAAATTGCGTCTGCCTTTAATGTGCACAAAAGTATATGCTGGATCAAAATAGCACGCACTGCTATTAATTTATTTTTAATCACAGCCCACAAGGTTTCGGGTGTAAGCCCACCTACCTAAACGGGGATTGAGGTTACAGGAATTGCTGTCTTGTTTTTGCAAATCTTCGCAGTCTCCCTTCAGCTTCCAAGAATTTCCAAAGTCCTCCACGAGGGTTTCCACCAGCCCAGAAGGGGTGAGAAAATCATCCCCTTGATTGCCGTTGTAGTTGCCGCACAGGCCACACGTTTGTTCGGTGTATTCGGAAGATAACTAGAAAAGGAACAAAAATACAGTTGATTTTTCTTGCCGGCGTTTGAGAAAGAACAACAAAAATAGCATAGACAACTGGAAAACAAACAAAAATAAAATAGCGTACACAAATGGAAATGTCTACCAAATGTGCTTGGAGTTAACAATTGTATTTATTTTTTACTAGTCGATAACCTGGCGTTACCCAGGTATTTATTTATAGGAGGGAAATTGTCACAATCAAACGTACTTTCTAATGTTGGATTTTCCCCCTTACCAGAGGGAGCCCCCTTATGGAGTACTGGGAACAGTGGTGGGTTTCAAATTTTTTTAGAACCTCTTCTGTAGCTGTGGCCTGCTTTGTGGGAGTGGCTTGCCGGTCATGTGAGTGGGCGGGAGTGGCTTGCTAGCCATGTGACTGGGTGGGAGTGGCTTGCCATCCATGTGACTGGATGGGCGTGGCCAACTTGTAAAATGTGGTGGAACTCACTTAACAACCCTCTTGCTTAGCAACCAAAATGTTGGCTCAGAAACTCTGGCATTTGAACCACACAAGTCTTAAAGCTGTCAGGTTACAAGACCCTTGCACCCCTAACCCTTTAGAAAAAAACCCAGGGGTGTTCAAACTTGACAGCTTTAAGACTTGTGGACTTCAACTCCCAGAATTCCTCCTCTCGCTCTTCATCTTGATGATGTCAAGGGGGGAGGGGCGGGGGGAGGGAGCTGGAACCGGTTCTAAACAGCACGGTAGATTTGTGGAACCTCTTCTATAGAAGAGCTTAGAACTGGCAGGAACCCACCCCTGACTGTCAAACCGTTAACATTGCAACTCCACAGCGCTGTACAGTAGAAGCCATTTTACCGCAGTATGGTAGAAGCCATTTGAAGGCACCACAGGCTGTATCTTAACAGAACACACACCCTGAGGGGTTTTAGGGATGTCTTACCCACACAGTATATTTTTGCAGAGAATAAGTCATCTGTGTATCAAGTTTGGTTAAAATTGCTCAAGGCGTTCCAGAGTTGTGCTGGCACACACACACACACACACACACACACACACACAGCCATTTATATATATATATATATATATAGATAGAGAGAAGAAGATACAGGTAACCCTTGAGCTTCATCTACAATTGAGCCCTAAATTTCTGTTGCTAAGTGAGACATTTTTAAGTGAATTTTGCCCCCTTTTATGACCTTTCTTGCCACTGTTGTTAAGCAAATCCCTGCCGTTGTGAAGTTAGTAACCCAGTTGTTAAGTGAACCTGGCTTCCACATTGACTTTGCTTGCCAGAAGGTTGCAAAAGGGGATCACACGACTCCAGGATACTGCAACAATCATAAGTACGAGTCAGTTGCCAAGCATCCGAATTTTGATCGCGTGACCCTGGAAACGCTGCAACAGTCGCAAGGGCAACAAACGGTCCTATATCGCTTGTTTCCAGTGCCATCGTTAACTTTGAAATATCACTAAAAGGACTGTTGTAAGTCGAGGACTACCGGTACTTATAGACTTGCTTCTTATCAAGTTGGACCATAAGGAAGGCTGAGTGCCAAAGAATGGAGGCCTTTGAACTCGTGTGCTGGAGAAGACGCCTGCGAGTCCCTTGGACTGCAAGGCGATCCAACCGGTCAGTCCTAGAGGAGATCAACCCTGACTGCTCTTTAGAAGGCCAGATCCTGAAGAGGAAACTCAAAGGCTTTGGTCACCTGATGAGAAGGAAGGACTCACTGGAGAAGAGCCTCATGCTGGGAACGATGGAGGGCAAAAGAAGAAGGGAACGACAGAGAAGGAGGTGGCTGGATGGAGTCACCGAAGCAGTAGGTGTGAACTTAAACGGACTCCAGAGGATGGTAGAGGACAGGAAGGCCTGGAGGAATGTTGTCCATGGGGTCACAATGGGTTGGACACGACTTCGCAACTAACAACAACAAAGAAGCTCACAATAAAGCAGCTGTATATTCCATGATAAAGGGACATTCAATACAGTAACGGTTAATTTTGAAGTTTGGGGCTAAGAAAAGGAGAAACATTTCACATTTATCCTGGAAAACAAAGTGAATTTGCTACAGCTACCTACAATGGTGATTGTTTGGTTGGGGTGGGGGAGGGGGGAGAGAGGGGGGGGAGAGGGAGAGGGAGAAGAACATTGTGAAGCACAAACACCACCACAAAGAAGTCTTCCCACGCTTGGTTGTGCATTCAACAACCTCCCCTTGTGTTCCTCCTCTCCAATCGTTCTTCTAGTCTATTGTTTGGACTCAACAAGCAATATTATTGCATTGTTTGGAAACCAAAACTACACATACCACTGCCTTATTTACTCCTAAAACTCTCAGTTACTGCAAATATGATAGTGGAAACACAGGTTTTTCCTGTCTGCTTATGCCACGGAGGCAGGCAGAGTATCTTAAATTCAGGGTCATAATTCTTTTGGGGTAAACACAATATCCCCAAGCTTTATGGAAGGATTCCTAATTGGGTCACAGCTGTTGATCAACCTACCTAGACATTCTTAAGACCAACTGAGCCTTGTTTTCCCAATCGCTACAAATTCTTTACAGGCAATCCTCAATGTGCAACACTTCGTTTCATTCAAAGTTACAATATCCCCGAAAAGTGACTGACTTGTGACCGTTTTTCACACTTACAACCACTGCAGCATCCCCATGGTCACATGATCAAAGTTCAGATCAGAGATGGGTTCCTGCTGGTTCGGACCGGTTCGGCCGAGGAAGTAGTAACTCGGCCACCCCCGCTTCCGAACCAGTTCTATCGGTGGCACCATAGGCATGCGCAGAAGCAATTTTGTACTACTGTGCATGCACGCGCAGCGCGCATCAAGCACATATGCACGCACGCACCAGTGGTGGGATATGACCGGTATCGATGCCTGCTGGGAGCACCAGGTACTGTTCACCCCTGGTTCAGATGCTTGGCAACAGACTCATACTTATGACAGTTGCAGTGTCCCAAGCAGGGGAGGCGTTCACTTACTTTCCCTACCAGTTCACAAATGTTAGCACTCAGCCGCGCCCCATCTACAGTATGCATGTGCACGGCCGGCCGTGCATGCGCTCTGCTCTCACGCGCGGCTTGCCCATATGCGGGCAGCCTGAAAATGTGCCTAAGTAGAACGGCATAGAGTTGGGGACGGGTGGGCAGGCCCACCCACGATTTCCACTACCAGTTCTGTGAACCGTTCCAAACCGGCTGAATGCCAGCCTCTGTACCCGGGGTCACGTGATACCCTTTTGCAACCTCGGGACGAAGTAAATCAATGGGGAAACCAGGTTGGCTTAACAATCGTGCCACTAACTAAACAACAACGGCGATTCATTTAACATATGTGGCCGGGAAGGTCATCAAATGGAGCGAAACGTTACTTAACAACTGCCTCACTTAGCAACAGAAATTTTGGGCTCAATTGTAAGGTCATAAGTCGAGGGCTCCCTGCATATTAGAGTGTTGGCTGCTAAAGGATATCTCTAATCGGTTCAGTCAGTTAGGCGGAGTCTGGCAACACTTTTCCCAATTAAGGAAATGTATTTTTATTGAAATTAAGAAGGTTCTGATTTATTTATTTATTTATTGCTACTATACAGTTCTCTTTCGGTTTCAATACAATACAATAGTAGAGTTGGAAGGGACCTTGGAGGTCTTCTAGTCCAACCCTCTGCCTAGGCAGGAAACCCTATACCGTTTCAGACAAATAGCTACCCAACATCTTCTTAAAGACTTCCACTGTTGGGGCTTTCACAACTTCTGGAGGCAAGCTCTTCTAACTGTCAGGAAGTTTCTCCTCAGTTCTAAGTTGCTTCTCTCCTTGATTAGTTTCCACCCATTGCTTCTTGTCCTACCCTCAGGTGCCTTGGAGAATAGTTTGACTCCCTCTTCTTTGTGGCAACCCTTGAGATATTGGAACAATGCTGTCATGTCTCCCCTAGTCCTTCTTTCTCTTAAGCTAAACATACCCAGTTCCTGCAACCGTTCTTCATATGTTTCAGCCTCCAGTCCCCTAATCATCTTTGTTGCTCTTCTCTGCACTCTTTCTAGAGTCTCCACATCTTTTCTACATTGTGGCGACCAGAACTGAATGCAGTATTCCAAGTGTGGCATTACCAAGGCATTATAAAGTGGTATTCACTTTGACGGACTCTTACTTTAGGGTTGAGGAGTGTGTGTCAGAGCAGACAACTAGACTCAAGCGTGCAGAGTCCAAGCCAACTACTTTATTGTGTTTTGCCTATAATACAGGAATCTTCCCGGTCTGGCAGCTTTCTCTTGGGAACAATTAGATAAGGGTCCAAGAAACTTAGTGGAGTCAGTCGTAGCCCTTTTAAAGTAGCGTAGTGACTCCGGGCTAGTTCCATGTTTGAGCCCTCCTCTCTTCCTAGGCTGGGTGCTTCTCAACAATGTGAACATCAACGCAGGGAGAAATTTTGGGAAGCATTCTCTATTACTCTTTCCTCAAGTGAACCAATTTGTTCTTCAAGGCTTCAATGGCTTATGTCTAGATCCATGACCTTGATCTTTCACTATTCCAAAGACAGGTCAAAGATGCAACCTTTTGTATAATTATCACTGAGCTCAATGGGGATCGCTACTGAATAAATATGCAAAGGGCTGCATTATTTGGTTCATTCTTTTAAAAGGTAAAGATTCCCCTCGTACATATGTGCTAATCGTTCCTGACTCTAGGGGGCGCTGCTCATCTCCGTTTCAAAGCCAAAGAGCCAGCGCTGTCCGAAAACATCTCCGGGATCATGTGGCCGGCATGACTCAACACCGAAGACGCACGGAACGCTGTTCCCTTCCCACCAAAGGTGGTTCCTATTTTCCTACTTGCATTTTTACATGCTTTCAAACCGCTAGGTTGGCAGAAGCTGGGACAAGTCACAGGAGCTCACTCCGTTATGTGGTGCTAGGGATTCGAACCGCCAAACTGTCGACCTTTCTGATTGACAAGCACAGCGTCTTACCCACTGAGCCACCGCGTCCCTTATTCATTCCTTTAGGCCAGGGGTGTCCAAACTTGGGAACTTTAAGACTTGTGGACTTCAACTCCTAGAATTCCCCAGCCAGCCATGCTGGATGGGGAATTCTGGGAGTTGAAGTCCACAAGTCTTAAAGTTCCCAGGTTTGGACACCCCTGCTTTAGGCTTATATATTACTTCATCTGGAAGCAAAGTCTATCCAATTGAGACAGACTGACTTCTAAACAGATTTAAAAAATGCAGAAGTATGGGCATCAACCAATTCAGCCAAATTCAAAGACTTTAAAAAGAAATTCTACAAGACAGTTAATATGTTTATATTAGTACTAATTACTGTATATTACATTTACCAACTGTGAGAAAAGAGGGATCATATTGAATGATAATGTAATTGGGGAAAAATAAAGGGTTTCTGGGAGTTTTAGAAATGTCTATATTTTTCTATAATATTTTTTTTTAATTTATATTTCAATATATTTGTTGAAAATGGTGGTTGACTACTTAAAGGGCAGGGAGGGAAAAGATGTCATTGTTTAGGAATGGAGCAGGAAACCCAGATTATGCAACATTTATCATAAAATGTCTGTTGTGCTCATTGGGAACGACTCACTTCCCCCAATTGTCCAAAATATTTGGCACTACCTCCTGTTGTGCGTGGGCTCTAAATTATTTTTAATGCTCCAAGGCAACCAACCACCAGTGTTTAAGGAACAGAAGCGTTTGAAAAAAGAAAATAAGGGGAAATTAGAAGGTGAATTGGAAATTCAGCTAGTTCTTGGTGTCTATGGAGATTCTCAATCATAGTTATCCCCAAGGTGCTTTTTTAAAAAGACAACTGGACTTCCTTGTTTTTCTTTGAAGGCATTTCGCTTCTCATCCAAGAAGCTTCTTCAGCTCTGACTAGATGGAGGGGAATGGAAGGATTTATACTCCTTGCAGACAGCTGGTCCTTTGCATCCTTTTTAGAGGGTCGTTGAGGCCACTTGGGAAGTTAATCTCTGTCCTCAGGATCACCGGAGTGGTGCAAATGGGTGTGGAGCATTCTTGGAACTGCTGAAAGGACGGTGTTGTAGACAGGAGATAGATGATGTTGTATCCTTCCCCCTCTGTGGAGATAGATGATGTTGTATCCTTCCCCCTCTGTGGAGATAGATGATGTTGTATCCTTCCCCCTCTGTGGAGAGAGATGATGTTGTATCCTTCCCCCTCTGTGGAGATAGATGATGTTGTATCCTTCCCCCTCTGTGGAGATAGATGATGTTGTATCCTTCCCCCTCTGTGAAGATAGATGATGTTGTATCCTTCCCCCTCTGTGGAGAGGGGGCTGTTCAATTTTGTCATAGATGGCCTCTTTGACCCCTCTTTCAAACCAGCGGTCCTCTCTGTCCAAAATGTGGACTTTGCTGTCTTCAAAAGAGTGGCCTGTATCTTTTAAATGCAAATGGACTACTGAATTTTGTCTTCAGCTGTCTGCAAGAAATATCAATCCTTCCACTCCCCACCATCCAGTCAGAGCTGAAGAAGCTTCTTGGATGAGAAGCAAAAAGGTCTTCAAAGAAAAACAATGAAGTCCAGTTGCCTCTTGAAAAAGCACCTTGGGGACAGGTAGACCTTGACTTATGACGACAATCAAGTTCAAAATTTCTGTTGCTAAATGAGACTATTTTAAAGAGAAATACAGACCATTGATGCCACAAGCTTAACACCCATGTCATAAAGCTATGGTGGCAAACGTATGGCATGCATGCCACAGGTGGCACACAGAGCTTTCTCGGTGGGCATGGTTTTCGGGTCTCTGCCGTTTTCAGGTCTCTGGGTAGGGTGCATGTGGGAGATACATGTGCATGTGAGAGGGGGGTCGTGCGCATATGTGCGGGGTCATGCGTGCATGTTCGGGGGCATGTGGGGGTCGGACGCACTTGCATGGGGTGGGATGCATTCACAGGGGGCAGGGAGAGCATGGAGAGTCACACACACATGTGCGAGGGGGCAGGGCACACATGGCTTTCAGCACACAACAACAGCAAGGTTAGCCATCATTGCCATAGAGGTCCTAGAAGGCAGCCAAGAGAGCATTCCATCTCTTTGCTGCCAGCTGAATCTGGGATCCTCCTAGTCCAGGGGTCTGCAAACTTAAACACTCAAAGAGCCCTTTGGACCCGTTTCCCACAGAAAATAAAACACCAGGAGTCACAAAGGCCCTAACCGGAAGCCCCCTGTTCAATTCTGGAGCTGACCGGAAGTTCAGTTCCCCCACCATAGAGTCTCCTCCTAGCGCATCATACTTTTTCCTCTACCTGTCATAACCGAAAGCCCAAATCAATTGTGGAGACGACCGGTAAACCCTCCCCTTGCCATAGAGTCTTCTCCTGGCGCACTGGGCTTCTCTCCACCCCCACCCCCCCACCGGAAGCTCCTCTCAAAATTGTGGTGCCAACCAGTGACGGAGCCGCAACAGAGGGAGGAAAGAGCCACATGCGGCTCCAGAGCCTCAGTTTGCTGACCCTTGATCTAGCCAGATCTTGAATCACAGAGATCTGGGCATATGTGACTTGACTTTTCCTCCCCCTTCTGACTCTCATTTACCCACAGGGAGGAAAACCAGTGTGCCACCCACCCACCCACCCACATTGCCCTTGTGTGTTCAGGGTCATCCTGTCAACTAATTGCATCCTTTCTCTAGAAAGTTCCAGGGAAATGACTCAACTTTGCCCTGGCCAAAGGCCCCAAAGATGTGCCCTCAAGTCTGAGACAGTCCCTTACAGTGTTTGGGAAATAAAGAGTTTTGCAGCGTGAATGCAGGGTTGAAATGCCAAGCATTGGGCTGTTGGGAGAAAATGTCCTTCTGGGTTCAGTTCCAAGTGGGGAAAAAGACACGGGAAACACAGAGGCTGCTTGGAAAGATGGTTTAAGGGTGGACAGGATCACATGGTTTGAGTTCCTGAGCAGAAAAGGGGGATCACATGCTTTAAGGTGTTGGGTGAAGAAGAAAAGAGAGAGAAGAAGGGGCTTGCTGGGCTTTTTTAATACTCTGTTCGGCCCCACCTCTCAGTTTCCTGTTCCTGTGTAAGAAATGTATTCTGATTGGTTGTCAGACTCCCATGGGGCCATGCGGGGACAACTCTCTAGGCTGTGTTTTGAGTCCAGGTTTGGTTGAGTTCCCAGATGCCATGTGATGAGTTCCTGTAGAAGGCTACTCCTACCTTTATTATGTAAAGTAGACTAGCTCAGGCTTTAATGGCTCATTGACAAAGCAGGGAGGGGGGCAGGAAGGTTCAGGGAGACACTCTGTCTTTTAAAAACACGTTCATCCCTTTTCACTCCCAAGGAAATATAATATGCTGCCTTCTTAATATTTCCCAGGATATTTCAGTTTTGTAGCAGAAGGGTGGGTTTTAACCTCCTACAGGGCAACTGTCAGATTTTCCAACAAGCCACAGCCGTGTGACTTTCCTCTTTTAAGAAAAAAAAGAAAATAAAATGTGAGGAGAAAACAGTCAACCATACCTTCATTACAAGGGTCCCCAGCCCATCCCAGTCGAGGTGCACGTTCTCCTTATAACTGAGGTGAACAGCTGGCAGCACCGTAGGCTGGATGTGGAGAGCATCTGGAAGAAACAAGGGCGTGGCGTAAGGGAGCAAGTATGAGCAACTCAGCAAACTGCCATTTCAGACCCTCGTCCCTTTTGTATCTCTTCTACGAAGAGGCAGCCTGGACTGATCCACTGGCATGACCTCCGTTGATCACTGGAAGCTCATTCTTCCAACAAAAAAAGGGGGGGGAAGCTGATATTCCATTGGAAGCCTCCTAAGAAACCACTGGAGAAGGACTCCCTGGAGAAGAGCCTCATGCTGGGAACGATTGAAGGCATAAGAAGAAGGGGACGACAGAGAATGAGGTGGCTGGATGGAGTCATCGAAGCAGTAGGCGTGAGCTTAAATGGACTTCAGAGGATGGTAGAGGACAGGAAGGCCTGGAGGAACGTTGTCCGTGGAGTTGCGATGGGTCGGACATGACTTTGCAACTAACAACCACAAGAAACCAGCAAGGCTCTCTGCACGCTTTTGCTTGTGTAGAGCATAACAGAGGTTTCCCCAGGAATCTCCCTTTTGCCATTCCTAGATTCAGGGGGTGGGGGGAAAGGAGGAAAACCAGTTTGGCAGCTCGTTTTGTAAGAACAAGCAGGTTTCTTCTTCTTCTTCTTCTTCTTCTTCTTCTTCTTCTTCTTCTTCTTCTTCTTCTTCTTCTTCTTCTTCTTCTTCTTCTTCTTCTTCTTCTTCTTCTCCTCCTCCTCCTCCTCCTCCTCCTCCTCCTCCTCCTCCTCCTCCTCCTCCTCCTCCTCCTCCTCCTCCTCCTCCTCCTATTTCAATTAACTGTAATTGTTAAGGTCCCTTCCTCATCCCTCTTTAACCAACCAGGCAAAATCAGCCTCTGGAGATCATCACAGCAGGAATTAATGAAGCCAATTGATGCTGGATCAAATTAACAGAGATGGAAGGGACCTTGTCAGTCATCTACTGCAACCCTTCCCCACCCACCCACCCCCATCCAAGCAGGAGACCCTACACCATTTCAGTCCAGTCTCTTCTTGAAAACCTCACTTTGGGCACGCCATCACAGGTATAGGTTCTCCTGTTTGAGCAAGGGGCTGGACAGAAGACCTCCAAGGTCCCTTCCAACTCTGTTATTCTATTAATAAAATACCCAAGTGCTCTACATTTAAGGTCTGCTTGGCCCTCACTTAGCAAGTAACTTTGCTCTAATTCAAAGAAAAGCTATCCCAGCAAAGCACAGGAAACTTTGCAGGATCCCCACGATGATTAAATCAGTCTGACATTAAAGCAATCTACGGAAAGATACCTCAAGGTCTTAGAGAGCCAGGCCACATCAAAACACACATGCAGTTCTTTTTGTAATCCTCCCTTCCCTTCTGGTAAGGAAATGTAGGCAGACCTGTTGACTAACTCCCTTACTCACAACTCCCTTCCAGTTAAATAACAAAGGAATGAGTGGGGGAGTGGGCTTGTGTGTATTTTTGTTATCTGAATTTCCCCAGAAGCAGAAGCTGGAAAGAAAGGAACACGTTTAGGCTGTCCTTCCAGGACAGAATATGACCTAATTTAAATTGTACCTGAAAGTAGAATAGAGTGTAGTAGAGTGTAGACTAGAGTGTAGACTAGAGTAGAGTAGTGTAGAGTGTAGAGTAGAGTAGAGTAGAGTGTAGAGCGTAGAGCGTAGAGTGTATAGTAGAGTTGTGTAGAGTGTAGAGTGTAGAGTGTAGTGTAGAGTAGAGTAGTGTAGAATGTAGAGTGTAGAGTAGAGTAGAGTGTAGAGTGTAGAGTAGAGTAGTGTAGAGTGTAGAGTGTAGAGTGTAGAGTAGAGTAGTGTAGAGTGTAGAGTAGAGTAAAGTGTAGAGTGTAGAGTGTAGAGTAGAGTAGAATAGAGTAGAGTGTAGAGTGTAGAGTAGAGTAGTGTAGTGTGTAGTGTGTAGAGTGTAGAGTAGAGTAGAATGTAGAGTGTAGAGTGTAGAGTGTAGAGTGTAGTAGAGAAGAGAATAAGAATAAGAATAGAATAAGAATAGAACATGGAAAGGAATCTTTAAGCAAATCCAGTTTTTCCTATTGACTGCTCAGTCGGAAGGTCACAACTGATGATCACGTGTCCCCGGGATATTGAAACTGTCATAAATACGCTGGTCGCCAAGTATCCAATTTTTGATCACGTGACTGTGGGGATGGCTGCAATGGTTGTAAGGGTGAGGACCAGTGCCAAGTTAATCTTTTCAGCGGTGCGATAACTTCAAACGCTAAACAGATAGATGTAAGTTGAAGATTGCCCATACATGCAGTCATAGCAAGTATCAACTGGTTTCTGAAGCTTCTTTCTATATCACAAAACACTCTGCTATCCCCAATAATGTACATCTGCAACTGGTAACAAGCCAGAAGGATTTCAGACCAAGTTCCTTCCTGCCTTGATAAGGGAGATGTTTTGGGATTCTAGACGCTGAACCTGTAAGCCAGCATGGCTGGCTCAGGAATTCTGGGAGTTGAAGTCCACAAGTCATAAAAGAGTCATCTTTCCCCATCCCTGCTGTATGCAAACATGAGCTGGAGGTCTTCCTCCTGGAAATGCAGAAAGTGACATTAGCAAGAAGACAACATACTTTGTAGGAAGGGAATCTGAACATCCTGCCCGTTGACAGACACACCACCACCATGTTTCAATTTAATAGTGAGGTTCTCATCCTGGAGCTGCACAGAGACTGAGCGGGTACAAACTGCGTCACGGTCATCAGCACACTGGGGAGACATCAAAAAGGACATTTAAGCTGAGTTATGACTTCAGTAGATCAGTAGCAAAAGTAGAGTAGGAACAGAATGGTAATGGTATGGAGTGGAGTGGAGCAGGGGTGGTATACACTTACCTTCCCTACCAGTTCGCAAATGTCCATCTTCATGCATGCGCAGGTCATTCCATGCATGCGCTTTTGGTGAAAAGGGGGCCTAAATGGGATGCCATAAAGCCCCACATGGGTGGGAGGAGCCACCCATGATTTCTGCTACTGGTTTGGCTGATCTGGTCCGAACCGGTAGAATACTACCTCTGGAGTGTAGTGTAGTGGAATGTAGTGTAGTGGAATGGAATGGAATGGAATGAATGGAGTATAGTATAGTATAGTATAGTATAGTAGAGTAGAGTAGAGTAGAGTAGAGTAGAGTAGAGTAGAGTAGAGTAGAGTAGAGTAGAATAATGGAATAAGAATGTAGAGGAATAGGAGGAGTAGGAGAAGTAGGAGGAGTAGAGTAGAATAATGGAATAAGAATGTAGAGGAGGAGTACGAGTAGAAGGAGTAGAGTAGAATAGAGTAGAGTAGAGTAGAATAGAATAGAATAGAATAGAATAGAACAGAATAGAATAGAATAGAATAGAATATTCTTTATTGGCCAAGTGTGATTAGACACAAGGAAATTGTCTCTGGTGCATAAGCTCTTGTAGTTATAACCATAAGACACCAATAGGAGAAGATAGTGGGAAAGATAAGAAGATGGGGAAAGATGAAAAATGAGAAGTTGAGAAAGAGGAGAAGGATAATAGCAATACAGTCTGACTACATGCGTAGTAGTCATGTCTTTAGGCATAAAACAGTGCTGTGGGAATTAGATGTTCCCTTGAAGTAGGGGGTTGGACTAGAAGACCTCCAAGGTCCCTTCCAACTCTGTTATTCTACTGATCTCAATGCTATTGTGCTTGCTCAGCAAACTTCAGTTCACAATGTATTTCCTTAAGCAGTATATAAGATTCACAACTTCTGCTTTCCTATTTGAAATCTATTGTTGTAAGCTGAAAAAATGTTGCGTTTTCTGAGACTTCCCTTGCTGTTTTCCCACGTTCCCTGATTCTGCAAACAATATTTTCTGTTCCCAGAAGTTCTGGATCCGTTTCTGAAAGAGGATGGGGTTTCCTTTTCAGTGGGCCTCTTGCCAAAGAAGCAACAGAAGAATTGTGGGTTGCGGGCACTCCTTCCTTCCTGATACTGTACATCAGCACACACACCAAAGAACTTTATCATGATGCCACTCCTATCACGAGACAGATTTTGACCCATTGGCAGGTCTGTCATTTTTGGCTTGGTGACTTGCTGGCATCCTGCCATCAAAGGGGAGGATGGGGGGGGGGATATCAGAGGTGGTATTCAGCAGGTTCTGACCAGTTCTGGAGAACTGGTAGCGGAAATTTTGAGTAGTACGGAGAACCAGTAAATACCACCTCTGGCTGGCCCTGCCCCCATCTATTCTCTGCCTCCCGAGGGGAGAGAATGGGGATTTTGCAGTATCCTTCCCCTGGAGTGGGGAGGGAATGGAGATTTTGCAGTATCCTTCTCCCAGGAGTGGGGAGGGGATGGAAATTTTGCAGTATCTTTCCCCTGGAGTGGGGAGGGAATAGGGATTTTGCAGTATCCTTCCCCTGGAGTGGGGAGGGAATGGGGATTTTGCAGTAACCTTCCCCTGGAGTGGGGAGGGAATAGGGATTTTGCAGTATCCTTCCCCTGGAGTGGGGAGGGAATGGGGATTTTGCAGTAACCTTCCCCTGGAGTGGGGAGGGAATAGGGATTTTGCAGTATCCTTCCCCTGGAGTGGGGAGGGAATGGGGATTTTGCAGTATCCTTCCCCTGGAGTGGGGAGGGAATAGGGATTTTGCAGTATCCTTCCCCTGGAGTGGGGAGGGAATGGGGATTTTGCAGTAACCTTCCCCTGGAGTGGTGAGGGAATAGGGATTTTGCAGTAACCTTCCCCTGGAGTGGGGAGGAAATCCTTCCGCTACCACACCCACCAAGTCACGCCCACCAAGCCACACCATGCCCACCAAGCCATGCCCACATAGCCAGTAGTAAAAATTTTAAATCCCTCCACTGGGGAGCATGGGGAGGATGAACAAATGGGCAATCAACCTGCATGTGTCCATGATGGGAAATTGGGGAGGGGGGAATGACCACTTGATGAATAGTAAGAGAGCTCGGAGCCAGTTTGTGTCAGTACCCAAGCCCGTGTATCCTGAGAAAGAATGAGAACTACTCTCAACATCTCAGCATTCTCAAAACACCCATGTGGACTCTTATTGTCTGAAGTGGTCATGGCGGGAGGGCTGGGATGTGGAGAAACTTTGTGTATTTTTTGAGTGTGTGGACTTTAGTTCTCACCTGACGTTACTGCAACCGACATCTTTTAGGAAAAGAACCTATCGCTTCAACCAAATGGAGTCGAGGGTCTTTCTCTCCTAAGAATATCAGACTGGGGCAGGTCTGACACACATACTCCACGTTTACTACCTGATGAAAGCCACACTTAACCTTGGTGTGGGACTAGGACACAAATGAAATGCTGTTTTGATTTAAATAAAGCATGCATATAGCTTCCTTAAATACCCTTAAAATGAGGCTCTTCAAATATTGAATAGTATTTAATTATATTTAATTATCTAATGTAATATCATCAAATAATAATATTTAATAATGTAATCTGTCTTCTTGCCTTAAACCTTACAATGAGCTTTAACTTTTGGATGGATTAGGGGCGGGGATTGGGGGGAGTGTATGAAGGTATCATTGTGCACCTCTGAAATGACTTTTAAGGGGTGAGAGGATGGAGACCTATTCTGTGGGGTCCTTGGTTGTGTCTGAACTTGGTTGTTTCTCGTGAAGATGTTTCATTACCATACTAGGTAACATCATCAGTGCCAGCCCTGAACTACAAATATTCTCTTCTATCAGAGACCTGTTCCCTGGTGCCCTGTTAGAATATTCATGACTGGGAGAGACATGGGAACAAGGTCAGCCAATGAATAGGCATAGCAACTAAGTCAGCCAATGGGAGCTTAAATAGATCTGAGTCTGTGCTGAGAATTGAAACTGAAACTAATCAGTCTGCTGTGAACTCTGAGATGAAACTGTTCTCCCCAGCTTGTGTTCTGCTTGTAACTTCTACCCCATTGAAAAAATCAGCTATTGGTATTGTACATTTATCCATCTGTTATTATGTACATAAAGAAGTCAACGAATCCAGCTGAATCAGCTATCCCTGTGTGCTTTCTGGATTTGATTTTTCTGCAAAACAAAACTCTGACATACCCACATATATTTATTTCCACCACCATTTTCTCTTTCAACAAAGATGCTCTTACTTGGACGGTCTCAATGAAGACAGAAAAGGAGTTCCCCTCGCAATCTCCTGCGAACAAGTAGTGACAGACTCCACTGAAGGTGAAATGCTTGTTGTCAAAGCTTTTGAAATGGGATTGACCAGTGACGGAACACTCTCCTAGGGGGAAAAAAATTGCAAAGGCTTACTTGCAAATGAACTGCAGATCACAATTTTCCATTAGACTAAATTGCCTGCTTTGACTGAAATAATAATAGTAATAGTAATAGTAGTAATAAAACGTGTTCTGGATTTGAAACAAATGAGTGTGTTTGTTTGCAGCTAAAGTCTAAAGATGATACCACTCTGACGGCAGAAAGTGAAGAGGAACTAGTTTTCTTGATGTGGGTAAAGAAGGAGAGTGCAAAAGTTGGCTTGAAACCCAACATTAAGAAAACTAAGATCATGGAAGTAGTGACCGATTTTATTTTCCTGGGCTCCAAGATCACCGCAGATGGGGACTGCAGCCAAGAAATTAAAAGACACTTACTCCTGGGGAGGAAAGCTCTGGCAAATCTAGACAGCATACTAAAAAGCAGAGACATCACTCTGCCAACAAAAGTGCATATAGTTAAGGCTATGGTTTCCCAGTTGCAATGGATGGCTGTGAAAGTTGGACCATAAGAAAGGCAGAGTGCCAAAGAATCGAGTCATTTGAACTCTGGTGCTGGAGAAGGACTCCTGCAAGTCCCTTGGCCTGCAAGGCGATCAAACTGGTCAGTCCTGGAGGAGATCAACCCTGACTGCTCTTTAGAAGGTCCTAAATCCTGAAGATGAAACTCAAACACTTCGGCCACCTAATGAGAACAAAGGACTCATTGGAGAAGAGCCTCATGCTGGGAAGGACTGAGGGCAAAAGAAGAAAAATGGGACGACAGAGGAGGAGGTGGCTGGATGGAGTCAAGGAAGCAGTAGGCATGAGCTTAAATGGAGAGGACAGGAAGGCCTGGAGGAGCGTTGTCCATGGGGGTCGCGATGGGTCGGACACAACTTCACAACTAACAACAAAGTCTAAAGCTTTTTGGGGGATTTCGATGACATTATCAGAAAGCTCACTGGCCCAGCATTTTCCCCCCTCACCTAAATTGTTTCATGAAAAGCATCTTTAGTTAGAAAGGGAACTCATCAAATTTGCAGCTGATATTAAAGTGGAGAGAACAGCCAACACTTTAGAAGATAAGCTTAAGATCCAGAAGGATCTTGACAGATTTGAGCATTGGGGCCTATGATACAATACAATAGCAGAGTTGGAAGGGACCTTGGAGGCCTTCTAGTCCAACCCCATGCCTAGGCAGGAAACCCTATACCGTCTCAGACAGATGGCTATCCAACATCTTCTTAAAGACAGTGTTGGGCATTCACAACTTCTGGAGGCAAGCTGTTCCACTGATTAATCGTTCTAACTGTCAGGAAATTTCTCCTCAGTTCTAAGTTGCTTCTCTCCTTGATTAGTTTCCACCCATTGCTTCTTGTTCTGCCCTCAGATGCAGAACATGATCCAACAAAATGGAATTGAGTGGTAGGAAAACCAAGGTCTTCTTACACTTAGGCAAGGAAAACCAAATGCATAGGTATAAGACAGGTGGTAACTGGCTCAACAACAGTAACTGTGAGAGGGATCTTGGAATCCTAGTGGACAACCATTTAAATATGAGCCAGCCGTGTGCAGCAGCTGCCAAAAAAGCCAACACAGTTCTAGGCTGCATAAACAGAGAGATAGATTCAAGATCACATGAAGTGTTAATACCACTTTATAAGGCCTTAGAAGACCACACTTGGAATATTGCATCCAGTTTTGGTCAACACAATACAAAACAAATGTTTTGACTCTAGAAAAAGTGTGGAGAAGAGCATCAAAGATGATTAAGAGACCGGAAGCTAAAACATATGAAGAATGGTTGCAGGAAGGAAGTATGTTTAGAGTAACGAAAAGAAGAGCTAGGGGTGACATGATAGCAGTCTTCCATTATTTGAGGGGCTACCAAAGGGAAGAGGTGATCAACCTATTCTCCAAGCACCTGAGGGCTGGACAAGGAATAATGGATGGAAGATCATTGAAGGGAAATCCATCCTAGAAATAAGGCAAAATTTCCTGATAGTGAGAACATGGAATGGATTGCCTTCAGAAGTTAGGGGTGCTTCCTCACTGAGGTTGTCAAGAAGAGATTGGATAACTGTTTGCCTGAAATAGTCTAGGCTTTCCCAAAGGTGCTTTTTTCAAGAGGCAACTGGACTTCATTGTTTTTTCTTTGAAGATGTTTTGCTTCTCATCCCCAAAACTTCTTGGATGAGCAGCGAAAGGTCTTCAAAGAAAAACAACGAAGTCCAGTTGCCTCTTGAAAAAAGCACCTTTGGGACAGCCATAACCTGGAATGACTGAGAATCTCTATAGATATAATAATACAATACAATAGTAGAGTTGGATGGGACCTTGGAGGTCTTCTAGTCCAACCCCCTGCCTAGGCAGGAAACCCTATACCGTTTCAGATAGATGGCTATCCAACATCCTCTTAAAGACTTCCAATGTTGGGGCATTCACAACTTCTGGAGGCAAGCTGTTCCACTGATTAATTGTTCTCACTGTCAGGAAATTTCTCCTCAGTTCTAAGTTGCTTCTCTCCTTGATTAGTTTCCACCCATTGCTTCTTGTTCTACCCTCAGGTGCTTTGGAGAATAGTTTGACTCCCTCTTCTTTGTGGCAACCTCTGAGATATTGGAACAATGCTATCATGTCTCCCCTAGTCCTTCTTTCCTTTAAGCTAAACATACCCAGTTCCTGCAACCGTTCTTCATATGTTTTAGTCTCCAGTCCCCTAATCATCTTTGTTGCTCTTCTCTGCACTCTTTTTAGAGTCTCCACATCTTTTTTACATCGTGGCGACCAGAACTGAATGCAGGATTCCAAGTGTGGCCTTACCAAGGCATTATAAAGTGGCATTAACCCTTCACGTGATCTTGATTCTATCCCTCTGTTGATGCAGCCTAGAACTGTGTTGGCTTTTTTGGCAGCTGCTGCACACTGCTGGCTCATATTTAAATGGTTGTCCACTAGGACTCCAAGATCCCTTTCACAGTTACTACTACTGAGCAAGGTAGTAGTAGTCTAGGGTCTCCTGCTTGAGCAGAGAGGGTTGGACCAAAAGATGTCTATATTTTCCCTTTATTAAAGTCCATCTCCATCCAGGCATATTCGGGTGGATAAATAAACTGAAAGAATTTTGCAAGAACTTCGTAAACTCTTGCAAAGGGGGGGGGGTCACAAATGACCTTTAGTTCGTTTCACCTTTTATTTCAATTCAGTCGAGCCTTTGGCTGCCTTTCAAGTAGGTTTGCATTCTTTGGGGTTGGTTTTTAATTAGTGTACTTCCTTTGTTCAGTCTGACCCTTCCCACTTCATGGTTTCTTAGCTGCTATTGAGAAATGTGTTTGAGCAAGGAGGTTAAGCAAACACTGCTAGCTAATGTTGTTTTATTCCCCATTGAGACTGTTCTATTCCAGTCATTATTTAGAATAGAATAGAATAACAGAGTTGGAAAGGACCTTGGAGGTCTTCTAGTCCAACCCCCTGCTTAGGCAGGAAACCCTACACCATCTCAGACAAATGGTTATCCAACATCTTCTTAAAAACTTCCAGTGTTGGGGCATTCACAACTTCTGGAAGCAAGTTGTTCCATTGATTAATTGTTCAACTGTCCATAAATTTCTCCTTATTTCTAAGTTGCTTCTCTCCTCATTTAGATTCCATCCATTCTTGTTCTACCTTCAGGTGCCTTGGAGAATAGTTTGACTCCCTCTTCTTTGTGGCAACCCCTGAGATATTAGAAGACTACTATCATGTCTCCCCTGGTCCTTCTTTTCATCAAATTAGACATACCCAGTTCCTGCAACCGTTCTTCATATGTTTTAGCCTCCAGTCCCCTCATCATCTTTGTTGCTCTTCTCTGCACTCTTTCTAGAGTCTCCACATCTTTTCTACATCGTGGCAACCAAAACTGAATGCAGGATTCCAAGTGTGGCCTTACCAAGGCATTATAAAGTGGTATTAACACTTCACACGATCTTGATTCTATCCCTCTGTTTATGCAACCTAGAACTGTGTTGGCTTTTTTTAGCAACTGCTGACTCATTTAGTTTGCTTTAATTCTTGTAAATTTGTGGGCTGCCCAGAATCACAAGATAGGTGGTCGTATACATTGAACAAATAAATAAATAAATATCAACTTTGCTTCAATTTTTTTTAAGCTTAAAGGCTCCTCAAATTCTCAAAAACAGACCGCTGTCTGTTTCTAAACAATGCCACCCTTGGGGCTTAAAACCATAAAGTGATTATACACCAAAATCCCTAAATCCCAAATGAAATCGTCTACGTTCTTTGTTTTTCAATTCTCACATAGGAAAGTTCCTCCAGATCAAGATTTCCCAACCTGGGGAATGTCCAAAACTGTGGACTTCCAACTCTCAGAATTCCACAGCCAGCTGGGACCATTGATGAGAATTCTGGGAGTTGAAGTCCATACATCTGGAAATTGGGAAGCACTACTCCAGCTATTCTGACTTCAGCAGAGGTGAGTTTCTGCCGGTTCAGCCCGGATCGGGCGAACCAGTAGTGGCGGCGGAGGGAGGCTCCGCCCACCTGCCCGGACCGCTTCTGTGCATGCGTAAAAGCATTGCAAATCAGTAGTAAAAAAATTGGAAACCCATCACTGGACTTTAGGTAGTATCAATGTTAAAAGACTTCTGTTATGCGTTGTTTGATATTAATAAGTCGCCAGCTTACAGAAGCCAACATTTTCCATTCCTTATCGCAAAGATATGAGCAAAAGTTATTTAGCAATTGGTTAAGACCATGAAGTGGCCATTTGCTGAACGGTTAATAGTTCATTATTTCCCCAAATCCATTAATAATAATGCAATCACCCTAACTTTATTAAGATTTATGGCAAACCATAAAGCTAATCTTCTGAGAAAGAGTACATCGTTTCTATGATATCTCATTAGGCTGAGATTAGTCTGAAAGGGCCTCAGAACTTAACTCCGCTGATTGGTCGGGGGTCCCGATGGGGGTATTCCATGCTGGAGATAGTGGATTCAGAAGGAAATCCCACCTCTATCCCGTTTGTCTACTGGTTCCTAGTTTCCTCAATTTTTGTTCATTTTTAATACTTTAACACCCTTGTTTTTAGGATATTGTAAACTACCAAAAGTCATTCGACAGTGAGATTGATGACAAATAAATTTAATAAAAAAGAAAGAGATAGAGAGAAAGAAGAGAGAAGAAAGAAAAGAAAAGGAAGGAAGGAAAGAAGAAAGAAAGAATGAAAGAAAGAAAAACAGTGTTAGAAGAGACCTTGGATGTCTTCTAATCCAACCCCCTATACTATTCCAGACAAGTGGCTGTCCAGCCTCTTCTGAAAAACCTCCAGTAAAATAAATAAATTAAAAGTGGGAGAGAGAGAGAGAGAAAGAGAGAGAGATGGAGGGAGGGAGAGGAACGGGAGGGGAAGGGAAGGAATGAATAAAGGAAGACAGGAAGGAAGGGAAAGGAAGGGAAAAGAAGAAAGGGAAGGGAGGAGGGAAGGGAGGGAGGGAAAGGAACAGAAAGGAAGGGAAAGGAAGGGAGGGAAGGAAGAAAAAGAAAGAAAGAAAGAAAGAAAGAAAGAAAGAAAGAAAGAAAGAAGAAAGAAAGAATGAGAGAGAGGGAGAGGGAAGGGAAAGGAAGGAAGGAAGACAAGGAAGAAAGGGAAAGGAAGGAAGGGAAGAAAGAAAGAAAAAAGAAAGAAAGAAAGAAAGAAAGAAAGAAAGAAAGAAAGAAAGAAGGAAGAGAGAGGGAGGGAGGGAGAGGGAAGGGAAGGGATGAATAAAGGAAGACAGGAAGGAAGGGAAAGGAAGGGAAAAGAAGAAAGGGAAGGGAGGAGGGAAGGGAGGGAGGGAAAGGAACAGAAAGGAAGGGAAAGGAAGGGAAAGGAAGGGAGGGAAGGAAGAAAAAGAAAGAAAGAAAGAAAGAAAGAAAGAAAGAAAGAAAGAAAGAAAGAAAGAGAGGGAGAGGGAAGGGAAAGGAAGGAAGGAAAAGGAAGAAAGGGAAAGGAAGGAAGGGAAGAAAGAAAGAAAGAAAGAAAGAAAGAAAGAAAGAAAGAAAGAAAGAAAGAAAGAAAGAAAGAAAGAAAGAAAGAAGAGAGAGGGAGGGAGGGAGAGGGAAGGGAAGGGATGAATAAAGGAAGAAAGGCAGGAAGGAAGGGAAAGGAAAGAAGGAAAGAAAGGAAAAGAGAGAGAGAGAGAGAAAGAGAGAAAGAAAGATCAGTCCACATGAGTTTCTGATGACTTAGATCCAACAAGTTTGCTTCACGAATAAAATCACAAAAAAGCTGTTCCCAAAAAACCCCTGGTGATGCTAAACTGTATCTCTGGAAGAGTTTTAACAGAGCAACAGGGTTTGAAGGGAGCTTGGAGGTCTTCTAGTCCAACCTGCTCAAGCACAAGCCCCTATACCTTTTCAGACAAACAAGCTGCCCTCTCCCTTCTTTAAAACCTTCAGTGCCGGGAAACCCACAACTTCCAAAAGCAAGTCGTTCCGCTGGTTAATTAAGACTGGCTTCTCTTCATGGCGCTAATCGTCTGCGGTCCCTTGAAAATCAGAGACACAATGTTCCTAAGTAAGGTGCATTTCGGACGAAAAGGATCCAGCCCAGAAGGAATGGATGGCGGGACGCTACTCTTAGGAGCCTTTCAGCCTTTCACTGAATCTTCGGCTTTTGCTTCAGAGGCAACCATTAATTTTGCCACAAACAATTCTGCCAGATGATGTGGGGGGGGTGGAGGAAAAGGAAGGAGTGCCCTTCCCCCTCCCCCCATTTAGTGGGCCACAATGTTTTCTTCCAGCCTCTGTTCATTTGACTCGCTGAAAGCATCTCTTGACTCTTTGTGGTGAAGCTTTTTTAAACACTGTAAACAAATTAGGAGAATCCGCACCCTTCTGCAAAGCAAAACTCCTTCTGCTGTTGGTTGGGAGGGAGGGTGTCCGTGGTGGGTTGCAGGAGATACGTCTCGGTACGGGCGTACCAGAGCCTGCCCAGAGCACCGGGTACCATTCCGGTACGGAGCTGAGCTCCAGAGGGTGCACTCGAGCTCCTTACCATGTTTTAAAGCTGTTGGCGTTTTCGCACAGGCGCATGGCACGTACAGCGCCTGCGCTCCGCTCCGCTGACCAGCTGGAGCATTGTGGAGGGTTGCGGAAGCGTTATTTGAAGCTACAACGCATACAACCCAGTGGACTTCAACTCCCAGCATGGCTGGATGGGGAATTCTGGGAATTGAAGTCCACCGGTCTTAAAGATGCCAAAGTTGCATGCTCCTGATGTATCACTTCAGGTTGTCATGCACTTAGGTTGACTTTCAGTATCACTTGTTGAACCCAGACGGTGCTCTCCCACTGCAACGGAAAAAGAAAGGACTCGCAGAGCCGGTTATCTCTGCTTCCCTCTTCTGCAGCTGGGCCCTGAACCCCCAACAAAAAATAGTTGAGAAATGAACTGGGACCAATGCTGGATTGGGATTTGAAAGAAGCTTAGAGGGGGGAAAAGTTGAAACCCAAAGAATAGAACAGCTAAACTGAGAATCATGGGTGGCGCAGTGGTTAAAATGAGGTACTGCAGGCTCTTCTGCTGGCTGCCTGCAATCTGGCAGTTTGAATCTCAACAGGCTCAAGGTAAACTCAGCCTTCCATCCTTCTCAGGTCAGTAAAAAGAGGACCCAGATTGTTGGGGGCAATAGGCTGACTCTGTAAACCGCTTAGAGAGGGCTCTAAAGCACTATAAAGTGGTATATAGGTCTAAGTGCTATTGCTATTCCTTCCTTCCTTCCTTCCTTCCTTCCTTCCTTCCTTCCTTCCTTCCTTCCTTCCTTCCTTCCTTCCTTCCTTCCTTCCTTCCTTCCTCATTCTCCTTCCTTGTGGAACAGTGGTCAGAATGCAGTATTGTGGGCTAATTCTGCCAGCAGTTTGATTCTGATTGGCTCAAGGTTGACTCAGCCTTCCATCCTTCCAAGGTGGGTCAAATGAGGACCCAGATTGTTGGGGGAAATAGGCTGACTCTGTAAACCGCTTAGAGAGGGCTGTAAAAGCACTGTGAAGTGGTATATAAGTCTAAGGGCTATTGCTCTGTTGACTATGAAAACGGAGGAAAGCAAATGACTTCTGGCAAGATTCTGAATGCACAGTTTGAGGAAGAGAAAAGCCAGAATATAACGGAAGGAAACCTATATATAATGGGAATAAACAACAATTCACTCACTGAATGTTCCGGGACCAACATACCTGGACAGGGCTGATTGTTGCACACCCACGCACCATGCCTGCAAATACTAGGAAATAAAACATTTCTCGGTTAGGAATGGGGATACCATGAACCACGTTTCTTACTATAAAACTTAAATATGCATTAACAGGTCTCAATTACAGGTAAAGGTTCCCTTCGTACATGGGTGCTAGTCATTCCCAACTCTAGGGGGCGGTGCTCATCTTCATTTCAAAGCCGAAGAGCCAGCGCTGTCCGAAGACGTCTCTGTGGTCACGTGGCCAGCATGACTCAATGCCGAAGGCACACGGAACGCTGTTACCTTCCCACCAAAGGTGGTTCTTTTTTGTCTACTTGCATTTTTATGTACTTTCGAACTGCTAGGTTGGCAGAAGCTGGGGCATGTAATGGGAGCTCACTCTGTTATGCGGCACTAGGGATTCGAACCGCTGAACTACCGATCTTTCTGATCGACAAGTTCAGCGTCTTAGCCAATGAGCCACCGCGTCCCATAACATTACATTAGCCTTCGCAATATTTAAGATTAATTAAGATTTCCCCTTTCCCTATTGGGTTCGTCCAAAGATGATATTATATATCCTATAATCATTAACAACATAATCTAATATTTTTAGCTAAGCCAATGAGGCAGCTTGCTTGTCTCAAATCTTTCAGGGTTTGGTTTCCAGTTTTGATCCCAACTATCTTTCTTTTTATTTTTGATTCGGCTACTTGCATTTTTATGTGCTTTCAAACTGCTAGGTTGGCAGAAGCTGGGAAAAGTAATGGGAGCTCACTCTGTTATGCGGCACTAGGGATTCGAACAACTGAATTGCTAACCTCACTGATCGACAAGCTCAGCGTCTTAGCCACTGAGCCACCTTTCCATCCTAAAATGAGATCCAAATTGTTGGGGGCAATATGCTGACTCTGTAAACCGCTTAGCAAACGTTGTAAAGCACTGTAAAGTGGCATATAAGTCTAAATGCTAATGCATTCAGTTGCACTCCATTCAATTGCATTGCATTGCATTTCCTTAACCCTTGTGTGTTTGGATCACACTGATTTCAATTATCTGCAATTTTATTACAGCACCAAGTTAAACAATCATGAGAGAGGGAACCCAATGTTTTAATCAGGAACTATTTAAGGAAGAAACCCCACCCCAAAGAAGGTACCGAGACTGTCAGGGCAAGCTACGATGGATAAACAGCTCTCTCCTTCTGCACGCATGGTGCCACCTAAACTGGTCATGAAACCTTGGCAAGAAAAACAATCAGGCCCAGAAAATGCCAAGATTCACGACAGACAAGAAATCCTGTCTTTCTAAATCATGGGCATTTCACATCACCAACTCAACACCCCCTGCTTATTCTCAATGCCTTGGCAACCCACAATCCTCGTGATTCCTGCCAACCTTAAAATGCGAGCGGACAAAGAGCTATTCACATCGCCCCTCCTTTCCCCCCTCCAGCTGACCAATTGGACAGCCCAGAAACTCTCACCCAGCCCGCCTCCTCTCCTCACCCCTTCTCAGTTCTGCAAGAGGAAGGCATTTCCCTCCCCTCTGCAGCTCACACCAAAGGGAAGTAGGCCGAAAGCAACGGGTCAACTGTGTCAATACGAGACACGCAACGGGAGGTTGTATGAGGCTCAGTTGTCACTTGCAAAAGGGTGGGCAGTTTGCATGATGACACCAGGGCAGGCCGATGTCGTTCCTGTTTGTGTGCAAGGCAGCTGTGTGTGTTTTCGTTGTAGAAAGAAAGAAAATTTCACCCGCGTAGTTTGAAAAAAGGGGATGAAATAGATCTGTGTTTCTCAATCTTTGAAGATTTGAAGACGTCTGAGCTTCAACTCCCAGAATTCCCCCAGACAAGTTGAAGAGGTCTGGACTTCAACTCCCAGAATTCCCCCAGACAAGTGGAAGACGTCTGGGCTTCAACTCCCAGAATTCCCCCAGACAAGTTGAAGACGTCTGGGCTTCAACTCCCAGAATTCCCCCCAGACAAGTTGAAGAGGTCTGGGCTTCAACTCCCAGAATTCCCCCAGACAAGTTGAAGACGTCTGGGCTTCAACTCCCAGAATTCCCCCCAGACAAGTTGAAGAGGTCTGGGCTTCAACTCCCAGAATTCCCCCAGACAAGTTGAAGACATCTGGGCTTCAACTCCCAGAATTCCCCCAGACAAGTTGAAGACATCTGGACTTCAACTCCCAGAATTCCCCCAGACAAGTTGAAGAGGTCTGGGCTTCAACTCCCAGAATTCCCCCAGACAAGTTGAAGAGGTCTGGGCTTCAACTCCCAGAATTCCCCCAGACAAGTTGAAGAGGTCTGGGCTTCAACTCCCAGAATTCCCCCAGACAAGTTGAAGACATCTGGGCTTCAACTCCCAGAATTCCCCCAGACAAGTGGAAGACGTCTGGGCTTCAACTCCCAGAATTCCCCCAGACAAGTTGAAGACGTCTGGGCTTCAACTCCCAGAATTCCCCCCAGACAAGTTGAAGAGGTCTGGGCTTCAACTCCCAGAATTCCCCCAGACAAGTTGAAGACGTCTGGGCTTCAACTCCCAGAATTCCCCCCAGACAAGTTGAAGAGGTCTGGGCTTCAACTCCCAGAATTCCCCCAGACAAGTTGAAGACATCTGGGCTTCAACTCCCAGAATTCCCCCAGACAAGTTGAAGACATCTGGACTTCAACTCCCAGAATTCCCCCAGACAAGTTGAAGAGGTCTGGGCTTCAACTCCCAGAATTCCCCCAGACAAGTTGAAGAGGTCTGGGCTTCAACTCCCAGAATTCCCCCAGACAAGTTGAAGAGGTCTGGGCTTCAACTCCCAGAATTCCCCCAGACAAGTTGAAGAGGTCTGGGCTTCAACTCCCAGAATTCCCCCAGACAAGTTGAAGACGTCTGGGCTTCAACTCCCAGAATTCCCCCCAGACAAGTTGAAGAGGTCTGGGCTTCAACTCCCAGAATTCCCCCAGACAAGTTGAAGACATCTGGGCTTCAACTCCCAGAATTCCCCCAGACAAGTTGAAGACGTCTGGGCTTCAACTCCCAGAATTCCCCCCAGACAAGTTGAAGAGGTCTGGGCTTCAACTCCCAGAATTCCCCCAGACAAGTTGAAGACGTCTGGGCTTCAACTCCCAGAATTCCCCCCAGACAAGTTGAAGAGGTCTGGGCTTCAACTCCCAGAATTCCCCCAGACAAGTTGAAGAGGTCTGGGCTTCAACTCCCAGAATTCCCCCAGACAAGTTGAAGACGTCTGGGCTTCAACTCCCAGAATTCCCCCCAGACAAGTTGAAGAGGTCTGGGCTTCAACTCCCAGAATTCCCCCAGACAAGTTGAAGACATCTGGGCTTCAACTCCCAGAATTCCCCCAGACAAGTTGAAGACGTCTGGGCTTCAACTCCCAGAATTCCCCCCAGACAAGTTGAAGAGGTCTGGGCTTCAACTCCCAGAATTCCCCCAGACAAGTTGAAGACGTCTGGGCTTCAACTCCCAGAATTCCCCCCAGACAAGTTGAAGAGGTCTGGGCTTCAACTCCCAGAATTCCCCCAGACAAGTTGAAGACATCTGGGCTTCAACTCCCAGAATTCCCCCAGACAAGTTGAAGACATCTGGACTTCAACTCCCAGAATTCCCCCAGACAAGTTGAAGAGGTCTGGGCTTCAACTCCCAGAATTCCCCCAGACAAGTTGAAGAGGTCTGGGCTTCAACTCCCAGAATTCCCCCAGACAAGTTGAAGAGGTCTGGGCTTCAACTCCCAGAATTCCCCCAGACAAGTTGAAGACATCTGGGCTTCAACTCCCAGAATTCCCCCAGACAAGTGGAAGACGTCTGGGCTTCAACTCCCAGAATTCCCCCAGACAAGTTGAAGACGTCTGGGCTTCAACTCCCAGAATTCCCCCCAGACAAGTTGAAGAGGTCTGGGCTTCAACTCCCAGAATTCCCCCAGACAAGTTGAAGACGTCTGGGCTTCAACTCCCAGAATTCCCCCCAGACAAGTTGAAGAGGTCTGGGCTTCAACTCCCAGAATTCCCCCAGACAAGTTGAAGACATCTGGGCTTCAACTCCCAGAATTCCCCCAGACAAGTTGAAGACATCTGGACTTCAACTCCCAGAATTCCCCCAGACAAGTTGAAGAGGTCTGGGCTTCAACTCCCAGAATTCCCCCAGACAAGTTGAAGAGGTCTGGGCTTCAACTCCCAGAATTCCCCCAGACAAGTTGAAGAGGTCTGGGCTTCAACTCCCAGAATTCCCCCAGACAAGTTGAAGAGGTCTGGGCTTCAACTCCCAGAATTCCCCCAGACAAGTTGAAGAGGTCTGGGCTTCAACTCCCAGAATTCCCCCAGACAAGTTGAAGACATCTGGGCTTCAACTCCCAGAATTCCCCCAGACAAGTTGAAGACATCTGGGCTTCAACTCCCAGAATTCCCCCAGCCAGCTGACTGAGAGAATTCTGGGAGTTGAAGTCCAGACATCTTCAACTTGCCAAGGTTGAGAAATAAAGAAATAGATGAATGGATAGATAGTCCTTCTCTCTTATTTCTGACATTCTGGCATTCTGGTTCTAAAGTGAGGTACCTAAAGTGCCAGGTGGTTAAGGGCAGGTTGAGAGTACTGCCACTCTCCTGTCCCTGCCTGTGAGCTTCCTGGGTGCCCTTTGGGCCGCCATCCTGCCCAGAACACTGAACTGGAAGGTCCCTGACTTGGCCTTGCCTTATGGTTTATAGGGTCCTCTTCATATTCCATCCAAGGATTATGCTTACCACGAGTTGCAGTCCTGATAAACTGAAGAGCCAGGAGGGAATTTCTTGCCAGAATTTATGCAGGAGCAATTCTGGGCATCGACGCAAACATCACCATCTAGGAGCTTTCCCTCTGGAAAAGAAAGAAAGAAAGAAAGAAAGAAAGAAAGAAAGAAAGGGAGGGAGGGAGGGAGGGAGGGAGGGAGGGAGGGAGGGAGGGAGGAAGAGAGAGAATGGAGTTTGGGAGGAAGCAAGGAAGGAAGAAAAAAAGAAAAAGGAAGGAAGGAAGGAGAGAAGAAGGAAGAATGGAGGGAGGGAAGGGGAGAGGAAGGGAAGGAGAGAGAGAAAGGAAGGAAGGAAGAGGAGGGAGGGAGAAAGGAAGGAAGGAAGAAAAGAAAGAAGGGAAGGAGAGAGGAAGAAAGAATGGAGGTAGAGAAGGAAGAAAGGGAGGGAGAGTGGAGGAGGGCAGGAGGGAGTTAGGGAGGGAGGAAGGAAGGAAAAGAAAGGAAGGAAGGAAGAATGGAGGGAGGGAAGAAGAGAGGACGGGAGGGAGGGAGAGAAAGGAAGGAAGGAAGGAGGGGGAGGGAGGGGGAGAGGAGGGAAGGAAGAAAAAGAAAGAAGGAAAGAAAAGAGGAAAAAGAATGGAGGGAGAGAAGGAGAGAGGAAGAAAGGGAGGGACAGAAAGGAAGGAAAGTGGAGGAGGGCAGGAGGGAGTTAGAGAGGGAGGAAGGAAGATTGGTTTCAATTTCAGTTCTGCAGAGTAATTTTTTGCAAAAGATTTTTGTATATTTTGCAAAACCGGCCGAAGCCTATTCTAAAAGACCAGTCCAGGAACCAACTCTGATGGATGTGCCCAGATCCTCCAAGGCATAAAAATTCACTACCACCCCACTTCCTCACTGTAGTTTAGGACATAAAGCCACAACATAAAAACTATGGAAAAGTCATTTTTAGATTTTTTTTTTGGGGGGGGGAGCAGGGAATTGTGAATTTTGTAAAGTGCAGGGGCCTGCCTGCCCCCCCCCCCGGGGGGCTGCATAACAACAGGACTGTAGATTTCACTCTCCTCCACACATTCAGTTCATCCAAGGTCACCGGGAAGCTTGGATGATGGTGCCAAAATGCCTCAGAGCAAATACCTCAGTGCCAGGCGCTAAGCGCCTGTAGCCACCAGGCCTGATTTTTTCTAACTCAGCGGAGGCGTCCATGTGACACAGACCCCCCTGAACAATTGAAAGCCCCACCACCCTCAGTTTGAACCCTCTCCAGAAAAAGTCCCAAAAGTGCTTTTTCAGGAGGCAACTGGACTTCCTTCTTTTTTCTTCTTTCTTTCGCTTCTCCAAGAAGCTTCTTCAGCTCTGACTGGATGGTGGGGAATGGAAGGATTTACATTCCTCGCAGATAGCTAGTCATTTGCATCCTTTTAGAGGGGCTTTGAAGCACCTGGAGGTTTTATCTATGTCCTCAGGGTCACCTGAGTAGTGCAAATGGTTCCTGTAGTCTGCAATTTTTTTCCCTCTGGAAATCCATTCTTATTCCCACACCATTCCAAGGATCTCCATCCCAAATTGCAAATATTTATTTATCCCCCTGAGTGTTGTTTTCTCAAAGGACTATTCTTTCATTTTAAAAAAAAGTGGGGGAGAAAGGGATTAGACACGTTCCAGCATTAACTGGCGGATTCTGGATTATTTCTGAGTGATTTCACTGTGAATGGAGGAAAGGAGAAAAAGACGGCACTCAGCAGTAGGCAGGAGAAGCAAAATTTGGTTGTCATTTTCTCTGGCTGAAGTTCTGCAGGCTGCTTTTTCTAGAGCGTCTGTGGAGATCCTCAGTCAATCCAGGTCACGGTTGTCCCAAAGGTGCTTTTTTTTACGGAGGCGACTGGACTTTCTGGTTTTCCCTTGAAGACATTTCGCTTCTCACCCAAGAAGCTTCTTCAGCTCTGAACGAATAGGGAATGGAAGGATTGATACTCCTTGCAGACAGCTGGACATTTGTATCCTTTTAGAGCAGTGTTTCTCAAACTTGGCGACTTTAAGTCCTGTGGACTTCAACTCCCAGAATCCCCCAGCCAGCATAGTTTTAGAGGGTCCTTGAGGCCACTTGGAGGTTTATCTGTGTCCTTAAGGTCACCTGAGTGATGAAAATGGTTCCTGTAGTCTGCAATTATTATGGAATTTTTTTTTGGGGGGGGGAATCTGTTTATACTCCCACACCATTCAAAGGATGTTCCTCTCAAATTGCATAGCTAGAAGTCCGTAAAGATTCTCAGTCATTCAAGTCACGGTTGTCCCAAAGGTGCTTTTTCAGGAGGCAACTGGTTTTTGTTGGTTTTTTTTTTCCCTTTGAGAAAACATTTCACTTCTCATCCAAGAAGCTTCTTCAACATCTTCAAAGGGGAAAAAAAAAAGCTAAGGAAGTTTAGTTGGCTCCTGAAAGAAAGCACACTTGGGACAAAAGACGACCAAACTTTTCTTCTCTTGGCTACTGCGGAGTGGCATCTTTTTCTCCTTTCCTCCATTCGCAAGGAAATCTCTCAGAAATAAGCCAGAATCTGCCAGTTAATGATGGAATGTGCCTAATCCCTTTCTCCCCCCTCCCTTTTTTTTAAAAATGAAAAAGTGGTCCTTTGAGAGAAGGGACATGCAGGGGGGATCAATAAATACTTGCAAACATTCAAAAGGGACAGTGGCCTCCTTCTCTCAAATGAGTAAAATGGGAAACACAAAGATTTCTGCTGTACACAAACGCTTGCAAATAGATTTACCAGGGCAGCTGCAACCATCAACACACTGCTCCGGACACACTTCGTTGATATTTAGGCTCTGGCAGGTCTTGGCACAAGGGGAGATGCACTCATGGTACTCCAAGCCACTTGGACATCTTGGTCCTGAAAAGGTGGAAGAGAGAGAAATGAACCTTGCAGGCATCATCGCCCTGAAATTAAGGAGAAACTTCCTAATAGGTAACGGTAAAGGTTCCGCTCGCACATATGTGCTAATCATTTCCTACTCTAGGAGGCGGTGCTCATCTCCGTTTCAAAGCCAAAGAGACAGCGCTGTCCAAAGACGTCTCCGTGGTCATGTGGCCGGCAGGACTCAACGACGGAACGCTGTTACCTTCCCACCAAAGTGGTTCCTATTTTTCTACTTGCATTTTTAACGTGCTTTCGAACTGCTAGGTTGGCAGAAGCTGGGACAAGCAATGGGAGCTCACTCCGTTACGCGGCGCTAGGGATTCAAGCCGCCCAACTGCCGACCTTTCTGATCGACAAGCTCAGCGTCTTAGCCCCTGAGCCACTGTGTTCCTTTTAGATGTCACTTATGGGCCCCCCTCAATACCTACGCTTGTAGAATTCTGCAATACTGCACTGGTAGCTCCCAGTCCTTGGCCCATATAAGGGCAATATATGCAATGTTGACTCTAGAACTAGCAAACCCATCATCCCCAAGAACATAAATCCAGAAAACTTACTGCAGGAGCTACTGGCTGGCCAACCTTTCAAGATCACCCCTTGCTGGGCACAGTTTCGAGCATACTCGAGAAAAACTGGGCAGTGGCAATCTCTATCCTGAGCACATCGGCACATGTCTTCTTCACAGAGGCCGATGAACTTTTCGGGGTCCACCAGATGATGACATTTAGAGAAGACTGAGGAAGTCTTTAGTAGCTGGCAGTTTTCGATGAAGTCCTGCAGAAAGAGAAGAACTGGAATGACCACTCTCCATCATCGACTGAAACAGGGGAGGAAGGGGGATGATCTATGGCAGAGGTGTCAAACTGGATTTTTTCAAGGGTGTTGTGGCCCACCAGTGAAGCCGGCAGCAGATTTGTACAGTGAGGAGGTTGGGGAGGAACATGGGCCAGTCCTGGAGTCTGGGGAAGGCTCTGATGAAGGCTCTGTGTTGGAGGCAGAGATGGGGCCAAAGCCGTACGCCAGTTCTCAGCTGCCTTCGGAGTCAGACAGCAACGAGGCAGAAGAACAGCTGGAGCCTGTTCCCAGTGTGCACATGCGCAGAGTTGCCAGACGAAGGGAAACGGCTAAAGAACAGGGGTCGACTTGAGAGTAAGGCCACAGGTAGATGGTGAATGGCCCCTCCCAGAGGTAATAAAACAGGAGCAAAAGGGGAGTGGAGTTTGCAGAAGACCATTAATTCACTTAATTGGTTCGTGACTCCTTGCCAGGTTTTGCAGATATCGTTCTGTCAGCTCTCCAAGCCAGATAAGGTCTGTGACTGTAAATCCTCCTTTGAAAGACTTTGCTGGTTGCGAATGAGCAGAATTCACAGTCAATTAATAAAAGGGTTTTTTGTCAGGACAAGGAGTTTGTTTCATGCTCTTGGGAAGCTTCGGTCAGAACAGTGGGCTGGATCAGCATTGTAGTTCTCTATGGGCTGGTGGGAGGGAGGGGTGGGAGGGCGGGACAGATGCCTCCTTAAGCACACTGCTGGCCAAAACAGGGCACGTGGCCCTCCTGCATCTCATTTTCACCCTCCATGGCCTTCTGCAGCATTCTGCCAGCCAAAAATGGGCTGAAAAATGGATCATTCTACTTTCCCTTACACTTTTTCCTCTTCCCCCTTTCCACCTCTATTTTTCCATTATTTTCATATTTATTTGCATTCCTATATTTAATATTTTGATAAACAAATTTTAAAAAAACTTGAACTGCAAGAACCAGACTAGGTGATCTTTTAAAAACAATAACAAAAAAAAACAAACAAGCAAGCAACAACAACAACAAAAGGCAATTGTTACGCCCAAAGAGTTAACTTGCGTCCACAAATACAAACCACCATTTAACTCACAAATACACAAGAGAGAAATGACAACTTCGTTCTGGGAAAAGAGTATTGCTTGCATTGTTTCATTGACCTATTATGACTGATGTTGTTTTATGCTTTTCGGTTGTTTTCCATGATTTTTTTAATCCTTATTTTTGCTAGATGCCACTCAAATGCAGTCCGGCAAAATAAATGAATAATAAACTATACTGTTCTAAAAAGCTATGTCTGTCTCCAGTAAGAGGGAGGAAGCAAATTCATATAGCTCACAATCCCTCCTTAAATAAATACTTGTTTAAACAGAAATAAAGAAACATAGTTCTTGTGGAATAAAATATAAAAGAACGAAACACTGGTATGAAATACATCTTTGATCCAAAACTAACAGTATACTATATTTTGGAAATGCTTCAGTTCTAACTATTTACAAAGAGCTCATTTTAAGCCCCATATTTTCCAGGTCAAAAGTTGACGTTCTGAAGACTAAAACAAGAGAGGATGTTATAAAAAGACTTACTATAGCTGCAAGCTTCAACACGATCAAGCTTTGGGTTTCATTTGTCTATTCAAAAGAACGTAAATATTTGCGATTTGTTTCTAAAAATTTAATCCTCTACATGGAAGGCTCTACTGTAGAACAAGGGGATGTGGTGGCTCAGTGGCTGAGACGCTGAACATGTCGATCAGAAAGGTTGGCAGTTGGGCAGATCGAATCCCTAGTGCCGCATAACGGAGTGAGCTCCTGTTACTTGTCCCAGCTTCTGCCAACCTAGCAGTTCAAAATCATGCAGCAATGCAAGTAGAAAAAAATAGGAACCATCTTTGGTGAGAAGGGAACAGCGTTCCGTGCGCCTTCAGCATTTAGTCATGCTGGCCACATGACCACAGAGATGTCTTTGGACAGAGCTGGCTCTTCGGCTTTGAAACAGAGATGAGCACTGCCCCCTAGAGTCAGGAACGACTAGCACATATATGAGATGGGATCTTTTTACCTTTACCTTTGACTGTAGAACAATGGAGAGCTACTGTATGGAAAATCGATGCTATTGGCTTTGAATCCATAAGCATTATGGGGTGGTGATTTTTTCCCCCATGGCTACTGAATGTTCTCGAAGGATGAAACTAACTCTGTCCTTGTTTTGAAAGAAATGCCTACCTCCAAGCTGCATGTAAAGAAAACTAGGTGCAAAGGTTATTATATCAAGTGACAAAAAGCCAATGAGCCAGTGGAAAGGCAAATCTAATGAGCTATTTCCTGAAGCCAACAAAGCGGCTAAATAAAGGCATTCCAGTTACCTTGAAGGGTAGTTTATAGCACTTACAGCACTTATATACCGCTTCATAGTGCTTTTACAGCCCTCTCTAAACAGTTTACAGAGTCGGCCTATGGCCCCCAACAATCTGGATCCTCATTTGACCCACCTCGGAAGGATGGAAGACTGAGTCAACCTTAAGGCTGTTGAAATTCGAACTGCCAGATTGCAGGCAGCCGGCAGCCAGCAGAAGTAGCCTGCAGTACCGCATTCTAACCACTGCGCCACCACGATTCTCAGCTTAGCTAGTCTATTCTTTGGGATTTTCACTTTCGTTTTTTCCCTCTACGCTTATTTCAAATCCCAGTTCATTTCTCAACCATTCGGCCAGTGGTGGATTCCTAGCGGTTCAGACCAGTTTGGTTGAACTGGTAGTGGTTTGGCGCTGGAACTGGCAGCGACCCAGGCCTGCCACACCCCCGAACCGGTTCTCCAGGCAGCACCATAGGCACCGCCATCTTGTTTTTGAGTTCTGCGCATGCACAGAACAATTTGAATTGCACTGTGCATGTGCACAGCATGCATCAAGCATGCGCATACAGCGTGCACATGAGAGAACCGGCAGTAGTGCCTGCTGAAACCCACTCCTGACCTCAGCTCTAAATTTATAAATGTATAAATTTTATAAATAAATAAATAACCGATGCAAGACAACATTCAGAAGTATGTCAGGCCTGCAGCCAAGGATTGAAATTGTGTCTTTGGTAAAGGCGTAGCAGCCCATCCCACAAAATGCTTTGTGGCTGAATTCCTACCATCCTTTCAGGAATCTTAATATAAAGGGGGCCCTTAAGAGACTAGTTTACCGAGGAAGAAGGTCTCACAATCCAACCAATCCACACAAACTAATCAAAGTTCTCCAAAACATCTTAAGTAAACCAAAAGACCCAGGAGTCCAGGAAGTAAATCGGGACGAACAGCCAGTATGTAGGACAGACGCACAGAAAACTAACAAAACGCATCCGTGAAAACCAACTAGCAGTCAGAAGGCATGATGAAAACTCCTTCATCTCCCAGCAGATGGACAGACTCAATCATCATTTCAACTGGTCAATTACGAGCAGACTAAGCTAAATCCAAAAATTGATAAGGAATTCGTGGGAACTTGGCCCTTAGACAAATCAGCCATCAACAGGCACGTAGAGATAAACAACATTTACACAGCATTCACAGACAATAAAAAGGCGACAGAATGACCAGGCCATTTCCTCACTAGAAATCAACAATGAGATAAGCAGGGATTAAGACCACACAAACCATCAAGTTCCTAATCAAGGAACTACAATTGAGGACTAAACAACAGTCTAATCAAGGAACTACCAAGGAGAAAACAACACCCCTACCAACACTGACAAGCCAAGATATTATATATAAACAAAGGGCAAACCCCACTCTCTTTTAGTACTGAAAAGTCTGGTAATGAAGGTCCACAAGCCAACAACCGAACTCAGACAGCACCCAGGACTCCAGTTTAACACTTAGATATTCTCTTCTATTGAAAGAAGGCCTTGGCTCCATTCTGCCCACCCGGGCCAAGTTTTAAATCATAGAATCATAGGCTTAAGCCCACCACTGCTACAGAATACTCATTCATTAAATTAAAATGGACCTTAGCTAACATTTGACAAGACTCAAAATTAACAAACACATTAGCCTAGTTGAGTTGGTCATCCTGTCTGGCAATTACTCTTTGGCTTGTTCAAGACTCCAATCAGGACGCTTCTGACTTCCAAGGAGAGGCAAGCCATCCCTTAAAGGTATAGTATAGGTCAGGGGTGGGGAACTGTGGCTCTTTTGCGACTTGTGGACTTCAACTCCCAGAATTCCAGAACCAACATAGCTGCCTCAGGAATTCTGGGAGTTGAAGTCCACAAGTCGCAAAAGAGCCACAGTTCCCCACCCCTGGTATAGGTGGTAACTAGCTCAACAACAGTAACTGTGAGAGGGATCTTGGAGCCTTAGGGGACAATAATTTAAATGGGAGCCAGCTGTGTGCAGCAGCTGCCAAAAAAGCCAACTCAGTTCTAGGCTGCATCAACAGAGGGATAGAATCAAGATCACGTGAAGGGTTTATACCACTTTATAAGGCTTTGGTAAGGACACACTTGGAATCCTGCATTCAGTTTTGGTCGCCACGATGTAAAAAAGATGTGGAGACTCTAGAAAGAGTGCAGAGAAGAGAAATAACGATGATTAGGGGACTGGAGGCTAAAACATATGAAGAACAGTTGCAGGAACTGGGTATGTCTAATTTAATGAAAAGAAGGACATGATAGCAGTCTTCCAATATCTCAGGGGTTGCCACAAAGAAGAGGGAGTCAAACTATTCCCCAAACCACCCGAGGGCAGAACAAGAAGCAATGGGTGGAAACTAATCAAGGAGAGAAGCAACTTAGAATTAAGGAGAAATGTCCTGACAGTGAGAACAATTAATCAGTGGAACAGAAGTTGCCTCCAGAAGTTGTGAATGCTCCAACACTGGAGGTCTTTAAGAAGATGTTGGATAGCTATTTGTCTGAAATATTACAGGGTCTCCTGCCTGAGCAGGGGGTTGGACTAGAAGACCTCCATGGCCCCTTTCAACTCTGTTATTCTAGTCTAAGTCACCGCATGAGCCCGGAAGTTCTCCTGAAAGCCGCCTTCTCTGCACTGGGACCTGCAGAGGCAGAGAAATGAGAAGAGAAATTCCTTGAGCTATTGTGCCCGGAATCTCAGCAGCTGAGTATGGCACCCTGAAACAAACAGTGGTAGGAGCAGCCCTGCGTTGCCAAGGCCGAAATTAGCAAACAAAGAAAACTCTTTTTCTTTGTGGAAAATGAAATTCTCCAACAGGGTCTGGCATGGCCAGGGCCCTATTAATAGAACAATGTTCTGCTTTGACAGCAAATATTTCTCGGACAATGCCGTGATGTGTCTTCTGAATGTGCAGAATTCAGAGAGCGTCTGTCCTTGCTCGGGTTTTCTTTCGTGGGATTCTTTATCATTTGTTTGCTACTTTTTTTGAGGGGGGGGGGAGGCAATTTTAGAGTGAGCACCTCCTGCCGTTCTTGAGGTGGGTGGCTGACAGACAGGCAGTCCTCGAACCGAGGAGCACAACTGAGCCCAAGATTTCTGTTGCCAAGCGAGGCTTTCGTTAAATACGTTTTTGCCCCGTTTTACCAACCTTCCTTGCCACGGTTGTTAAGTGAATCCCTGCGGTTGTTCAGTTGTTAACTGTACCAGGCTTCCCCATTGACTTGACAGAAGGCAGAAAAAGAGGATTATGTGTCCCCCAGGACATGGCAACTTTCATTCTATCTATCTATCTATCTATCTATCTATCTATCTATCTATCTATCTATCTATCTATCTATCTATCTATTATCCATCCATCCATCTACTGTATCTCTATCTCTCTCTCTCTCTCTCTATCTATCTCTCTCTCTCTCTATCTATCTATCTATCTATCTATCTATCTATCTATTTATCTATCTATCATCTATCTATCACTATCTATCTCACTATCTGTCTATTATCCATCCATCCATCCTTCCATCCATCCATCCATTTATCTATCTATCTCACTACCTCTCACTATCTATCTCACCCTCACTATCAATCTATCACTGTCTGTCTGTCTATTCACCCATCCATGCATCCATCCATGCATCCATCCATGCATCCATCCATGCATCCATCCATATCTAATCTATCTATCTATCACTATCAATCTCTATCTGTCTATCCATCCATCCTTCCTTCCTTCCTTCCATCCATCCATCTATCTATACTATCTATCACTATCAATCACTATCAATCTATCTATTTATCTATCTCTCTATCTCACTACCTCTCACTATCTCACTATCTCTATCAATCTCTGTCTCTATCCACCTATCTATCTATCTATCTATCTATCTATCTATCTATCTATCTATCTATCTATCATCTATCTCTATCAATCTAACAATCTTACTATCTCACTAACTATCTATCACTATCTCTCTCTATCAATCTATCTCACTCTATCAATCTATCTCACTCTATCAATCTATCTCACTATCTATCTTGCTATCTATTAATCAATCTATCTCACTATCTCTCTATCCATCCATCCATCCATCCATCCATCCATCCATTCATCTATCTATCTCTATCATCTATTAAGTTCTTATCACAGCCTGAGGACACACATGGAAATAAGGCCAGGTGCTGAGTCACTGAGGACTTCACAAGGAAGGCATTGTATAAGCTTATCAGTTACTCATACATTTTTAATTGTTTGCTTTGCACCCACGATTAATCAATGCTCAGGGTGTTGGGTATGAAAGCTTTAAATCCTGCCCGCTGGCACCAACATGCCATGGCAGAACATGGCACACATGCCCTGTGTCTATTCCCAGGAGCACTGCAGGGTTATTCCTGTAAGTATTTACATTTAATAAAGTTTGTGATGATCATACCACCGCCTTTCAGTTCCTCTTTCTTGCAAATCTCTCCTAGTTATTGATCCCTGGAGGGCATTTGCCTTGTATTTACAAGCGGGCAAACACCCCACCCCCACCCCCAAAATATAGAACTCTCAATCTGACAACAGAAGACTCAGAAGTACAGCCAGTCAGAATGTCCCTGAATCAATGCACTATTTTGTCCTTGTCAGTTGCAAAGTCATGTCCAACCCATCATGACCCAATGGACAATGTTCCTCCAGGCCCTCCTGTCCTCTACCATTCTCTGGAGTCCATTTAAGCTCACACCAACTGTTTCAGTGATTCCATCCAGCCACCTCCTTCTTCTTTTGCCCTCTATCTTTCCCAGCATGAGGCTCTTCTCCAGTGAGTCCTTCCTTCTCATGAGGTGGCCAAAGTATTTGAGTTTCCTCTTCAGGATCTGGCCTTCCAAAGAGCAATCAGGGTTGATCTCCTCTAGGACATGCCAGTTGGATGGCCTTGCAGTCCAAGGGACTCGCAGGAGTCTTCTCCAGCACCAGAGTTCAAAGGCCTCCATTCTTTGGCCCTCAGCCTTCCTTATGTCCAACCTTCACAGTCAGACATCGCAACTGGAAAAACCATAGCCTTGACTATACGCACTTTTGTTGGCAGGGTGATGTCTCTGCTATGCACTATTTACCAGAAGCCTTTTTTCAGTGCCATTGAAGCAGTCACTGAATGATCTGTTGTAAACCGAGGACTACCTGTTTTGAAATCTTCTGGAGGTTTCCCACCCCCCTACCACGCCCCTGTTGTTATTTCGAATAAGGGATGACCCTGAGTCTCACACTGCTACACAAACCTTTTCTGCAGCCTCTGAGGAAATGTTGCATGTGTAGCTTGGAGGCGTTACTCGCTGGCACTTCTGTTGGTTACTCATGGCCCAGGAGTTCGCAAAACTGTAGCTGTTCTCTTCCAATATCCCTAAAATGGACAGGAGAGAAAAGGCAACGGTATGTCAACCTCTGATTAGAATTCCCTTGTTAATAAGACACTTATAATGGATTACGGAGAGATCTACTTTGTAACACAGCACCCAAAGCCTATCTTCCTTAAAAGCTATTTTCCCAAATTTTCTGTAGGAAATTAGCACCTACCCCTCTCCTAGACAAATGAATTATTTTAGGAAATATTAAAAAGGCAGACTGTTATATTTCCCCGGATGAGAAATGGAGAAGCATGGTTTTTTTTAGGCAGGAAGCAGATGTTACATTCCGGGGTTCACGTTGAATGCAAACAGAGAGTCAGTTTGTTTGGTGAAAAACTTTATCTCTATCTAATATTACGTGATAACCAGCACTAAATGACAATGATACAAAGGTAAGCAAATCCAAGTCAGTTCTAACCAAGTTAACACCATCTATCTATCTATCTATCTATCTATCTATCTATCTATCTATCTATCTATCTATCTATCTATCTATCATATATTGTATTTGTTGTATATGTTGTATTTGTACTGATAAATAAATAAAGGGAGACTAGTATAGATCTATTTCGAGCTAATTAGCTCTCATCAGCTAGCCATACCCTTACTGGGATTTGAACCTGGGCTGTATTATATCTTAGGCAGGAGTCTTAGCCACTAAGCCACAGGCTCGCCTCCTTATCAGTTGAGCCAGGGAAATAGGTATGTATTTGTGTTACAACCCCTGGTATGCCATGGTCTTCTGTGATGAGCCGAAGGACAGAAAGAGGGAGTAGTGACCTTCCTCCCATATTTAGGCATATCAGGGGTTGTAACACAAACACACACACACACACACACACACACACACACACACCATTACCCCACCCAGCTCCACCCACAACTCCACCCAGATGACACCCAACCACCATCACCAATCACCATGACCCTCAGCCCCACCCCCACTCAGTGTCATCACAGCCTCCTTCCTGGTTAGCCGCATCCAAGCAGAAGAGTTACGTCAGAGTAGGCAGTTGCACTTGAGTAGAAGAGTTACTTCTGAGGAGGCAGTTGCACTTGAGTAGAAGAGTTACTTCTGAGGAGGCAGTTGCACTTGAGTAGAAGAGTTACTTTTGAGGAGGCAGTTGCACTTGAGTAGAAGAGTTACTTCTGAGGAGGCAGTTGCACTTGAGTAGAAGAGTTACTTCTGAGGAGGCAATTGCACCCAAGTAGAAGAGTTACTTCTGAGGAGGCAGTTGCACTTGAGTAGAAGAGTTACTTCTGAGGAGGCAGTTGCACTTGAGTAGAAGAGTTACTTCTGAGGAGGCAGTTGCACTTGAGTAGAAGAGTTACTTCTGAGGAGGCAGTTGCACTTGAGTAGAAGAGTTACTTCTGAGGAGGCAGTTGCACTTGAGTAGAAGAGTTACTTCTGAGGAGGCAGTTGCACTTGAGTAGAAGAGTTACTTCTGAGGAGGCAGTTGCACTTGAGTAGAAGAGTTACTTCTGAGGAGGCAGTTGCACTTGAGTAGAAGAGTTACTTCTGAGGAGGCAGTTGCACTTGAGTAGAAGAGTTACTTTTGAGGAGGCAGTTGCACTTGAGTAGAAGAGTTACTTCTGAGGAGGCAGTTGCACTTGAGTAGAAGAGTTACTTCTGAGGAGGCAATTGCACCCGAGTAGAAGAGTTACTTCTGAGGAGGCAGTTGCACCCGAGTAGAAGAGTTACTTCTGAGGAGGCAGTTGCACTTGAGTAGAAGAGTTACTTCTGAGGAGGCAGTTGCACTTGAGTAGAAGAGTTACTTCTGAGGAGGCAGTTGCACTTGAGTAGAAGAGTTACTTTTGAGGAGGCAGTTGCACTTGAGTAGAAGAGTTACTTCTGAGGAGGCAGTTGCACTTGAGTAGAAGAGTTACTTCTGAGGAGGCAGTTGCACTTGAGTAGAAGAGTTACTTTTGAGGAGGCAGTTGCACTTGAGTAGAAGAGTTACTTCTGAGGAGGCAGTTGCACTTGAGTAGAAGAGTTACTTCTGAGGAGGCAATTGCACCCGAGTAGAAGAGTTACTTCTGAGGAGGCAGTTGCACCCAAGTAGAAGAGTTACTCTGCAGAGCGGTGAGGGAAGCCTTAGAGAGACACCTGCAGCTACAGGCTCCACCCAACATCAGAGAGTCAACATCAAGGTGGCAGAGTTGGTGGCATGTAAGCATGGCGGAGCGGGCGTGGCGATGGACGGGCTCCCCCCTCAATGGCAGCCCAAGGGCTGACAGCAGACTGACTCTTAACAGCCCCCACCCTCCTCAATAGCCCACAGCAGATGTCCAAACGTAAGAGATAAAGAGATAGTTAGGTCTATTCCAGTGACGTGCGGTGAGGTTTATGGCTGGTGAGGCTGGGGACGTCATCAGGAAGGCGGGAAATGGGACCACGTGTGCTGGAGGCTCAGGCTGCCTCAGCCTCCAGCACACGTGATCCCATTCCCTGCCTTCCTGAGCGTGCTCCGTCGGCTCGCGCTCCGCAGTCCTCGAAAGCAACTGGGGAACGACGAGAATCTTCCTGCCTCTGCTGGACTTTGCGCGCTCCTCGCGACTGCATATTGTAGTCGCGAGGAGCGCGCGAAATCCAGCAGAGGCAGGAAGGTTCTCGTCGTTCCCCAGTTGCTTTCGATATTATATATTATATACTATTATTTCATGAAGAGAGGTGAGGCACTGCCTCCCCTGACCGCACGTCCTTGGTCTATTCATAGGCAAATGCCCTCACCCAAGATCCAACAAAGGTAGGATTAGCCCTCTACCCATCTCACCAGGGGTGGGTTCCGGACAGCTTTACTGCCGGTTCGCTCACGTGGGCGTGCCATTTGCATACACTCATGCGCTGGATGCGCACTGTGTTCAATTCAATTGAAATCATTTTGTGCATGTGCAGAACTTAAAAACAAGGTGGTGGCGCCAATGTCGCCGACTGGGGAACCGGTTCGGGGGGAGTGGCATGGCTGGGTTGCTGACGGTTCCAACGATCCAGGCCGCCATACAATGGTGAAATTCAAATTTTTTTACTACCAGTTCTGTGGGCATGGCTTGGTGGGCATGGTGTGGCTTGGTGGGCGTGGCAGGGGAAGGATACTGCAAAATCCCCATTCCCTCCCCACTCTGGGGCCAGACAGAGGTGGCATTTGCTGGTTCTCCAAACTACTCAAAATTTCTGCTACTGGTTCTCCAGAATCTGCTGGATTTCACCCCTGCCGCCATACCTCTCCCAGTTCAGCCGAATCGAGCCAAACCGGTGGGAACCAACCTCTGCATCTCACCACATGGCACCTGGGAAGATTACATCACCCAGCAAGGCTCAACCAAGCCTGGGACATAGGACAGCCTACAGAGTTGCCCCTGCATGGCCCCACGGGAGTCTTACAACCAATCAGAATACAAGCTCAAATTCAAAATCCCAGAGAGGGCTTAAAACTGAGACACTCTGCCCCTTTCTTTCCTTCACCCAGCATCTTCAAGGCATGGGATCCTGCCCACCATTAAAACCATCTTTCCAAGCAGCCTCCATGTTTCCAGTGTCTTTCTCCCCACTTGGAACTGAACCCAGAAGGACATTTCTTCCAACAGATCAACTCTCAAAAATCACTCTGGGCTCCTGCGTTTCTAGGAAACCCTTCTAATTGCGTTAAGATACTCAGGATTTAATTCATGAGTTGGCTTCAGTTTCAAACCATATAAAGGAAAGTGGTGCAATTCAGGCCCCAGGGGAAATTTCCTGACTTATTTATGAGAGCACAGCCCCCATCATATCAGCCTGCAAGTTACAAAGTTTTTGGAATAAGACTCTCACACACACACACATAAACTTTCCCCCAGAACAATATTTCCCAACTTTGTTCGCTTGAAGATGTGTGGACTTCAACTCCCAGAATTCCTAGCTGGCTGGGGAACTCTGGGAGTTGAAGTCCACACATCTTCAAGTGACCAAGGTTTGTTTGTTGATTATTTAGTAGCCGATAACCCAGCATTGCCCGGGTATTTATTTATTTATAGGGGGGAAATGTCCAGACCAAATGTTGGATATTCCCCCTTACCAGAGGGAGCCCCCTTGTGGAGTACTGTGAAGCTGTTACCATGGAAACTTCACCACACTGCACAGTAGAAGCCATTTTAAGGCACAACAGGCTGTATCTTAACAGAACATACACCCAAAGGGGTGTTAGGGGTGTCTTACCCCCACAGTATTTTTTTCCAGAGAGCAAGTCATCTGTGTACCAAGCTTGGTTGAAATTGCTCAAGGCGTTCCAGAGTTATGCTGGAACATACAGACACATTGCCATTTTTATATACAGTATATAGATTATTATGAAATTGATTTGCCTCCCATCTCATAACCAAAAAACCTGGGTGGCTCAAGGTTGAAAAACACTGACCTAGAAAAAAATACAGCATGCAACAAAAGCACAAAATTAGCCAATGAACAGCAACAGATGAATTGCATCTCACAGAGTTGGAGACCGGGCTTATACATGCAAGCAGAAGAAAACATCAAAAGAATTGTCCTAAGAATAATTATGATGGATCGGGAGCGGCCTCAGACAGCAGGAATACTGTACAAATATTCTTTTCCCTCACTTCACAACACAGAAAGCAGGAAATCCTGCTTTCTAGCTAATATAAATCGCGCGTCGCAGCTGATCATCGGTTTCATTTATTTTAGCACCGGTTGAGGCAAACCAGTAGCATTTTTGCTACTGGTTCGGCCGAACTGGTTCGAACCGGTAGCATTTCACCCCTGATTCAAAGTTACAGCAGCCCTGAACAAGTGACTCACGACTGTTTTTCACAATTTAAACTGTTGCGGCATTCCCGTGGTCACGTGATCCATATCTGAACACTTGACCACTGGCTCCTATTTGTGACGGTCGCCGTGTCCCTGGGCCACACGATCCACTGTTGCGACCTTCTGACGAGGCAGTCAACGGGGACCCCAAATTCACTTAACCCCCGTGTGACTCACTTAACAACTGCAGCGATTCACGTAGCACTTGTGGGAAGAAGGGTCGTCAAATGGGCAAAATTCGCCTACACGAATGTTTCTCTTTGTGACCGAGCTCAATTGTGGTCGTATGTTGAGGACTACCTGTAGCGACAACCTCAGAAACCCAAACCATTTCTTAAAAATGAAGAACTGGTTTAAAAGAAGAAGAAGAAGAAAACGGATTGTAAATTTAGTTCCTCTATTCCTGCGGGGGGAGAGGAGGGAGACCCATTGCTAGCTGATCAGAGATGCAGAAAAATATGGCAATTATCTTTTATTTTTTTAAAAAAAGAACAATTAAACTTCAAATACGTTTCACGCAGGGTATTTTATTTTCCCATGAGAAAGCAAACTGGAAGTTTCCTTCCTGAAAATAATACCAGCGTGTTTATCACTGCTCATTCACCGACCGTCCTCCCAAAAAGAAAAACCAGAAAAGTGACTCAGATCTTGAAGAGGAAAACATATGGAGTCACCATCTTTTAGTGCAAATACAGATTTTGTAGAGCATTTATACCACACAGTTGCCACCACTCAAACTATTCACACAATAGTTCATACGATGTGCAGCAAACTTTTCCCAGAAGACTAAAGGTTGATGGTTACCTTTACAACCCTCTCCATACCCAGGTAAAGGTAAAGGTTCCCCTTGCACATATGTGCTAGTCGTTCCTGACTCTAGGGGGCAGTGCTCATCTCCGTTTCGAAGCTGAAAAGCCAGCGCTGTCCAAAGACGTCTCCGTGGTCATATGGCTGGCATGACTAAATGCCGAAGGTGCATGGAACACTGTTACCTTCCCACCAAAGGTGGTTCCTATTTTTCTACTTGCATTTTTACGTGCTTTTGAAGTGCTAGGCTGGCAGAAGCTGGGACAAGTAATGGGAGCTCACTCCATTACGAGGCACTAGGGATTCGAACCGCCGAACTGCCAACCTTTCTGATCGACAAGCTCAGCGTCTTAGCCACTGAGCCACCGCGTCCCTCTATTTTTGCTGGAACGCTAGCAACCTTCCTGACAAAACCTTGATCGGCCAACATTTATTATTTGCCAAAGAGGCCTCTTAAAGCCTGTCTATTTGAAGACTAGAAGCATTTGCAGAAACAAAGCTAATTCAGATGCTTGTGTGGCCCACATACTCATGTCCTCTTTTGAAAATCAAAAGAATAAGGAATAAAAATTGAAGCCCCAATGGAAGAGAATATTTGCAGCTCAGGGTTCAATTGTGGGATCCTTGGTGCTCTCTGAGATTGTTCGTTTTCTTTGCAGATGTTTCATCACCCAACTTAGTTCAACCTTGGTGCTCTCTCTGAGCGTGTTGTTTTCGTGCAGATGTTTCATCACCCAACTAGTTGGGGGATGAACAATCTAGTTGGGTGATGAAACAGCTGCAAGAAAGCCACCAAGTTCAGAGAGCACCAAAGGATTCTAAAGTTGAAGTCAGAGAGGATGGACCATCTAAGGGCATTGAGAAAGATCCCAAGAGACATTCAATGAAAGCTCCTTGTTTTCTTTGAAAGCTGAATCTCTGGAGTTCAGGACTTCTAGAGGAGGGAATATTCAAATAGTTTCCATCTTGCAAACATTGCTGGAGACACCCATCTTTGCATCTTCGACCATTGAAGCAAATGGCAGGAAGTAGATGAGGAGATGGGTCTTAACCAGCTTGCCCTGATTCTCATCTTTTGTGGCTTTCCAGGAGGCAGAGGTGGTATTCAGCAGGTTCTGACCAGTTCTGGAGAACCGATAGCAGAAGTTTTAAATAGTTTGGAGAACTGGTAAATACCACCTCTGGCTGGCCCTGCCCCTCTCTATTCTCTGACTCCATAGTCCCAGCTGATCTGGAGGAAATGGGGATTTTGCAGTATCCTTCCCTTGCCATGCCCACCAAGCCACACCCATCAAGCCAGGCCCACTGAACCGATTTTTGAATCTCACCAATGGAGGGGCAGCATCAGGGGTGGGATTCAGCTAGTTCGCACCATTTGGGCGAAGTAGATGCTAATTTTAGATCTGGTTCACAGAAACGGCAGTTGCATGGACTGGATGGCCCTGCCCATCCTTTCCCTCTCCTCCCAGGAGTCTCCAACATGGCCAGTTTTGGATGCTAGGTAAGTGCAGGGCCCACACGGAGGCTCTGGGAGGGCAAAAATGGAAGCCTCCTGGAAGTTCTGGAAATCTGGAAACGGGCCCGTTTCCAGCCTCCGCAGCCCAGGGGTTGCCACATTTGCCCTCACAGAGGCTCAAGGAAAGTGCCCCGCCCCTGCCATGGTGCAGGAAGTCAAAAGGCCATGCCCACCACGGCCACGCCTACCCAGCAACAGGGCAGAGAATCGGTTGCTAAAATTTTTGAATCCCACCCCTGGGTGGCATTCCAGGAGGACCAAGAGACACTGCGACCGTCATAAATATGAACCAATTGCCAAGTACCTGGATTCTGATCATGTGACCATGGGGATGCTGCAATGGGCACAACTATGAAATAGAGTCATAAGTCACTTTTTCCAGTGCTGTCGTAACTTGGAACAGTCACTAAGTGAACTCTTGTAAGTGGAGGGCTACCTGTACTTTGCCCTGCCTTGCTTTTCTTTTCGTTTCAAGCCTTTTAGGAAATTTCCTAATCACGGATGCAGCACTCTTAAACTGAGCCAACATTCCATCTTTTTTTTAAAAAAAATATATAGAAATAAACGTTTCTCAGGTATAATTAATCATCGGGGCTGGAACAGAATCAAAAATAACAAGAAGAGACCTTTCCCATTTGGCTTGTTAACGGATTGACCCTATACAAAAGGTTTCAAATGACACAAACATTTTATTCCAGTAAGCTTTTTTTTCTGCCCAGCTGCCGGAGCCTTAGTCAGATACATTAAAATTCTTAAACTTTGTACAGCCACGCCTAAAGTAGAATTTGCAAGATGTTTAGAGGCACATTTTTGTGGTGGGCTCAAACCCAACTCCTGTCGCGGCTGTACCAAGGGCAAAACCTTCCCTAAAAGATCACTCATCACCTGCCATTTGCCTTCCAGCCCAGTGGTGGGATTAATTTTTTTTACTACAGGTTCTGTGGGCATGGCTTGTTGGGTGTGGTGTGGCTTGTTGGGTGTGACTTGGTGGGCATGGCAGGGGAAGGATACTGCAAAATCCCCATTCCCTCCACACTCCAGGGGAAGGATACTGCAAAATCCTCATTCCCTCCCCACTCCAGGGGAAGGATACTGCAAAATCCTCATTCCCTCCCCACTCCAGGGGAAGGATACTGCAAAATCCCCATTCCCTCCACACTCCAGGGGAAGGATACTGCAAAATCTCCATTCCCTCCTGATCAACGGGGACACGTGAGGCAGAGAATAGATAGGGGGCGGGGCCAGCCAGAGGTGATATTTACCAGTTCTCTGAACCACTCAAAAGTTCTCTAGAACCAGCCGTAACCTGCTGAATACCACCTCTTTTCCAGCAGCTGTTTTCAGTAAACACCATTTTCAGCTTTGCATTACAAATTGCATATTTTCCCAGTAGGACACAGCTCCAGATCTGGAATCAGAGAGCCAGTAGTGAAACTGGCAGCAACCCACCCCAGGCTGATGCAGATGTCCTGCCAAGAGGTACGCTCCAGACACAATGAAGAACCACATAATGAGTGAGGAATATTAGAAGCTTTCAAGTAAACTTTACCAGGAAAAAGGCAATAAACAAAAGATACTATTCAAGGCATACTGTTGCACCCACCAGCAGAGCTGGCAGCAGAGTCGGACAGTGAGGAGGTTGGGGAGGAGCATGGGCCAGTCCTGGGGGCTGGGGAAGGCTCAGATGAGGGCTCTGCATCAGAGGCAGAGACGGGGCCGAGGCCATCTAGCAGTGGTCAGGTGCCTACAGAACTAGACAGCAGTGAGGCAGAGGAACAGCTGGATCCTGTTCCCAGTGTGTGTGCAAGCGCAGAGCTGCCAGAAGAAAGGAACAGCTCAGAAATCAGGGTCAATTTGGGAGTAAAGTCACAGGTGGTAGGTGAATGGCCCTTCCCATAGCTAATAAAAGAGGAATGAAAGGGGAGTGGGCTTTTGCAGGAAACAATTCGTTCGGTCGGTCGTTAGCAGGGGTAAAATTCAGCAGGTTTTGACAGGTTCTAGAGAACCGGTAGTGGAAATTTTGGCCCCAGAATAGGGTGGGAATGGAGATTTTGCAATATCTTTCCCCCAGGAGTGGGGTGGGAATGGGGATTTTGCAGTAGTCTTTCCCCTGCCACGCCCATCAAGCCACACCCACAGAACCGGTAGTAAAAAAAAAATGAATTTCACCACTCGTTAAATTTGTTTCAGGAGTGTGAAGATCTGTCCGTGAGTCTCAGAGACACTGTGCCCAGTCTTTTCCTTGTACAGCCCCTCATTTGAGAAATATTGACATGGCAGCTTTCCAAGATAGATAAGGTCTGTGGTCATAAATATTCCTTTGAAAGACTGTTTGCCAGGCCTTTGCTGAATGTGAATGAAAGGAATTAACATTCGTTTAATAAAAGGGGGTTTGTCAGGACCAGGATTCTGTCTCATGCTTTTTGAGGAAGCCTAGGTCAGAGCACATACTGAATACTCACCTTCCTGTGTCATGAAGTCATCTTCAGCAAATTTGTTGAAATTCCCACAGAGTCCACACGTCCTATTGTAGTGTTTGTCTGCAAGGCTCAGAAGGACATTCCCGCTGGTGTCAATCTTCACCACGAAGCCATGTTCCTCACCGGACAGCTTATAATACCCAGCTTCCTTTTCCAGAAAGACTCCGTTTGAGGCATACGGTATCAAAATCCTTTTTTTACAAGAGGAAGGAGAGATTCCCTTAGTATCCGGGGCAGAATTAGAACACACTACTTTTGATTCTGGAATACAGATAGCATACGGTATCAAAATCCTTTTTTTACAAGAGGAAGGAGAGATTCCCTTAGTATCCGGGGCAGAATTAGAACACGCTACTTTTGATTCTGGAATACAGATAGCCCTCAACTTCCTTTTTTCAATGCCATTGCAACTTCAAATGATCACTAAATTTATGGTTATAAGTCAAGGACTCTCTGTACTGATGTCGACGTGACCAAAATATTTACCTTTTTTCGCCTTGAGTCACAGTGCCATTTAAGAACACATGAATATCAAAATATTCTCCAAGGTACAGAGAAAGGCTGGTTCTTTTTCCATTGTGATAGTCACCTGAAATGAAACAAAAGATTAACAGCATTTTTACTAACAATCATTGGCTTGCTCTCCTTTTTAACAATTATGGGTAAATTATGAGAAGCAATTGTTCTTATGGCTTTTATTTAGTATAATACCAGCTCTTCAGTGTGCTCATTTCCCAAAAATTGTGCAAAATGCTCAAGGCCATCCAAATCAAAAGTTCATCCATTTTCTTTTTATAAAATGCTAGATTAGCTAAAATGTTTAAAAATATGTCTAGCAGACGTTGGAAATATAACCAAAAAATGGGCACATTTTATCATATGTGGTGGACCTATTTTAAAGCAAACAAAATTTGGGCAAAAATACACAGATGGTTAGAAACGATGATAGGGAAACATGTAGATTTTAAACTGGACTGTTTTTATTAAGTATAATATCGGAAAAACCTGATAAGAAAAGTATGTATTTAATATTACATGCCTTAACAGCAGTGAGGGTTATATATGCACAATATTGGAAAAATGAAGACGAACAGATTATTAAGATAGTAGATTGTGCAGAAATGGATAGACTTACATTGAAAATTAAAAAGAAAGAAGACACAGAATATTATCATACATGGAATCTATTTTATCTAAAACATGAAGTTATAAATATGAAGAACAGTTGCAGGAACTGGGCATGGCTAGTCTAGTAAAGAGAAGGACCAGGGGAGACATGATAGCAGTCTTCCAATATTTGAGGGGCTGCCACAGAGAGGAGGGGGTCAGGTTATTTTCCAAAGCACCTGAAGGCCAGTCAAGGAATAATGGATGGAAACTGAACAAGGAGAGATTCAACCGGGAAATAAGGAAATTTTTCTGACAGTGGGAACAATCAACCAATGGAAGAGAAGTTGCCTTTGGAAGTTGTGGGAGCTTCATCACTGGAAGCTTTCAAGAAAAGACTGGCCTGCCATTTGTCAGTAATGATGTAGGGTTTCTTGCTTGGGTGGCGGGTTGGACTAGATGACCTGCAAGGTCCCTTCCCATTCTGTTAATCTGTATCTGTATCAGTGGTTGGGAAAAAGGGGGTGGTGATTAAGAATATGATCTATATCACTAAGCAAATTAAATACCCAGACAAAACAATGTTTATTAAGCATGAAGAAATCTAATTAATAAAAAATCAATTTTAAAAATAAATAAATAAAAGATCATCCTTTTTTTTTTGTTTACATGGATAAGCGGAACAAATGAAAAATGCAAACCAGTAAGCGTACAGAAAAGTTCAGATTAAAAAATATATCTCTACCATTTTTAACAGAAGTGCCAAATGGCTTTTCTTTTTATTTCGTGGAATCGTAAGAAAACCTGCAAAAGTCACATCCCCTGGTGCATTGATAATACAAAAAAAAAAAAAAAACCTCTAGTGGCATGCCATTTATGATAGACAGATGTCACACAAATCTGTCTGAAACCTCTAGTGAAGAAGAATCCAATAAGACAGAATGATACAAAAGATGCTGAGGCAGATTTGTGTTTTCTTTTAGGACAGGTAAGAAGACACTAGAAGTACTGAGAGAGATGGTTGGCTATCCGTCATTGGTGCAAGCCATTTATTAGGAGGTTTTGAGTTGGGTGGGATCAACCTAACACTAGAGGGACCCTAGAAGGAATGCAGAGAATAACATGGGCCAGCAGTGTGCAGCAGCTGCCAAAAAAGCCAACACAGTCCTAGGCTGCATCAACAGAGGGATAGAATCAAGATCAGGTGAAGTGTTAATACCATTTTATAATGCCTTGGGAAGGCCACACTTGGAATACTGCATTCAGTTTTGGTCGCTACGATGTAAAAAAGATGTGGAGACTCTGGAAAGAGTGCAGAGAAGAGCAACAAAGAGGATTAGGGGACTGGAGACTAAAACATATGAAGAACGGTTGCAGGAACTGGACATGTCTAGTTTGATAATAAGAAGGACTAGGGGGAGGCATGATAGCAGTCTTATAATATCTCAGGGGTTGCCACAAAGAAGAGGGAGTCAAGCTATTCTCCAAAACACCTGAAGGCAGGACAAGAAGCCATGGGTGAAAACTAATCAAGGAGGGAAGCAACTTAGAACTAAGGAGAAATTTTCTGACAGTTAGAACAATTAATCGGTGGAACAATTTGCCTCCAGAAGTTGTGAATGCTCCAACACTGGAAGTTTTTAAGATGTTGGATAACCATTTGCCTGAAGTGGTGTAGGGTTTCCTGCCTAAACAGGGGGTTGGACTAGAAGACCTCCAAGGTCCTTTCCAACTCTGTTATTCTATTCTGTTCTGTTCTGTTCTGTTCTGTTCTATTCTATTCTATTTTGTCCTAGTCCTAGTCCTAGTCCTAGTCGTAGTCCTAGTCCTAGTCCTAGTCCTGTCCTATCCTGTCCTAGTCCTAGTCCTAGTCCTAGTCCTAGTCCTAGTCCTAGTATAGTCCTGTCCTGTCCTGTCCTGTTCTGTTCTGTTCTATTCTATTCTAAACAATGCTAATAAGGGGTCTGGAGGCTAAAGCATACAATGAACGATTGAGGGAATGAGGTACATCTAGTCTAACAAAGAGAAGGACTAGGTTGAACTGATAACAGTCTTCCAGTACTTGAGGGACTATCAAAGAGAAGAAGGTCTCACCCTATTCTCCAGAACACCTGAGGGCAAGACAAGAAGTAACAATTGAAAGAACCTCAAGGTGAAATCCAACCTAGAACTAAGGAGAAATTTCCTGAGAACAATGAATTGGTGGAACAGCTTGCCTCCAGAAGCTGTGGATGCTCCCAACACTGGAGGGTTTCAAGAAGAAACTTGACAGTCATTTGTCTGGGATAATATAGGGTGTCCTGCTTAAGCAGGGTGTTGGACTAGAAGAGCTCCAAGGTCCCTTCCAACCCTATTATTCTACAGCTCCCATCTCCAAGCAAGCTCCCTTATATTTAGCTGAAACGCTCGTTCTTCTAATTTCCAAAAACTTCAGGCAAGGTTCAAGAAGCATTCCACCGTATATTCAAAACTTAAAAGTTCAAATGTGATTAACTTTGAGAGGCAATTGTTTATATATTAAGAAAAAATGTAAATTAAGCGAGAGAATATGGAATAAAAATTAGGTGACTGAAATGTAAAATGGAAATATGATGTAAAATGTAATAAGCATAACAGAAGATCTAAAGGGGAGGGGGGGGACCAGGACGACACTCTGTTCACAAAAGAAGTTTAAAAATGTAACAAAAAATAAATGAAAAACTTGGTTTGAAAAACTTAAAATTTTAACTCACCCAGTAAGAGGAAAGATCTCTTTTCACAGTCTCCAGCGAGCAGGTAGCTGCAATCTCCAGCAAAATCATAGATCAGTTCGTCAAAGGTTTTGATGTGCTCATCTCCAAAGAGGCTACAGCGTGGAAATGGCGGCGAGAAATCTTTTTGCCCTGCAAGATCGGGATTAGTTAACGTAGGATGTCCACGGGCATAGAACCTTCTATGAAGTTCTACCGTTTTCAAATGAGGCGACAAGTATCAAGCAACGCTCGGCATTCAAATTGGAAAATCCAAACTCAACACAGCTGGTGACACATTTTGTAATACCCTCTTCTCTCGAAAATAAGCCCTCTCTGGATAATAAGCCCAATCGGGCTTTTGAGCGAATGCTCTAAAATAAGCCCTCCCAGAAAATATTGCAACAAAGCAGCAACCATGAGGTGACCACGCTCACCGCCTCCTGCACCTCAAAAATAATAAGACATCCCCGAAAATAAGGCCAAACGTTTATTTGGGGGGGTCAAAAGAAAATTCAGGGAAACACGGTAGGCCTGCCCTACTCTCAACCCCTCCATGAAATGAAGTCAGAATAAGAGATGGGCAGGTTTTTCACTGAATGTGGCAACCATGAGCTGCAGAGAAAATGGAGAAAAGCCAAGGAGCAAAGTAGCTTTTGAGGTTTCTCTCTGCCCCAAAGTTTTATTTTGGAAAAGCCCAGAGATTTGGGATGGGACAAAGGAGGTTAAACAGCAGTGGTCCTTTCCTCTGTGGCTTGACAGTGACTCGTGTTAGGAAATTTTGTTAATATACAAAATATACTGCTATGTGGTTTGCTAGGATTTCCCCCAAGGATCCTGCGTTTAGTTAGAGAAGTCAATAACAATTGACTAATTGACCTGACAGTCGGAACAATTAACCAGTGGAACAGCTTGCCTCCAGAAGTTGTGAATGCCCCAACACTGGAAGTTTTTAAGAAGATGTTGGATAACCATTTGTGGTGTAGGGTTTCCTGCCTGAGCAGGGGTTTGGACTAGAAGACCTCCAAGGTCCCTTCCAACTCTATTACTCTATTCTAACAAAGACTTGGATTCAAATTGCTTGCAATCCTTTGTACCAGGTCATTGCAGGGAACAAACCCGATATAACTTTAGACCTCTGGAGGGAGGGGTGTAAAGTGCTAATACATGCTAATGACTTGACAGTCACTAACAGGCTGCAATATTTTACAGTGTGACTACATACTGAGCATGTACTAATTGTGTTGTTTGTTGGAACAAGACTACCATGATGATAGCATAACCAAGCGGGCAAATGATGGATTTCTTACCCAGCGTTGATACAGGCAGAGCTAATAGCAGCAGCAGTAAAAATCTGGATCCAATCATCTATGAAATAATGGTTAAAAAAAAGAGAGTAATTAGGAGAAAAATCCCAACTGTGCACCACAATCCTGTGGTCGTTGGATTACACTGGATTTGCTCCAAGAAAGTGGGGACAGAATATTAGCCCAGCAAAATCCGATCCATTGCCTTTTTTCCCCCCTCTTTCATTCATGTGCATTTACACCTAGTCAACTCAACTCTCCCAATGAAATAATTTGAAACCTGTATAGAAATATTGCTGGTGGTCAATTCAACAGTTTCAGAATACAGCAGTCAAAAAAGTCCTAGAAATTAAGGCAAGCCCCAGGGGAGCATTAGTATTAGTACTGGTTAATCTTTGGTGAGATTCACAGCCTTTGGGGCTGGTTGGTAGCTCAACAGCTCAAGTCCTAACCAAGGACCTAGGAACTGTTAAGGTAACATCGGAGGATATAAGCTGTTCCAAGTAGGTGGTTTTTTGAAGAATCAGAATGTTGTTGTTGTTGTTGTTGTTGTTATTCTTTAAATCACAAATCAGAACAAGTTAAGCTACTCTGAGCACAATGCAACCTTAACAAGGATCCTGTTGTAGGACCTAGGAGGAGACTATCTAGTTGAACTTGACTGCCAAGTAGGAATCCAACACCCAAGGCAAGACTAACAATCTGCTAGTGATTCAAAATTCTAGTGATTCTGTTTTTATCCAAAGTTCTAGTGATTCTGTTTTTATCCAAAGTTCTAATGATTTTGCTCCTATCCAAAATTCTAGTGATTTTGCTCCTGTCCAAAATTCTAGTGATTCTGCTTTTATCCAAAGTTCTAGTGATTCTGCTCCTATCTAAAATTCTAGTGATTTTGCTCTTTTACAAAATTCTAGTGATTCTGTTTTTATCCAAAGTTCCAGTGATTCTGCTCCAATCCAAAATTCTAGTGACTCTGCTTTTATCCAAAAGTCTATCGATTCTGCTCCTATCTAAAAGTCTAGTGACTCTGCTTTTATCCAAAATTCTAGAGATTCTGCTTTTATCCAGAGTTCTAGTGATTCTGCTTTTCTCCGAAATTCTAATGATTCTGCTCCTATCCAACATTCAAGAATGATCACTGCACCCAACACATTGTTCATCAAGAATGCTGTTTTTCATTAAAAGTACGTGGATGTTGCCCAATCCTTATTCTAGGAAGAATTGTTTGCCTCGAATAAAATCAGGACGATAAGCCAATATTCATCTTAAAGATCTCCCCTCCTCACATTTATCCACAGACCCTGGAGTTAGAGTTGGCCTACTGGCCAACACTCAACACCTGGAGCGTTGGCCATGTGGCCTCTTTCATGAAGAACAGCTTAGATACCTTTGCTTTGTGCCAGGATCCGTTGTCCATCATTAATCAGCTTCGCTGTGGTCGTAGCCCACTCCCTTGCAGGAGGCTACATTGGACTGGCCTTGCCGACTATTTATCCCCGATTGTACAAGTCGAGCAGGAACTCTTGTTCATTCGAAGGGAAGATAAAGGCAGGCTGTTGCTTCCGCCCAGCGCTTAACACAATGCTGTGATCAGGAAAATCAACTGCTTTAATGGTGCGCAAGAAACAATGAAAGGAAGTCGTATTAAATACTTTTGCAGGACAGATCAACCTTTGAAATGAAAAAAAAAGTTCTGCTTGGGTATGGCAAGTAAGATGTGAAAGCCAGTTAAATAGAAAGGGGGAAATGCTGGATTAGCTCGCACCGGAGGGCAGGAGGAGAAGGAATGGGTGGAAGCCTGTTAAACAGAGAGCCAACCTAGGAGTAAGGCGAAATTTCCTGACATTGAGAACAATTAACGAGTTGGAAAGGCTTATCTCCAGAAGCTGTGGGTGCTCCATCATTGAAGGGTTTCAAGAGTGGACAACGATTTGTCTGGGATGATATATGATCATAAATCAGTAGGGGGTTGGACTAGAAGATCTCTGAGACCCCTTAAAGATCTAGGATTCTAAGTTCTAAAGTCCTGGTGGTGTAAATGGATCATAAATTCAACATTTCTCGGGTTTTCTTTCTATGCATTTATCTAGTTTAAGTGAGTTAGAAAAATCTGTGCAGTGACGATGGCTGAATGCAGTAATAGAAGTGGTTAAGGACTGACCCTGGACCAGGGGTGAAATCCAGCAGGTTCTGACAGAACCAGTAGCAGAAATTTTGAGTAGTTCAGAGAACCGACAAATGCCACCTCTGGCTGGCCCCAGAGCGGAGTGGGAATGGACATTTTACAGTATCCATCCCCTGGAGTGTGGTGGCAATGAGGATTTTGCAGTATCCTTCCCCTGACATGCCCACCAAGCCACGCCCACAGAACCAGTAGTAAAAAAAATTTGAATTTCACCACTGCCCTGGGCACACACCCAGATCCCAAAATTGTGTGCATTACCTATTTATCTCAAAAGACATTCCAAAATGAGGCACATTTCAAAAAAGATAACATTGCAAAATGGGATATTTGCATTAATACCAGACAATTTCCCTTAAATGATGTTAATATTGTCTTTAACATCAAGCAGCATAACAAACACTTAAGTAATTCCAAAAAGCTGCCCTCTTTTGCATGCTTCTCTGATGGTTCCATTATAATTTTGTCCTGAAAAACTACAGATTTGTCTTCCACCATGTCTAGACTTATGAAAAGAAGGACTAGGGGAGACAGGATAGCAGTCTTCCAATATCTCAGGGGCTGCCCCAAAGAAGAGGGAGTCAAACTATTTTCCAAGGCACCTGAGGATAGAACAAGAAGCAATGGGTGGAAACTAATCAAGGAGAGAAGCAACTTAGAACTAAGGAGAAACTTCTTAGTGAATGCCCCAACACTGGAAGCCTTTAAGAAGAGATTGGGCGCCCATTTGTCTGAAATGGTGTGAGGTTTCCTGCCTGAGCAGGGGGTTGGACTAGAAGACCTTCAAGGTCCCTTCCAATTCTGTTATTTTGCTATTCTGTTAAAGATACAGTTGAAAAGTGAATGGGTGACGTGGCTAGAATGGAAACAGGCAAAGATGAGTATCTTGAAGAACTGGTGAAGTGCTAGATGGCATCTTCAGGAAGAGGATTCAGTGAACAACAAATTTTAAAAAAACATTTCATTAAAAAAACATTTCAGAAAAATATCTCAGGGGCTGCCACAAAGACGACAGTCAAACTATTCTGCAAAGCACCTGAGGGTAGGACAAGAAGCAATGGGTGGAAACTAATCAAGGAGAGAAGCAACTTAGAACTAAGGAGAAATTTCCTGACAGAACAATTCATCAGTGGAACAGAAGTTGCCTCCAGAAGTTGTGAATGCTCCAACACTGGAAGTTTTTAAGAAGATGTTGGATAACCATTTGTCTGAAGTGGTGTAGGGTTTCCTGCTTAAGCAGGGGGTTGGATTAGAAGACCTCCAAGGTCCCTTCCAACTCTGTTATTCTAATCTATTCTATTCTAATTGGTATGAATTTCTTCTCCCATACCTAGATGACTGAGTAAATGGGACTCAAATGTTATGGAGTCAGAAAAAGGAGTAATTAAAGAAATAGAATAGAAATAAATTTTAATATTTTCATAACCAATAACATTGATACTTCGCACATAGCAGATAAGCCCTGTTTCTGCAACCTGATATCCTTCCTAGAGGATGAAAATTAAATGAGCCAACATGGTTTAATTCTTCAAGCTTGCTTTTCTCTTAATGTTGACATAGGTAGATTGCTTGGAGACATGGTAGTCTTTTGCACATTTCAATCCCCTCACTCAAGATATATGGGAACTGGATGAAGGACTTAATGAATCTATTAAAATTAATCCTTCTATTAATATTATTAATATTAATCCTTCTATTAATTTATATCTAACTTTAAATATTAAAATTAAGCCTTCAGAGGTTGTGGGTGCTTCATCACTGGAGGCTTGTAAGAAGAGATTGGGCAGCCATTTACAATGCAATGCAATGCAATGCAATGCAATACAATAGCAGAGTTGGAAGGAACTTTGGAGGTTTTCTAGTCCAACCCCCTGCCTAGGCAGGAAACCCTACACCACTTCAGACAAATAGCTATCCAACATCTTCTTAAAAACTTCCAGTGTTGGGGTATTCACAATTTCTAGAGGCAAGCTGTTCCACTGATTAATTGTTCTAACTGTCAGGAAGTTTCTCCTCAGTTCTAAGTTGCTTCTCTCCTTGATTAGTTTGTCCTACCCTCAGGTGCTTTGGAGAATAGTTTGACTCCCTCTTCTTTGTGGTAGCCCCTGAGATATTGGAAGACTGCTATCAGGTCTCCCCTAGTCCTTTCTATTAAACTAGACATACCCAGTTCCTGCAACTGTTCCATTTGTCTTGAGCAAGAGGGTTGGACTAGAAGACCTCCAAGTTCCCTTTGACCTCTGTTATTCTATTATTCCTGATATGTTCCCTGTTTCCAAGGAAGCTTTCAATGTTGCATAACTATTTTTCCTTCAGCAATATCATTAAAAATGTTGGCCATGAACTGAGAGCATAGCCACCACTGATGATGATACCTAGTTTGCACAACGAATTATCTGCAAGCAAACAACCAAACTCAGAGAGCACTAAGGTCTCCTCATGAAAATATAATTTACGGAGTTCTACCTTAGCTCAAAAAGTAATACTTGAGAGAGAAGCATTTTCGGACCCTGATGTCCATCCCATTCTGATCAGGGATCCAAACCAAAAAGTTCCAGATAGATGGATGTCTAGCTTTGATGACATTGGGAAGTGGAATCCATGCCTTTCTAGAGAACTGAGTCTACTGTCTTGGTATCCTGTGTGGATCTTTCCTCAAAGCCCTCTAAAGTCTTTTGTTTCTCAAAGCTCTACAGTCCCAATTCCTTCATCTTCTTTTGCAGAACCAGCTTTTCGCTTCTGAGCATTTGATTTGTTTCTAAGTGAGTTAAATTCACATTTATTTCTGCCACTTTCATTCTCTTTGCCTCCATCCCATGCTCAGGTTCACTTGGAAATTGTTACTAATTCAACTCAATTGTGTGTCTTCAACAAATGGGATGGGCCTTCCTTCCACTTCCTCATCCAACCATGAATAACAATGTTGAGGAGCTGACACAAGATTGAACACTGGATGCTTCCTTTAGGTTTGTTTTCATCAAGAAACTCATCTCAAGCCAGTCCTCTTCATTGTTCCTCTAATCAGCTTGCAAACATGCCATAGTCAACTTGCCACAGCCAACTTGCCATGATCAAATTGCCATGGTCAACTCACCATGGCCAACTCGCCATGGTCAACTTGCCATGGTCAACACACCATGGTTAACTCACCATGGCCAACTTGTCACAGCCAAATCACCACAGTCAGCATGCTGCAGGACAACTCACCATGGCCAACTTGCCATGGTCAATTCACTGTAGCCAACTCGCCATGGTCAACTCACCATGGCCAATTCACCATGGTCAACTCATCATAGCCAACTTGTCAATGGCCGAATCACCACAGTCAGCGCGCTGCAGTTCAACTCACCCTGGTCAACTCATCATGATCAACTTGCCATGGTCAACTCACCATGGCCAATTCACCCTGGTCAACTCACCATGGCCAATTCACCATGGTCAACTCATCATGGTCAACTTGTCATGGCCAAATCACCACAGTCAGCATGCTGCAGGACAAATCACCCTGGTCAACTCACAACAGCCAACTCACCCTGGTCAACTCACAACAGCCAACTCACCCTGGTCAACTCACAACAGCCAACTCACCCTGGTCAACTCACCATGGCCAAATCACCATGGCCAACTTGGTCATCTCATCATGGTCAACTTGCCATGGTCAACTCACCATGGCCAACTCACCATGGTTAACTCATCATGGCCAACTTGTTGCAGCCAAATCACCACAGCCAGCATGCTGGAGGACAACTCACCATGGCCTATTCGCTGCGAGACCATTTAACAATGCTGTTTAATTATTTAAAATAAATTTTAAAATATTTTAATTTTTGCCATTTACATTTCATTCTGTCCCTCCATAATGCATCCTTTCTTTAATGATTCTATTCTGCTATTTCTTTGATATCTGGATAACTCTTGTCCTGCAGAGAATTGCCCTGTGGCCAGTTGGCTGTACTGAATTGGTCATGGCAAGTTGGCCATGATGAATTGTCATAGACCCACCACTGGGTGATTTATCAAAGGCTTTCCTGAAAATAAGATGTATTTGCTCTAGAGCACTCTTAAACTTAGGAAGGAAATTTAAACTTCTGTGCCCAACCAATCCCTTGATCCCTTATGTTTCATTCTGGAATCTTCTCCAGATTTCCACTGCAATGAGAATTTGTTCTCACTGAATCCTCTTCCTGGAGGTGCCATCTAAGCACTTCACCAGTTTCTCAAGATACTCATCTTCACCTGCCTCCATTCTAGCCCCTTGTCACCCATTCACTGTTCAACGGTATCTTTACTGTTATTAATAACAGAGTTGGAAGGGACCTTAGAGGTCTTCTAATCCAACCCCCTGCTCATAACCCCTATGCCATTTCAGACAAATGGTTGTCCAATCTCTTTTTAGAAATCTCCTGTGTTGGGGATCCCACAACTTCTGGAGACACGCCGTTCCATTGATTAATTGTTTCTGCTGTCAGGAAATTTCTCATTTCTAGGTTGCTTCTTTCCTTGATTAGTTTCGATCAGTTGCTTCTTGTCCTGCCTTCAGGTGCTTGTAGAAGATAGCTTAACTCCCTCTTCTTTGTGGCAACCCCTGAGATATTGGAAGACTGCTATCACATCTCCCTTAGTCCTTCTTTTCATTAAACATAACCCAGTTCCTGCAACCGTTCTTCATATGTTTTAGCCTCCAATCCCCTAATCATCGTTGTTGCTCTTCTCTGCACTCTTTCTAGACTCTCAACATCTTTTCTACATCGTGGTGACCAAGATTTTTGTCTATTGGTGAATGTGAGCTTTGTGATGAATTCAAGCCTCTCTGACGCCTTGGTAATCCCTTTCCAATAAACACAGTATCTTCAATCTTGACAGCAGGAGGCACCAATTCCCTTATACCGGTGTCTACTCTCCTGCTTCCGAATCTGATTCTATTTAGGCAACTTGGAAGCACAATCCTACACTAGTTCGTTCTATCAAGAAGTAAGTCCCACCACGGATCTTAATGGGACTTTTCTCCAGGATGCTTTGCAGTCTCGGAAATGGAAGTTGGGTCAGACTCTTCCTATATTTACGGTACTAAGGCTAACAATCTGAGTCATGTCTGTTCTTTATTTTTATTATCTCAATTTACATGCCCATCCCAAATTCATAATTTTGGCCGCTTACAGAAATGAATTGTCATCAGAAAGGTTGGCAGACTCCCTAGTGCCTCGTAAGAGAGTGAGTTCCCGTTACTTCTCTCAGCTTCTGCCAACCTAGCAGCTGAAAAGTAGAAAAATAGGGACCACCTTTGGTGGGAAGGTAACAGTGCTCCATGCACCTTCGGCGTTTAGTCATGCTGACCACGGAGTCTTCAGACAGCGCTGGTTGAAAACTAGTGCTGGTTTTTAAGTCACCACGCTATAAAAAAGATGTTGAAACTCTAGAAAAAGTCCAGAGAAGAGCAACAAAGATAATTAGGGGACTGGAGGCTAAAACATATGAAGAACGGTTACAGGAACTGGGCATGGCTAGTCTAGTGAAGAGAAGGACCAGGGGAGGACATGATAGCAGTCTTCCAATGTTTGAGGGGCTGCACCAGAGAGGAGGGGTCAACCTATTTTCCAAAACATCTGAAGAAATAATGGATGGAAACTGAACAAGGAGAGATTCAACCTGGAAATGAGGAGAAATTTTCAGACAGGGAGAGCAATCAACTTATGGAAGATAAATTGCCTTCAGAAGTTGTGGGAGCTTCACTACTGGAAGCTTTCAAGAAGACACTGGACTGCCATCTGTCAGAAATGGTATAGGGCAGTGATGGCGAGCCTATGGCACGCGTGCCACAAGTGGCAGGTGGAGCCATTTGTCAGGGCACGCAAGGCGCTGGCCAGCTGAATTCACCTTTTTAAAAGCTATTTTTCACCTTCCCCAGGTTCCAGAGGCTTTATAGGAGCCTGGGGAGGGCGAAAAGAGCCTCCCCCGCCCCCCGGAGGCTTCAGGGACCGTCCCTGAAGACTTCGGAATGCTTAAAACCACCCTCCGAGCAAACCGGAAGTGACTTCCGGGTTGCTCGGAGGGTCGTTTTAAGCGTTCCGAAGGCTTTAGGGACCGTCCGGAGGCTTCCCTGACACCTTCGGAGCGCTTAAAACCACCCTCCGAGCAACCCGGAAGTCACTTCCAGTTTGCTCGGAGGGTGGTTTTAAGCGCTCCGAAGGCTTCAGGGATGGTCCCTGAAGCCTCCGGGGGGTCGGGGGAGGCTCTTTTCGCCCTCCCCAGGCTCCTATAAAGCCCCTGGAGCCTGGGGAGGGCGAAAAAAGCATGTAAAAATGGGGGGGGGTCACGCGTTGTGCGCACATGCGCACTGGGGGGGGTCACGCGTTGTGCGTGCATGCGCACTGGGGGGATCACGCGTTGCATTATGGGTGCGGCACGCCCGCACTCAACCCCCCTGCGCTCCCCCCACTTGTGGCACGCGAGCCAAAAAAGGTTCGCCATCACTGGTATAGGGTCTCCTGCTTGGGCGGGGGGGGGGGGGGTTGGCCTAGATCTACGATGTCAAACCTATGGCACGTGTGCCACAGGATTCCCCCTCCCGTCACTCCACCTATAAACTCTTTGGGAAGGACCACACCATTAGCCAGCTGTCCTTACTTTCTTCTATGACGTCTTCTCCACAGCTGTTCCTTTCTCCTATCAATTCAACATCTACGCACATCAGGGACAACCTCCCTCTGTTCCTACTCACTGCTTCCTGACTCAGATGCCACCTGGTGGCCAACAGGCCTCTCTAGTTCCTGCTCTGACTCCAAACACCCTCCAGAGTCTTCCTCATCCTCCAGAGCAGTCCCATAATGGTCTGAGCTGTCAGAGTCCGCCAACAACTCAGGCGGTGGCTGCTGGACCACAACAGGATATTACTATAAGCTCCCAGGTGAAAAATGTTGATCCTTAGTAGGGTGTCCATTCTTATAGTTCCTTAGTAAAATTTCAGAGAAATTGGAATAGGTTTAGAGTAGGGCAAAAAGGGAACTAAAAATCAAGAATGATGAAATGAGATGGAAGGAATGGCTGTAATTAATTTTCAGAAGAAGTGACTACGGGGCGACACGTTAGTGCTGCTCAGAGGTCAAGAACTGGACTTACCATTTGAGAGTGGGCAGCACAGCATAATAGATGTAAACCATTGGAAAATAGGTTCCTGTTGAATGTTAGGCCTCCACAGCCTTAAACATCCTTTCTAACTCTAAAAGATGCGTCTCTTCTATGATCCCTTGCAATTCCAAGAGCTCTAAGGGAGATCAATAGGGTAGGAGAAATCCTTTTGCGATTTGCAGAGTGATTGTGTGTGTCGATCCCAATTCTGCCAGTCGATTTGTGTGATGGAACGATGGGCTGATTCAAGAATTGCAGAACAAGAGAGTTGGGAAGGAGGTCTTCTAATTCAACCCCCTGCTCAAGCCAGAGGTCCTATACCATTTTGGACAAATGGTTGTCCAATCTCTTCTTGAAACCCTTCAATCATGGAGCACCCACAACTTCTGAAGGCCAGCTGTTTCCCTGATTGATTGTTCCCGCCATCAGAAAATTTCTCCTTAATTCTAATTTCAATCTCTCTTTGTTAAACTTGCATCCTTTACTTCTTGCCTGTCCTCAGGTGCTTTAGATAATAGGTTGACCCCCGTCTTCTCCATGACATTCCTCAATATTGGAAGACTGCTATCAAGTCACCCCAGTCCTTCTCTTCATGAGACTAGATAACTGTTCCCCCAACAGTTCATCTTATGGTTTAGCCGCCAGTCCCCAAATCATCTTAGCTGCTCTTCTCTGCACTCTTTATAGGACAAACTCAACATTTTTCTTGTATCATGGTGACCAAAACTGGACACAATATTTCAAGTGTGATCTTACCAGTATAATAAAGTGGTGCTAACCCTTCACATGATCTTGATACTATCCCACGGTTGATGCAGCCTAGGATTGTGTTGGCTTTTTTTGGGGGGGGGGGGGGCAGCTGCAGCAGACTTCTGGTTCATACTTAAATGGTTGTCTACTAGGACTCTCAGATCCCTCTCACCGTTACTACTGTTGAGCCAGGAAGTATTCTATACTTCTACGTATGGTTTTTCTTGCCTAAGTGTAAGACTCACTGCTTTTCTCACTTGAGAATTTCATTTTCTTGGATAGGGCCCAATGGTCAGATCTGTCGAGATCCTTCTGGATCTTGAGCCTATCTTCTAAAGAGATTCCTTATGTCCTATCATTGCAGTGAGTTTCCCACTTCCTCAAAAGACTCCAGATTACTCATAGGAATCCTTTGAGCAACTCTACGGCTGAATCATTCATGCATGTTGTTGTCTTGGCGTCATTTCTTTTTTCTTTTTTAAACCACTTTTTCTTGTTATCCCCTTTGGACAGAAACTGTGCCTCATTACACGGTTACTCTGCCCACCGGTGAGTAAGCGACGGTGCCTGTTGCAACGCTGCTTTCCATCACAAGTAGAGCTGACACTTCCCTCTTACACAACCCTCACAGATCTCCGTTGTAGTGGAAGCATCATCCCAGCTAGGAGGGGGTTGGTTTTGGCATTACTGCAGCTTTGCTCGTACAGAGGCCAGATGTACATACTATGCATGGGCACATTTGTACAAAAAATAGGTCTGAGCATGCGCAAAATGTTTTTAAAAAGGGGAAAAAATACATTTCGCAGAACCGAAATGCGCAGAACTGAAAATCAAGATGGCGGCCCCGTAGGAGAACCGGTTCGGGGGAGTGGCAGGCCTGGGTCACTGCTGGTTCCAATGACCCAGGCCGCCAAATCACTACCAGTTCGGCCGAACTGCTCCAAACTGGTAGGAACCCACCTCAGATCCCAGCTCATTTCTCTCTTTGTGAGAATGGCAGAAAATATTATTGGCAGTTCACTCCCTTCTACATACCTATAAATGTTGCTTGACCAGGGTTCAAAGCAGGGGTTCTGCCAGTTCTAAGCTCTTCTATAGAAGAGGTTCCACAAATCTACCGTGCCGTTCAGAACCGGTTCCAGCTCCCTCCCCCTGCCCATCCGCACCACGCTTGCCCCGCCCGCCGCTCACTGATTGGCTAGCTCACCCATCTAAGAGTCCTATCTAAACCTTGAAGTCTTAAAGTTGTCACGGTTGAACACCCCTGGGGTTTTTTTCCTAAAGGGTTAGTGGTGCAAGGGTCTTGTAACTTGACAGCTTTAAGACTTGCACACTTCAATGCCAGAGTTCCTGAGCCAACATGACTGGAGGAGGAATTCTGGGAGTTGAAGTCCACAAGTCTTAAAGCTGTCAAGTTTGAACACCCCTGAGGTTTTTTTTTTCTAAAGGGTTAGGGGTGCAAGGGTCTTGTAACTTGACAGCTTTAAGACTTGCGTGCTTCAAATGCCAGAGTTCCTGAGCCAACATTTTGGTTGCTAAGCAAGAGCGTTGTTAAGTGAGTTTCACCACATTTTACAAGTTGGCCACACCCATCCAATCACATGACTGCCAAGCCACTCCCACTCGGTCACATGGCTGGCAAGCCACTCCCACAAAGCAGGTCACACACCTACAGAAGAGGTTCTAAAAAGATTTGAAACCCACCACTGGTTCAAAGTATGGTTTGGGATGCTACACATCCTCTTCACAACCTGTTTTCCTTGCCACCTTCTGGGAGGGGGCTTTGTTGTACCCCAAACAGAACATCTACAGTAGATTCAGCCACAGTTTGGTTCCATGCAGTATCAACCTAGTGTCCTCTTTTCACTATGTATACAAGATGGACAGTGATTAATATTTACATGTGTTAGAGTGTAGATATATGAATATGTAGGGATGGCTCAGTTTCGAATCCCTAGTGCCGCATAACGGAGTGAGCTCCCACTACTTCTCCCAGCAAGTAGAAAACTAGGGGCCACTTTGGTGGGAAGATAACAGCGTTCCGTGCGCCTTCCAGGAGATGGGAACTGAATATTCAGCCAGCTTAGAAATATCACCTCGGATCTGATTAAGTGCAGGTGGTCCTTGCCTTACGACCATTTAATGACCATTCATTGTAACTTTGAACAGTCACTAAATGGAACTGCTGTAAGTTGAAGACGACCTGCATCTTAGGTTTTGTTCTGCACTGCGACAATTTGGTCATCTAGTTGTTATATGGCATTTTAGGTTGCAAGAAGGAATGGCTGCAACCGACTAATCTATTTAAAGCTGCAGGAGAAGAGGTATTTAAAATGCTAACAGCTCAATGTCATCAAATATGAAAAGGACTGTTTGCCCTAGAGATTGGAAAAGGGAGCTTAGAGATCCAGCAATGACGATGTGATGAACTGCTAATTACTGGAGTATTGGATGAATTCCTCCTGCAAAGAGAAGTTTTATTTGACATGGTTAAGGAGAAGAATAGAGGCATGCGTAAGAGGTAGAAGCACCATCAAGAACAGGAAGGTCTTAAAAAGAGATCAGGTAGCTAATGTAAAAAGGGACACGGTGGCTCAGTGGCTAAGACACTGAGCTTGTCGATCAGAAAGGTCGGCAGTTCGGTGGTTCAAATCCCTAGTGCCTCGTAATGGAGTGAGCTCCCATTACTTGTCCCAGCTTCTGCCAGCCTAGCACTTCAAAAGCACGTAAAAATGCAAGTAGAAAAATAGGAACCACCTTTGGTGGGAAGGTAACAGCGTTCCATGCGTCTTCGGCATTTAGTCATGCCAGCCATATGACCACGGAGACGTCTTTGGACAGCGCTGGCTTTTCAGCTTCGAAACGGAGATGAGCACTGCCCCCTAGAGTCAGGAACGACTAGCACATATGTGTGAGGGGAACCTTTACCTTTAGCTATCATAAGATCAGTAACAAAGGGACCAAGATAACATAAGGAAGAGGCATATTTTTGCTTTATTGATGAGAGCAAGGTCAACACGGAGCATATTAAGGCTAATGGTTTTATTTTTCCAGAACACTTGTCTATTATCTTGAGAAATGTTTGCAATGTACGAGCAAACCCTTCTTGGAAAAAAAATTAGAATAATTCAGAGGAACAAAGGAAGCACCAGATAATCTATTTTCTGATTTTTACAACAAAGTTAGAGTAGCCGAACCAGAAATAAAAAGAACGATAGCTGGCAACCACACACTGAAACATTTGAGACAAGCAAGCTACCTCATTGGCTTAGCTAAAAATATTAGGTTATGTTGTTAATGATTATAGGATATATAATATCATCTTTGGAAGAACCCGATAGGGAAAGGGGAAATCTTAGTTAAGCTTAAATATTGCGAAGGCTAATGTAATGTTATGGGACGCGGTGGCTCATTGGCTAAGATGCTGAGCTTGTCGATCAGAAAGGTCGGTAGTTCAGCGGTTCGAATCCCTAGTGCTGCATAACAGAGTGAGCTCCCATTACATGCCCCAGCTTCTGCCAACCTAGCAGTTCGAAAGCACGTAAAAAATGCAAGTAGAAAAATAGGAACCCCCTTTGGTGGGAAGGGAACAGCGTTCCATGCACCTTCGGTGTTTAGTCATGCTGGCCACGTGACCACAGAGACGATTTCGGACAGCGCTGGCTCTTCGGCTTTGAAATGGAGAGGAGCACCCTAGAGTCGGGAACGACTAGCACGTATTTGCGAGGGGAACTTTTACCTTAATGTAATGTCAATCAACATGCTTAATGAAGGTTACAATAGATGGCAAAGAAATGGAGATAGCAATTTTGCTTTTTTAAAAAAAAATTAAGGGCAGGTAAAAATGGATAGAAGCAAAAGGAAATTAACCATATGACAAAATGCAGCGTTCGGCCTAAACAAAATCATAAAGAATCAAGGTACTTCTGTGGTAACAAACAATAGGCTAGCTAAAACAATGGTTTTTCCAACAGTGACTGAGAAAGAATGCAGAGAAAGAAGCTCATTGCCTTTAAGTTATGGATTTGAAGACCATTAATAAAAGCCCTGCAGTCTGCAAGAATATCCCATCAATCAATCCCGAAGGAAGTAAAGATTGGCAGCTTCCCCCGAGTTAATGATGTGCAAGCAGGAACTAAAATACTGTTGTGATGCATGTAGATGATGGATAAGAAAAGAAAAATGTATGACTATATTTGGCAAGGTTGAGGGAACAGGTGGAGAGATAAGATTGAGGAGATTGCTAGAACATCCTTGTAAGAGCCAGATGCTCCCACTGTCCTCGACTTACGGCCACGATTGAGTCCAACATTTCTGTTGTTAAGTGAGACATTTGTCAAGTGTATTTGGCCCCATTTATGACCTTTCTTGTCTCAGTTGTTAAGCAAATCACTGTGGTTGTTAAGTTAGCAACTGTTGTGGCCGCCGGAGTTGGAGCAGAGTCGAACAATGAAGAGGAATATGGGCCAGTCCTGGGGGCTGAAAGCTCAGATGAGGGCTCTGCGTCGGAGGCAGAGAGGGAACTAGACAGCAGCGAGGCAGAGGAACAGCTGGAAACTGTTCCCTGTGTGCGCATGCGCAGAGCTGCCAGAAGACAAGAACAACTAAGAAAGCAGGGTCAACTTGGGAGTAAAGCTGCCCCTTGGAGGTGATTGGCCCCTCCCTTAGGAAACAAAAGAGGGATGCACAAGGAGGGGGCTTTTGCAGGAAACAATTCGTTCCTTCAGTCTTGTCAAGAGTGGAAAGTTCTGTTTGTGACTATAAGAGACTCTGTGCCAAGTTTTGCCTTGCCCTACGCTTGGAACCTGGCAGCTCTCCGAGCGAGATAAGGTGCGTGTGGATAAACATTCCTCTGAAACACGGTTTGCTAAAGCCTCGCTGACTGGGAAGGAAAGGAATTTACAGTCGTGTAAATAAAAAGGGTTTTGCCGGGACCAAGATTCTACTGCCTGCTTTGAAAGGAAGACTGGGTCAGAACAGTAGCACAGTTTTTATGCGGAACTGGCTTCCCCATCGACTTGGCTTGTCAAAGGGTCGCAAAAGGAGGTCACGTGACCTTTGGGACACCGCAACGGTCAGAAATATGAACCAGTTGCCAAACCTCTGAATTTCGATCATGTGTCCGTGGCGATGCTACAAAGGTCGTAACTGCGAAAAACGGTCAGGGGATCCAAATTGAGTTGCTTAGCAGCTGGCTCCTATTTATGTGTCCCGAGGTCATGCGATTTCCTCCCCCCCCCCCCCCCCTTTGCCACCTCTGACAAGCAAAGTTAATGGGGAAGCCAGATTCGCTTAACGACTGTGTGACTAACTTAACAACTGCAATGATTCATTCGTGGGGACTCTAGAAGGAGTGCGGAGAAGAGCAAGAAAGACAATTAGGGGACTGGAGGCTAAAACATATGAGGAACTGGGTCTGTCTAGTTTAATGAAAAGAAGGACTAAGGGAGACACGATAGTAGTCTTCCAATAGCTCAGGGGTTGCCACAAAGAAGAGGGAGTCAAATTGATCTGTGAGACGTCTTCGGACAGCGCTGGCTCTTTGGCTTTGAAACGGAGATGAGCAACGCCCCCTAGAGTCAGGAATGACTAGCACATTCCTTTATCTTACTCCTTTATCTTACTCTAAATATTCTCGCTTCTCCAGAGATTTGTGATTCCCTTTTATACATGATAATTAAACTGAGTTGCTAATTGATTGAATATGACAACAGAAGGACAATTAAGCATGGGTCAAAATATACAAAACATGGACATATATAGAACCTCTAAGATGATGAACAAAGTGAGATGTGTACTGTTTGTTATTGTATACAGTAGATTAAGGGAATTGTAATGAACATTGAACAGTAAAGATTGCCATTTATAGAAAATTAAGGGTAACCTAAACCAAGATATGGAAAAATGGAGAGGGAATATGAGATATACTTACAATGGGAAACTATTGAGTTTTAAAGACAGAATCACAAGGTGAGTGTATGTAAGGATGCATAATTATATAAATGCAATGATGAAAATAGCTGGGAATTGTAACAAGATCTACATCTTGGCCAAAATGAGGTTGGGGGTGGAAGGGTTTAAAAGAATAATGACTATATATGTATACTTTGTTTTCTCCCTTTTTTAAAAAAAAGGATGAAGATATGTTAAAATTAAATATGTATATTGAAAAGGAATTATAAATATTGTCAACCTAAAATGGAGCTTGCTCAGAGGCTGAAATACACCAAGTAAATGAAATGAAGAGTGGGAAGGAGAGGGGAGAGGTAAGGGAAGAAGAGAGGGATAGGAGAGAGGATAGGAGCGGGAAGAGGAGGAAAGAAAGGAGGAGTGGAAAGGGGAGAGAGGAGGAAGAGAGAGGAAGGGGAAGTAGAGAAGAGAAGGATGACAGAGGGAAGAAAGGAGGGAGGGAGGGATAGGAGAGAGGGCGGGGGGAGGAGAGAAAGGAGGAGTGGAAAGGGGAGAGAGGAGGAGGAGGGAGGAAGGGAAAGTAGAGAAGAGAAGGATGACAGAGGGAAGAAAGGAGGGAGGGGGAGGAGAGAGGGAGAAGAAAGTGATGGATAAGGTACAATTATGGTGTATGGAGAGCAGAAGAGCCAATAACTGATTTTGGGAGTTGATGGCAAGATGAATTGATGTAAACATCTAATAATACAATATGACGTTGGCCATATAATAGTGTACATTTGGTTGTATGTTATGAAAATGGAAAAATAAAAAAACTTTAAAAAAAAATAAATGTTCTTTCTTCTCAATCTTAATTTTGCAGTGATAAAAAAACAACCACCACAATGGATCCCTTGTAATCTCATGAAAAAATAGACACCGTTTCGAATCGCAGCCTTGCCTTTGAAATGGAAAATGGTGCAATCAGAAAGGCATGGATATACATAATGTTACTCAACCGGTGTTGTAACGTGAATACAAAGTTAGACAATCTTCTGGGAAGCCCTTTGCAAATCTACCTGTCAACTTCCTGATTATACCGAACTGGTCCAAGGTGAAAAACTTCAATTCCTCAACAGTCTGTCAGATGTCACAACTCTATTTATTCCAGCTAAGCCTTTTGCCTTCAGGCAAAACAGAATATTGAGTAGTATCTTTCTTTGCTATTCGGCGCAGATGAGATGAGCAGAGAGAACTTTCCTTGGTTCTTCCTGCCAAATGGAACCTATTAAAATCCACTCTGGGACGCATTTATTAGTATCTAGAAAGGCAGCATTAGCATCGTTTTTCTCGTCTTCTCCTTGTCTTTCTTATGACTGTAACTTTGTTGCTTGCCTCTTACGATTTATATTGTTTGCTTAGAATCCTAGTATGATGGATGTTGATTGCTTATTTAGTATCCCTGACTATCACAAAGTGTTGTATCTCATGTTTTATGATAAATGCATTTTACCATGACTACAATAGTCACCTATCACTATTGTTGTATGTACACTGAGAGCTACTGCACCAGAGACAAATTCCTTGTGTGTCCATTCACACATGGCCAATAAAGAATTCTATTCTATTCTATTCCATTTTCCTATTCTATCCTATTCTATTCCATTCCATTCCATTCTATATATTCTATTCTATTCCATTCCATTCCATATTTTTATTCTATTCTATTCTAGTTTATTCTATTCCATTCCATTCCATTCCATATTTTCTTTTCTATTCTATTCTATTCCATTCCATTCCATATTTTCTATTCTATTCTATTCCATTCCATTCTATATTTTCTTTTCTATTCTATTCCATTCCATTCCCTATTCCATTCTATTCCATTCCATTCCATATTTTATTTTCTATTCTATTCCATTCCATATTTTTTATTCTATTCCATATTTTCTATTCTATTCTATTCCATTCCATTCTATATTTTCTTTTCTATTCTATTCTATTCCATTCCATTCCCTATTCCATTCCATTCCATATTTTCTGTTCTATTCTATTCCATTCCATATTTTTTATTCTATTCCATTCCATTCCCTATTCTATTCTATTCTATTCCATTCCATATTTTCTATTCTATTCTATTCTATTCCATTCCATTCCCTATTCTATTCTATTCTATTCTATTCCATTCCATATTTTCTTTTCTATTCTATTCTATTCTATTCTACTCTACTCTACTCTACTCTACTGTATTCTATGCTATTCTAAAGTGAGAGATTTGTTAAGTGAGTTTTACAACATTTCTTGCCATGGTTGTTAAATAAATCACTGCAGTAGATAATTTAGTAACATGGTTGTTAAGAGAATCTTATTTCCCCATTGACTTTGCTTATCAGAAGGTCGCAAAACAGATCACATGACCCTGGGACACAGCGATGGTCATAAGTATGAACCAGTTGCCAAGCGTCTGAATTTGGATGACCTGATCATAGGGCGGTTACAAAGATTGTAACTATGGAAAAAGGGCCATAAGTCACATTTTTCAGTTATAACTTTGTACGGTCACTAAATGAACTGTCGTAAGTCGAGGACTGCCAGTTTAAGCAATTTGTTGCATTGCAAAGTGATGCAGCAATAAGAAATAAAAGTACAATGATGTGAATTAAAAGAAGGGTGGAAGAAGACCAGGAAACCAGAGGGGGGGGGGGGGGGTCAGCTAAATTAGTCCAGCAGACACCTTCATGGGTGTCTTTTGCTCAAGCAAGGGGTTGGATTAGAAGACCTCTATGGTCCCTTCCAACCTTGTTATTCTATGTTTTATGTTCTATGAATCCCCAGGTCAATTAGCAGACCCAGGTCTTCAGGCCCTAAAGGAAGGATTGGAGGATGGAGGGGGGGCAATCTCACCCTCCAAGGGGCAGAAATACCTGCAATGAAGGTGGAAAATCACTTCTTTGTACATATTTTTTTCATTTGCTTTACTATATCCTTTTTTTTCTTTCTTGTTATTTTTCTTTCCATTTTCCTTCTGTGCACTTTCTATTCTTTCCTTCTTCTTCATTTTGAGTTTGGATCAGTTTTTATTGTTGCCGTTGTAATTTTTAATGAAATGACTATATATATATATATATATATATATATATGTATGTGTGTGTGTGTGTGTGTGTGTGTGTGTGTGTGTGTATGTATGTATGTATGTATGTATGTATGTATGTATGTATGTATTTGTGTTACAACCCCTGGTATGCCCAAATATGGGAGGGAACTCACTACTCCACCTTTCTGTCTATCGGCTCACTGCAGTAGACCATCCAGGCAGTAAACCATATTTTTAATATGGTTTTAATATGGTTCGAATCCCAGTAAGGGTATGGCTAGCTGATGAGAGCTAAATAGCTTGAAATAGATCTATACTAGTCTCCCTTTATTTATTTATCAGCACAAATACAACACACAGACACACACACACACACACACACAAATATATCCATATATTTACTCAAAGTCAACAGCACCTGGATATCACCTAATCCATCAAATGGATGGTGGCATTTCACCACAGCAATGTTGGTAGCAGCAGTAGAAAGTAGAAAAAGAAAATATGTGATGGATGTGTGTATGAAGGAGGTGGCGGTGTGATAGGCCCTTCACACTACCTCCCTCTTTCGTACACAAATCTATCAAAAGGTAGTGGTAGTTTCTTAGCAAGAAGGAAGCATGTTCAAAGAAAGGCGATGAGATAAGAAATAACACACCCAAAGTTGCTTTTTCAAGAGGTAACTGGACTTTTTCTGTTTTTTCTTGAAGACATTTCACTTCTCATCCAAGAAGCTTCTTCGGTTGAGAATTGAAGAAGCTTCTTGGATGAGTAGCGAAATGTCCTCAAGGAAAAACAAAGTCCAGTTGCCTTTTGATAAAGCACCTTTGGGACAACCATGACCGGGATGACTGAGAATCTCCACAGACAATACAATTCACAGTTAGATCAGAGTCATATATCCTCCATGTGGTCAGCTACCCAGACTCACAAGTGGTTCTGCTTCACCATTAAACCATCTTTCCAAGCAGCCTCCATGTTTCCAGTGTCTTCCCCCCCTCCCCTTAGAACTGAACCCAGAAGGACATTTCTTCCAACACAGCAGTACAACTTCCTTCAAACCGTGAGGCCAAACCCATTTGGGAAACTGATTTTAAGAGTATCTGCTCAGTGGTAATAAAATTTAATACTGCGAGGCCAAGAAGGAACATGGAGATGGTAAATATTTGTCTAGCACCAGTTTCTGCTCTGATACCGGCTTCCAGTTGACCTCCTGTTGGCATTCCATGTAATTTATCTTTCAGAGGGTAGCGTCTGGCCTTTTCATGACCCAAGATAAGGAGGAAGGTGGCTGAGACTCCATCAGAGGCTAGCTTGGACTTCATGGCATTTTTCCAGCTGGGAGCGTAGTCTTCTGCCAACATAAAGTTTGAAAAGCCAAAGGCAGAAATATTGGATCATTAGCCAAGAGCTGACTATCGACTTCCAGACAATAACTCTCATCCTCACCTCAATCTGGAAGAATAGGTGTCAAAAAAGGAATTATTTTGGGGGTTTCATGAATCATATTAATAATAAAGGGGAATACCGAATTTTTCGGAGTATAAGACGCACCAGAGTACAAGACGCACCAGAGTATAAGATGCACCAGAGTATAAGACGCACCAAGGTTTTGAAGAGGCAAATTTTTTAAAAAAGCTTTTGCATTCTGCGAACCTCCCCAAAACGTCTCATTTTTCATGAAAATGGGCTCGTTTCCCTCCCCCAAAAGGGCATGAATAGCTCTTAGGAGGCTTGTAGAGTGTTGCTTGGTTGAGGGGAGCCAAAAACAAGCAAAAAACTGCCTGTTTTTTGTAAAAATGGCTCTGGTTTTTCCCCCCCAAAAAAAGGGCATTAGGATGCTTATAGAGTACTCCGGGGGCTGTGGGGGGGACTGAGCAAAAACCGGCCCATTTTTCACTCATTTCTGCCCACCCCAGCCCCCAGGAGCACTCTGAAAGCCTCCTAAAGGCTATGCATGGCCATTTTGGTGAAGGGGGCGGGGTTTCAGGAGGCAAAAAAATGATGCATTCAGTGTATAAGACGCATCCAGATTTTCAGCCTCTTTTTTGAGGGAAAAAGGTGCATCTTATGCTCTGAAAAATACGGTATTTCAATTATTATGTTTAAAAGCGTCGGTAATCTTTGTTCTTCCTCTCTTCGCTTTTTCAAAAACAAACAAATAAAGGAGTGAAATTTGCAGGCAGAAGGAGCCTATCATGAGAAGCTTCTGAGGCCAATTCAGGCAGTTCAAAACCATTTTATGCAAAGAGAGGAGAACATTTCCTCTTTTTTTTTCGTTCCTGATGCAGCAGAATTAATTGTCGGCCACCGGAAAGCTTGAAAAACCATCCGCGATGAACTCCCTGATCTTCCTTATAAAAGAAAATAGTCATTAACTCTGTCAGCTAAGTAAGAGAGCTGACAGAACATATCCATCAATGAACTAAAGAGGTTTGATGGGAAATAACAAGGAGAACAGACTGGAGCATGTAAATCTTCAACTTCCCGTCATCCCAGGTCCTCCCTCTTTCAAAACTCTGGGCTAATCTGATTTCTGGAGATCAGAGATGGATCTGCCATTTCTCAAAGAGGACTTCCTCCCCTCTCCTGCCAGGCATTTAATAAGCCAAAAGAGATTTTGGTTCCCTCCAAAATTCTCATTTTAGTCCTGGGTAAGTTAGCAAATCAAAGAAGCCTCTGAATTGGATGGGATGAGCTGGAGCTACCCCTGGCTAGGAATTCCTCAAAGCTCAAACAGGGGTGGGATTCAGCTGGTTCGGACCGGTTCGGGCGAACTGGTTGTTATGATTTTGCACAGTTCAGAGAACTGGTAAAATCGACAACTGGCTAGCCCTGCCCACTCCACTCACCCTGCCCTGAATATCTTCCCTTCACCATGTGGTCCAGGCCAGTGGTGGGTTCCTTTTACCGTCACTACCAGTATGCTGCTTGAGGTCCTTTTGTGCACGTGCCAGATGTGCGCTGTGAATATACCTGCCATGCGCTGCGCACACATGCACACTCCACTGCCCCTGCGACACCTAGCTGCTCATCAGAGGTCACGCAGGCGCCACACGCTGTGCACGCATGCACAGTTGCTTCAAAAACAGGTATGGAACACGAGCTACCGTAACAGTACAGTGGCTGCTGCTCCCAACTGCTACCAGTATGGCCATACTGACTGGAATCCACCACTGGTCCAGACCATCCAGCTAATGTCCGTGCCTCACCTGCTCTGCTCACCAAAGGTAAGCAAGCCACCTACGTGCCCTTCATCTCAGGGAGACGCCATTCCCCATTCACGTTTTTGGTGAACCAATTGTTAAGTGGGTTGAATCCCACCACTGAGCACAGCCATTATCAATGGTTTCACGAGGTGATAGAGGTTATTTTGTAATAAGGAAGATGACCCACATCTAGTTATTGGATGACCCAGGATCCTCCCTTTGCAGTAATTGCTTCCTCATGGTTTATCCTCCCAAGTCAACACACTCCTGACTTTAGTATTCTCCATCTCCTTCTGCACTTCCTTCCATAGTTTCTGAAAATCATTTCCCCCCCTCCCTCCCTCCCTCCCTCCCTCCCCCCCTCTCTCTCTCTGAATGTCCATGATCTTCATTCATCTCAGTCATCCAAGTCATCCAGGTAGAGTCATCAGGAAGTTGGGTCATGGCAACTGGACTTCCTATTGATTTGAAATATTTTGCTCCTTAACCAAGCAGCTTCTTCAATTTGGCCAGGAAATTTAAGTCCCCAGGAAGTTCAAGAACACAGGTTCAACCATTTCAATTCAGAATAAAGCTGGAAGAGATCTTGGAGGTCTTCTAGTCCAACCCTGTATACATTGGCCAAAAAATATCACAATACCAATTACAAACTGGGCAGATACAACATGTGGATGACCCTCACTCTATCAAGGGCCTTGGAGTACTTATTTCTAACTATCTAAGTGCCAGAGCTCACTGTAATAGCATTGCCAAAAAGGTATTAAGAGTTCTCAAACTAATATTGTGTAGCTTCTTCTCGGGTAATATAGTACTGCTAACCAGAGCATAAAAAACATTTGCTAGACCAATCCTTGAATATAGCTCATCTGCCTGGAATCCACACTGTATATCGGACATTAATACAGTTGAGCAGGTCCAGAGATGTTCACGAGAAGAATCCTCCACTCCTCTGCTCACAATAGAATTCCTTACGCCACCAGGCTTGAAATTTGGGGCTTAGACAACTTAGAACTACGCTGCCTTCGGTCTGGCCTGAGCATAGTATACAAAATTATCTGCTACAATGTCCTACCTGTCAATGACTACTTCAGCTTCAACCACAACAATATACGAGCTCACAGTAGATACAAATTTAAGGTAAACTGCTCCAAACTCGATTGCAGAAAATGCGACTTCTGCAACAGTGGTCAATGCCTGGAATGCTCTACCTGACTCTGTGGTTTCATCCACAAACCCCCAAAGCTTTAATCCTAGACTGTCTACTGTTGACCTCACCCCATCCCTAAGAGGTGTGTATAAGCGCACCAATGTGCCTACCGTCCCTGTCCTACTGTCCCCACTTATTCATATCCATTTCCTGCATTCATAATCATGTTTATGCTTATGTCTGTTATCTTATACATGCCTGACAAAATAAATAAAACTAAACATTAAAATTAAAAGTTAAATTACAATTTTCGTACAAGTGGCTGTCCAGTCTCTTCTTAAAAACCTGGATGAAGCACCCAGAACTTCTGACGGCAAACTGTTCCACCGGTTAATTGTTCTCATGGTTAGGAAGTTTCTCCTTAATACTAAGTTGCTTCTCTCCATGATTAGTTTCCATCCATTGTTGCCGGTCTTGCCTTCTGGTGCTTTGGAAAATAAGTTACAATACAATACAATAGCAGAGTTGGAAGGGACCTTGGAGGTCTTCTAGTCCAACCCCCTGCCCAGGCAGGAAACCCTATACCGTTTCAGGCAAATGGCGATCCAACATCTTCTTAAAGACTTCCAGTGTTGGGGCATTCACAACTTCTGGAGGCAAGCTGTTCCATTGATTAATTGTTCTCACTGTCAGGAAATTTCTCCTCAGTTCTAAGTTGCTTCTCTCCTTGATTAGTTTCCACCCATTGCTTCTTGTCCTGCCCTCAGGTGCCTTGGAGAATAGTTTGACTCTCTCTTCTTTGTGGCAACCCCTGAGATATTGGAAGACTGCTATCAGGTCTCCCCTAGTCCTTCTTTCTCTTAAGCTAGACATACCCAGTTCCTGCAACTGTTCTTCATATGTTTTAGTCTCCAGTCCCCTCATCATTTGTGCCCATCCTCTTTGTGGCAGTCCTTCAAATACTGGAATACTGCTGTTATGTCTCCCCTTCTTTTCTCTAGACTAGCCAAACCCAACTCCTGCCACTGTTTTTCACATGTTTTAATCTCCAGTCCCCTAATCATCTGAGTTGCACTTTTTCCTAAGTCCCAACATCTTTTTTGTAATCGGGGTCACCAAAACTGGATGCGAAACATCTTCCAAGAAAAACAAGGAAGTCCCGTTGCCTCTTGAAAATGCATCTTTGGGAACTAGATCAGGAAGGGCTGTTTTGATAGCGTGGGCTAAAAAATCTGGTCACAATATTCAGCTGGAGGATTGGGAAAGAATTTGGAATAAACATTACGCAATAGCAAAATCTGTCGCCTGTAATGAAAACCAATACAAAACATTTTATCCCTGGCATTCATCCCCCACAAGATTGGCAAAAATATATCCAAAGTTAAATCCAAACGGTTGGAAATGTAAACAGGCGCAGGTGGTTATGCCCGATAGCTAAAAAATATTGGACAAAAATACAAAAATGGTTACAGAAAATTCCAGAAACCCAAATAGAGCTCAAAGCAAAATCGTCCCTTCTTGGGATTATTAAGGGAAAGTATACAAAAGAGATAAAATGTGTAATCTTGCACATAATTACAGCAGCTAGAAAAGTTGGAAAAGTGATACCATGCCGGACAGACGGTTTGATAATCCAAAAGATATTTGATTGCGCAGAGATGGATAAATCCACATTGGAGTTGAAGGAAGACTCGGAATATGATATAGTTTGGGAAAACTGGCATCAATGGATAAATAATAGGAACAGGAAATGTACAGCTTAGCAACATAGATGTATAGATATGGGAATAATTAGGAATGTATAAAAATGTGTTTAAATAACAAATGGTTATGTTAGTACTGCCAACAAGGATTGTAACTTATGCAAAATTATTTTTAAAGGTATTTGTAGTTTAATGTTTCAAATTTTCAATAAAGGCTTAAAAGAAAAAAGAAAAAAAAGGAAGGGCTGTTTTTTATAGCCTAGACATATGATTACGTGATGGAGGATATTTCACCACTCGTCACATGAGGCTTTTGTCATGGAAGCGAAGACACAGTAATCCCACGCCGCATCTGGAGGAAATTTCTTGGTAACCAAGAATGCATTAGCCAGCTCCTGCAGATGAGGGATTTGTTTTTGTTTTTTTGCCCATTACGCATGCTGAAATATTTGAAATTAAGAAGCCCCTTCTTTGGTTTGTTGCTACTGCTATTTTGACAGCAGCGTTTGCCTGCTTAAAGTGGGTTTTCAAAACATAAGAGTAAGCAGAGGTAGCATTCAGCAGGTTTTGACCAGTTCTGGAGAACCAATAGTGGACATTTTGAGTAGTTCAGAGAGCTGGTACATACCATCTCTGGCTGGCCCCACCCCCATCGATTCTCTGCCTCCCGAGTCCCAGCTGATCGGGAGGGAATAGAGATTTTGCAATATCCTTCCTCTAAAGTGGGGAGGGAATGGAGATTTTGCAGGATCCTTCCCCTGGAGTGGGGAGGGAATGGGTTAGGGTTAGGGTTAGGGTTACCCTGCCAACAAAAGTGTGTATAGTTAAGGTGATGGTTTTCCCAGCTGCAGTGGATGGCTGTGAAAGTTGGACCATAAGAAAGGCTGAACGCCAAAGAATGGAGGCCTTTAAACTCTGGTGCTGGAGAAGGACTCCTGCTAGCCCCTTGGCCTGCAAGGCGATCAAACTGGTTAGTCCTGGAGGAGATCAACCCTGACTGCTCTTTAGAAGGTCCTAAATCCTGAAGATGAAACTCAAACACTTCGGTCACCTGATGAGAAGGAAGGACTCACTGGAGAAGAGCCTCATGCTGGGAAGGACTGAGGGCAAAAGAAGAAGAAAGGGACGACAGAGAATGAGGTGGCTGGATGGAGTCACCGAAACAGTCGGCGTGACTTTAAATGGACTCCAGAGGATGGTGGAGGACAGGAAGGCCTGGAGGAATGTTGTCCATGGGGTCCTGATGGCTTGGACGTGACTTTGCAACCAACAACATCAACAACATCCTGCAGAGAAACTCCCTGTATTTCTTTCTCCCCGTGGTTAAATGCAGGGGAAGGAGATCTTCGCTGAGCTCAGGCTGACTCTCAGCACACCCTTTTCCCCAAGCTGGAAAATGACGTAGCTGTTTCAGGGTGGGGATTTTCTCCTCGTGCAAGACAGTGCATGTTACTGATTGTGAAGATCCGGCCTTACGACAGACACTTGTCCCACAACAAAAAACAAAACCAATCCAAATCATTGTGGCTTTTTCCCAGGGGTAATTTTAAACCAGCGATGAGATAAACTCCTCGGCAAAATTTAGAAACTTCCCCGGTCTTCATTTGCCCATCTGTTCAAATTTCTGTTTACTCTTTCCTTCGCTGCTCTTTCTGAAAGTGACGAGACTTAATGACAGGCGGTCCTCGACTTACGATCAGAATTGAGCCCAGGATTTCTGTGGCTAAGGGAAACATTGGTTAAGTGAACTTTGCCCCATTTAACAACAGCTTTTCTTACCACGGTGGTTAAGCGGAAGGCTGCAGTTGTTAAGCTAATAACACAGTTGTTATGTCAATCTGGCTTCCCTGTTGACTTTGCTTGTACCCCACATGGCTGTGGGATGCTGCAATGGTCGTAAGAGGAGGAGGGAGGGAGGAAAACAGAAAAGGAAGGAAGGAAGGAAGGAAGGAAGGAAGGAAGGAAGGAAGAAAAAGAAGAAAGAAAGAAAGAAAGAAAGAAAGGAAGGAAGGAAGGAAGGAAGGAAGGAAGGAAAAAGGAAGGAAGGAAGGAGGAAAGAAGGAAGGAGGAAAGAAAGAAGAAAGGTAAAAATTAAGACAGGGAGGAAGGAAGGAAGGAAGGAAGGAGGGAAGGAAAGGAAGGAAGGAAGGAAGGAAGAATGAAAGGAAAGAAAGAAGGAAGAAATTAAGAAAGAAAGAAAGGAAAGAAAGAAGGAAGGAAGGGAGGGAAGAAGGGAAGGCAGGCAGGCAGTAAAAGGAAGGTAGGTAGGTAGGAAGGTAAGAAATAAAGAAAGGAAGGAAGGAAGGAAGAAAAAGAAGAAAGAAAGAAAAGGAAGGAAGGAAGAAAAAAGGAAGGAGGAAAGAAGGAAGAATGAAAGAAAGAAAGTAAGAAAGAAAGAAGGAAGGAAGGGAGAAAGGGAGGAATTAAGAAAGGGAGGAAGGAAGGGAAGAAAGAAATTAAGAAAGGAAGGAAGGAAAGAAAGAAGGGAGGGAGGGAGGGAAGGAGGAAAGCAGGCAGGCAGGCAGGAAAAGGAAGGTAGGTAGGTAGGTGGGAAGGAAGGAAGGAAGGAAGGAAGGAAGGAAGGAAGGAAGGAAGGAAGGAAGGAAAGAAAGAAAGAAAGAAAGAAAGAAAGAAAGAAAGAAAGAAAGGTCGATTGTTCTCACTGTCCAAGGCAAGATTGATGATGTTACCTAATTTGGGTAACAAAACATCTGCAAGAAAACACCACCAAGAGACCACCAAGGACCCCTCATGTCAGCCCTGAGCTACAAATATTCTCCTCTATTAGAATAGTTGTAAGTCAAGGACTACCTGTAACCTACTTGGAATCTAGCAGTCGTTCTGCATCTTATTATTTCAGTGCATCATAGTTTTTGTAATTTGAGAAGCATCCTGGTGGAGAGTTTACAGTTTGCAAGATAAACACAATAAACAAACGATAGGAACTCCTGGATGTTTTCGGCCAAGTAGGAAAAACCATCATGTTATTAACTCTCTGCCAACCCAGAACTTCATAAAGTCTAGCTCAAGAAAACGGCATATAAAACAGAAGCAGTCCTCAACGTATGACCACAATTGAGCTCAAAACTCCTGTGTTTAAAGTGAGACATTTATTAAGTGCGTTTTGCCCCGTTTTACGACCTTTCTTGTCTCGGTTGTAAAGCGAGTGCACTGCAATAGATAAGTTAGCCACACGGTTCTTAAGAGAATCTCTCTTCCCCGTTGATTCTGCTTGTCAGAAAGTCGCAAAAGGGGATCGCATGACCTTTGGGACAGAGCAACAGTCATAAATACAAACCAGTTGCCAAGCATCTAATTTTGAACATGTAATCATGGGGAGGCGGAAAAGGCGTAACTGTGAAAAATGGTCATAAGTCACGTTTTTCGGAGCTGTTGTAACTTTGAGCAGTCACTAAATGAACCATTCATAAATAGCTTAAATCAGGGGTGTCCAAACTTGGGAACTTTAAGACTTGTGGACTTCAACTCCCAGAATTCCCCAGCTGGGGAATTCTGGGAGTTGAAGTCCACAAGTCTTAAAGTTCCCAAGTTTGGACACCCCTGGCTTAAATCAATAAAGTTGAGAGCTACCTATCATTCATCCTTTCCTCTGTTTTGCTGTTTGTACTGTGATTCCCCGAAAATAAGACAGAGTCTTAATTTATTTCGACCCCAAAAATCAGCGCTTGGCCTTATTTTCGGGGAGGTCTTATTATTTTTGAGGGGCAGGAGGCGGAGAGCGAGGTCACCTCATGGCTGCTGCTGGGTTGCAATATTTTCAGGGAGGGCTTATTTTAGTCCATGCGCTCAAAAGCCCAATTGGGCTTATTATCCGGGGAGGTCTTATTTGGGGGGAAACAGGGTAGATACTCCCAAATGCTTTTCCCCTTGATTAAGCACCAGTGAATAGAACATGCGCAGTAAATGGGATAAGCCTCCTTGGCCTTCTCTCGTGTACAATAATGCTGCCAAACCAGTCCAGCAAGCAGGGCGGGTAGGGGGGAAAATATGACACATTCTACAGGGCCCTGTGAAATTAAACAGCCAGCGAAAGCTCCGACCGGAATAGTCGGTAGAAGATTTCTCGATCGGAGGAATTATGAAGGAAGTTCTGGGCCGCCCCAGAAAGTTAGCATTATCTATTTACCAACTTGATTTTATCGGCTGCCGTTTGCCGCTCAAAATGAATACAGTCAATTGGATACAGTCAATAGTTTAGATTAGATTACAGTTACCGGTAGGCTAACAGAGTTGGAAGGGACCTTGTAGGTCATCTAGTCCAACCCCTTACCCAAGGAGAAGACCCTACACCATTTCTGACAAATGGTAGTTCAGCCTCTTCTTGAAAGCTTCCACTGATGAAGCTCCCACAACTTTGGAAGGCAACTTCTGTCCCATGGGTTGATTGCTCTCCCTGTCAGAAAATTTCTCCTTATTTCTAGGTTGAATCTCTGTTTCCATCCATTATTCTTTATCTGGTCTTCGGGTGCTTTGGAGAATAGCATTGACCCAATCTCCTCTCTGTGGCAGCCCCTCAAATATTGGAAGACTGCTATCGTGTCTCCTCTGGTCCTTCTCTTCACTAGATTAGCCTTGCCCAGTTCCTGCAACCATTTTTCATATGATTTACAGTAGTTTCAGTTCCGGTGTAATTTTAATTCTTGACACTTAAATGAGACAGAGGGAGGTTCCATGAGCCACGAGGCAGAAATGAGCAGTGAAATCTCACGGCACCAGAATGTCCAGGTCACAAAATATCTTCTGTGTCTCTTTAGCACTACGATGGCTAAATTTGTCTGGCACCAAAGAATTCATAGGAGAATCTAAGGTGGGGTGGGGTGGAGGACAGTGTTCAACCTTGGCCTTTTGAGACTTGTGGACTTCAACTCCCAGAATTCCCCAGCCAGTTGAAGTAAGGAACCTTGCTTGACCTCTGATGGCCTGAAAGACCTTCTAAAGGCAGAGAGAAGAGGCCACATGCAACGCCAGAAGATTGGGCTGTAGGCCATTTAGGATTTTGGACCGTAATGCCAACACCTAAAAATGTGCCGGGAGAGGAATTGGCAACTAAAGCCTTCTCTGTGATGGGCCCAGCCCTGTGGAATGACCTCCCCCGTGACATCAGGATTACTTCCGATCTCCGCTCCTTCCGGGTACAGCTGAAGACCCACCTCTTTCAATTATCTGGCCTGGCTCAACCGTAATTTTTCTTACCCCTCCTGACTGTCTTTTTAAATTTTAAATTTTAATTGTACATTGGGTTTCTTACAATTGGGGTATTTTAATGGTGATTTTTAACTGTCTAAATGTTGTAATTTATTACCTCCTCCGTGCATGTGTGTCTTTGTATATATGTATGTTTATGTGTTTGTACTCATGTTTTATGTTCTATATGCTCCATTGTACGCCGCCCCGAGTCCTGTCTGGAAAGGGAGCGGCTAATAAATTCAATTATTATTATTATTATTATTATTATTATTATTATTATTATTATTATTATTATTATTATTATTATTATTATTATTATTATTATTATTCCTAGCGTAATCCTTCTAGTGCAGGGTCCACTTTTTGGACTTTGTATGATCAGCTGCATTTCCATTCAGACCCTTCCGACCAATTCCATGCATGAATCGAATGTCAATGAACCATTTCCATCATTCTCCTCTGGACTGAACTTTGGGTTCTCAACCCTTACTCAAGTGTGTATTGATGCTATGTTTATTCTCCAAACCGATGAACAAGAAGCCAACCATTTTCACCAGGATTCTTCCGAGATAGTAATGATACTCAGAACATAAGAGTCTTCTAGTCCAATCCACTGGTTAGACAGGAGACTTTACACCTGCTCTATGTGATCATAAAAAGAATGTAATCTATGGTTGAAAACAAGACCTATAGCTGTGCATTAAACTGGAGAATTCTATGCTGTTGACAAAATTCACATTGATAAAGAAGATTATTTGTAGCTCAGGGGTGAAATGTGTGATCTTTGGCCCTTGGTTGTTTCCTTACAGACATTTCATGACCCAGCTAGGTAACGTCATCAGTGCCAGTCCCTGTTTGAGTTTACCTGGCTTGAAACATCTGCAAGCAAACAACCAAGCTCAGAGAGCACCAAGGATCCCTCAAAATTGTACGTCATTGGAGTAAGTGATGGCGTTGTGATACGTGTGTTGTTGCTGACTGCCCATAGAGCTGCACGCCTGTATTTTCAGATGACACCCACTGAAGTCACAATGGGAAGGGCTGGCTGTTGTTGCCCAAACAGTTTCCTTGACTACGATCAAGGCATATTCTTCAAAGGTTTGTCACCAATCTGGAAAGAGGAACTGAAGCCAGACGCAAGATTCCGTTGTGGGCCCTAATGACGTGGATGTAGAAATGGAAGGAATGACTGAATCCGATTACTAACACCCTACAAGAGCAACATTCAAAATAATGTACATGATCACAGATGGAATTTGTGTCAGCAGGCAAATGCACCATTGGCAAATGGAGTTTGTGATTCCATCACAAAAAGCGGAGGGACGTATGACCCCTTTTCACACTTACTACCATTGGCGACTTCCCCATGGTGAGGTGATTAAAATCCAGATGACAAGCGAGTCACATTTATGACGGTTGCAGTGTCCTGGAATCACGCGATCCCTTTTTGCGACCTCCTCAAAGTCAATAGGGAAGCCTGCTCCACTTAACAACCAGGTCACTTGTCAACTCCTAACGTTGTTGTAGTGAGAGAAGGGGGGAAGTGCATTCCACGCATACTGTTGGCCGAAGACGGATCTCAGATTACTGCAGCAGGCTTGGGAGGGGTGCATTTCATTGGGGGGAATGTGATTTATGGCACAGACTAAGGGGAGGGGAATTAAAGTTCAGCTATAACTCAAACAAAGCTTAGACCTGACTGTCTGTAAGGTTTCCTAAAAATGCCCTAATTGATTCATGAGTATCGAGTCAAATTTCAATACAAAACAAGTCATTTATTAGAAGCATCATCATCATAGGCAAGATCTTTTCGCAATCAGGTCTGCCCCAATGAGGTGCACCCCTCCCAAGCCTGCTGCAGTAATCTGAGATCCGACTTCAGCCGACAGTGTGCGAGGAATGCACTCCCCCTCCTTCTCTTACTATGACAACGTTGAGAGTTGACATCGCTAACTTAACAACTGCAGCAATTATCTTAATAACAGCAGCAGGAAAAGTCATGAAATGGGGCAAAATTCATTTAACACATGTTTCACTTATGAAACATATGTTTCACTTATCGGCTCAATTGAGGTCGTAAATTGAGGCCTGCCGGTATTCTGTTACAGGTAGTCCTCGGCTCATGACCACAATTGAGGCCAAAATGTATGTCGCTAAGTGAGCAATTTGCTAAGTGCGTTTAGTACCCTTTTACGACTTTATTTGCCACAATTGTTAAGTGTGTCACTGCAGTTGTTACAATTAGTAACACAGTTGTTAAGCGAATCTGGCTTCCCCATTTGATTTTGCTGGTCAGGTCGCAAAAGGGGATCATGTGACCCTGGGTCATTGCAACCGTCATAAATATGAGTCACTTGTCAAACCTCCGAAGATAAGTCACCTGTCCACGGGATTGCTGCAGCGCTCATAGTGAAATACTATCATTTAAAAGAACATTTCTGTAAGATGATGTATTGTTGGTATTGAACACCAGATAAGTTATCTAGAATGTATAAAGGTATTTCCAAAGAATGCTGGAAATGTAAAAGCAAAGAAGGGGCTTCTTATCATTTAAGGTGGACATGTGATAAAGAAAAGACATTTTGGAGTAAGAGTCACAGTCTTAAAACGGAGGTTTAAGATGAAACCAGAAACTTTTTTGGGGGGTTTAATGGAAAAAGACTTGGGGGGGGGATTTTGAACTTTGATCTTAGATATAATACACTATAATACAATAGCAGAGTTGGAAGGGACCTTGGAGGTCTTCTAGTCCAACCCCCTGCCTAGGCAGAAATCCTACACCACTTCAGACAAATGGCTATCCAACACCTTCTTAAAAACATCCAGTGTTGGGGCATTCACAACTTCTGGAGGCAAGTTGTTCCACTGATTAATTGTTCTCACTGTCAGGAAATTTCTCCTCAGTTCTAAGTTGCTTCTCTCCTTGATTAGTTTCCACCCATTGCTTCTTGTTCTACCCTCAGGTGCCTTGGAGAATAGTTTGACTCCCTCTTCTTTGTGGCAATATGTTGACAGCAGCAAAACAGTATGGACAAAAATGGAATTCTCACCATGGTGAAACGAACGACTGCAGAAGCTGATGGAGAATGATGTCAACGATATTGATATGGACTCTTTGTAATGAGTGGAAATTTGTGTTTTGTTTTTTAACGTTTTTTTTAAAAAACTTAATAAAATTATTCTTTTAAAAAAAAGAACAGAATTTCAGATAATAAGGCTGAATCGAAGCTATCCATGACAGCGATTTCTCCTAGCTTGCGAAAATAAAACTTAACCCCTGGTTTTTTAAAAAATAAAAATAAAGGAGAGAGAAGAATCGGAATTCTATAAAATCTGGGATATAGGGTACATTTGGTTGGAAGACAGACGTAAAGCTAACAAGTAAGGAATATGTAAGATATATATAGAAAAAGAAAGAGAAACGGACGGGTCTGTAAATATTGCTATAATTTAATTATATATATTACGCATAGCCTGTATAGTTAGTAAATATGTCCATGTGAATGACACTGATAGGAAACGCTGTAATGATTGGAATTGCTGTTGTTGTTTTTTTAAATGTTGAAATGTTTTTAATAAAGTTTTTAAAATTTAAAAAAAGAAAAGAAAAAAAAGAAAGGGAGTCCAATAAGGGCACTTCCCTCTTTGGATACGGCAGCAGAGGAGAGGAGAGGAGAGGAGGAGGAGGAGGAGGAAGAGAGGGTGGGGTGGGGTGGGGTGGGGAATCCCGTTTAGGGACCACGTGCTTGGCCCCCTTCCCGGCCCGGCCCCAAGGTGTGGCTCTCCGGAGGAGGGAGGGCCAGGACCGGAGCGCTGCGGGGGGAGGGAGGCGGAGGGCAGGGCAAGGCAGGGCTGGGGCTGTGAAAGAAGCTGGGGCGAGGCTTCCACTCCGGGAAGGGCCAGCGCGAGCATCTGCTGGAAAGGAAGAAAGAGAGAGAGAGAGAGAGAAAGAAAGAAAGAGACAGAGAAAGAAAGAGGCACCGGTGCCAACTCCGCCGTCCCGCTGATCAGCAAAGCCGCCGCCGCCGCCACTTCGCCCGGGCCAGCGCCCCTCTCTCGCCCCTTTCTCCACCGCTCCATCTTCCACCTCGCCCGCCCGCTCGCCCGGCGCGATGCCGGTCAAAGGAGGCACCAAGTGCATCAAATACCTGCTCTTCGGCTTCAATTTCGTGTTCTGGGTAGGTGGGCAGACCTATGCAGGTGTGGCGGGTTGGGAGAGCCTCCGTTGCGTCCCCTCTCTAAAAAAATCGGGGGCTCCGAAGGTCCTGGGTAGGGGGCGGTCTCTGAGCAAATGCAGAGAGCCTCGGGAGAGGGGGAGTGAATCAGAATCGAGCTGGAAGGGTCCTTGGAGGTCTTCTAGTCCAGCCCCTTGTTCAAGCAGGAGAGCCTACCGCTTCCCTATCGCTTGGTGCTTAAGGGTCTCCGGGCTCCTGGGTAGGGGAAAGTCTCTGAGCAGGTGCAGAGAGCCTAGGGAGAGAGGGAGTGAATCAGAATCGAGCTGGAAGGGACCTTGGAGGTCTTCTAGTCCAGCCCCCCTGCTTAATCAGGAGACCCTATTGCTTCCCTATTGCTTGGGGCTTAAGCAGCTTGGGGGGGCGCAGAGCTTTCGGGAAAGGGTCAACCGGCCCTTTGGGAGGGGTCTCCCGCACACCTGGCACGCCAGGTAAGAACAGCCGCCAGCAGGCGTCGGGGAAGGGGGGGGGTGAGTGGCTGGCTGGCTGGATTAGGGGTTTTCTGATTCGCTTTGGAATTTGAGGAGGGGGCGAGTAGTTGCGAGGCTGGGCGGGGATGCGGGAAAATGGGGGCCGCCGGATTTAAGTCGTTCTGGCGATCCCCCCGGGGGAAATAAATGCCAGCCGTGCCCGAATCTTCAGCTGGAGGAAAACCAAGGGCGGGGCGGGATCGTCCGGAAAGTCCCCGTCCCTCCCGCTGCAAAAGTAGGAAGAGAGGAAAAAAAGGTGGATCGACCGAAGGAGCGGCTTCGCGGGTCGATCCCCCATGGGGTTGGGGTCTTTTGGGGGGGGGTTGGCGTCTGGGTGGCAGCCTGCCCGTCTTTGCCACTCCTCCACCGCTGGGAGGACAAAAATAATGTAGTAATTTGGAATATATATATAGAGGGTGGTGATAAAAATGTAAAAAGAAACGAGATGTGGGGAGGGGTTTAAGCCCCCAGCTTGTTTGGGGATAAGGTCCTTCTCCCAGGGAGTCAAAAAAGTGGAGATGGAGACCGAAACCTCATAAATGAAGCCTTCCTTTCTCTCTCCCTTGCATCATGTCCAGTTTGATTGGAGTTGTGGCTGCCGTATTTGGCTTGTGTAAACACCTCTGGCCCCTCTTGAGCCGATCATGGACCAAAGTTAAGATGTGGATAATGGATAGTAAGATAGTCCAGTGGTACCCAATCTTTAGTTGGCCATGCCCCACCTAAGCATATCTAAAATCCTGATGCCCTTCCTGTGGCATATAATTTTTACTTTACTCAAAAAGTGAACTCAACTCACACGGAGGAAGCTTAAAAGGCCATTAACTTGGTTTAAACAAGGTTCAAATTGCTCCCATTAAAAATCAAATTGCCTGCCCCCATTGTGGGGCGTGGCCTCCACATCGGGAACCACTGGCCTAGTCTTCTCAGTTGTTTAAAGCAACAAAAGGATCTTATGGCCAAACACAGGAAGTAATCCAAATCAATGTTTCTTATATACTTCTGGGGTCAGATGCTTCTGTTTTGATGTTCTCCTTGGTTGTAGGCTGGTTCCTGACCCCAATAAAGAGTTGATTGGCTGGTTGGTTGGTTGATTAGTTGATTGATTGATTGGATGGTTGGTTGGTTGGTTAGTTGATTGGTTTGATGGTTGGTTAGTTGATTGGTTGAGGAGCTTCTCCAGGCCCCATCTATCCACACTCCTTCTCCAGGATTGGCCCTGCTGATTGGGTTGCTCATGGCCTTGACTCTACAACTCACCCAGAATAGGAAAATGCTCTAGATAGATGGATCCAGATGTTGACTATCTTATTCACTGTTGGGTCAATCCACAAATGAGGGTTTGTTCTTCAACTGTGTATTATGGAAACCCCATAATACACAGTTGAAGTGTGTATTTAGACATACTGTCTAATAATTACAGTATGGGTTTGTGACCTCACTGTTGGAGGCCTCTGGAATTCTTTTCAAGTTGTTAAATTGTTGGAAAACACAGCTAATTGTGAAGAGGCCTGCTTGGAACAAGGACTTCATGCTTTCTTTTCTAAGTGTGTGGACGGTACTTTGGGTTAGACCTTCTGTTTTGTACCATGGAATTGTGTATCTTGGTGTTGTGTATTGGGTTTTGCCTCACCTTTGCTTTAAGAAAAAAAAATATTTTCCTTTGTGTCAACTCCCCAATGATTGCTGAACCCCCAGGAAAAATTGGGGAGTATTCTGTAATATGTTTTACTTCATCTAGATGGATATTAACGCTCATTTGCTTATCTGAAAGAGACGTGAAAGGTTTTTGAGTCATGAGAAAATTTTCCTCAACTAAGTTCTCCTAGAATTTTCCACCCTCTGTGAAATTTTCTGCTTCCAGCATTAATCAGATGGGGAGATTACCTAACTTGTACACAGTGACTTTTCTGGTTGAAGGAATCTCCCTCCAGGTAAAGACTGGGAAAGCACCAGAGAAGGACGCAAGATTTGACTCCGATACAGAACTTATTATACAGTGTTTATTGACGTTTCTGTTCCATTCAATCAGGGTAGTGCTGGAAGGGACGTCAGAGGTCTTCTAGTCCAACCCCCTGTTCGAGCAGGACACACTATACCATTTCATACAAAGGGCTGTTGGGAGAAATGTCCTTCTGGGTTCAATTCCAAGTGGGGAGAAAAATACTGGAAACATGGAGGCTGCTTGGAAAGATGGTTTTAATGGTGGACAGGATCCCATGCCTTGAAGATGTTGGGCGAAGGGAAAAAATGGGCAGAGATGCTGAGAGCGCCTTAGTTTTATGCCCTCTCTGGGATTTTGAATTTGAGCTTGTATTCTGATTGGTTGTCAGACTCCCATGGGGCCCTGCAGGGGCAACTCTGTAGGCTGTCCCGAGTTCCAGGCTTGGTTGAGGCTTGCTGGGTGATGTAATCTTCCCAGGTGCCATGTGGTGAGATGGGTGGAGGGTTAATCCTACCTTTATTGGATCTTGGGTGAGGACATTTGCCTGTGAATTTGCCTAGCTATCTCTTTATCTCTTAAGTTCAGACATCTGCTGTGGGCTATTGAGGATGGTGGGAGCTGTTAAGAGTGAGTCTGCTTCCTGCCTCAAAAAACATGTTTCTCCATTTCTCATCCAGGGAAATATAACATTCTGCCTTTCTAATATTTCATAGAATATATCATTTTTCTAGGAGAGGGGTGGGTGCTAACTTCCTACAGGCCTGTCCAGTGTCTTCCTAAAAACCTCCAGGGATGAAACACCCACAATTTCTGAAGGCAAGCGGTTCCACTGGTGAATTACTCTCACTGTTAGGAAGTTTCTCCTTAATTCCAGGTTGCTTCTCTCCTTGAGTTTCCATCCATTGTTTCTGGTGCTTTGGAGAATAGGTTGACCCCCTTCTTCTTTGTGGGCAGCCCAGGGGTGAAATCCTCCTGGTTCGGCCTGGTTTGGATGAACCAGTAGGGACGATTGCCGCTGTTTCTGTGAACCGATAATTAAAAAAAGCTTCCAAGATCCTCCGAAGCTTTTTAAAGCATTTCCCCCCCCTGTCTATTTCCTGCCGAACCGGCAGGAAAAAAAATGGTTTAAAAAGTGGGAAATAGTTGGCCCCACCCACCCGGTCACATGACCCCTCCACACCAAGCCACGCCCACAGAACCAGTAGCAAAAAAAAAAAGATTTCACCACTAGGGCAGCCCCTCAAATACTGGAATATTGCTCTTGTGTCCCTCTAGTCCTTCTTTTCTCTAGACCCGTGATGGCGAACCTATGGCATGCGTGCCATAGCTGGCACGGAGAGCTATTTGTTAGAGCAAGCGAGGCTCTACCCTGTCAGCTGGCCAGCGCACATGTGCACGCTGGCCAGATGACTTTGGCCTTCTTTTGAGGCCATTTTTCACCCTCCAGAAGCCTCCAGAGCATGAAAAACCAGCCCTATGGACAAACTGGAAGTTCAGGAGCGGATTTCCGGTTTGCTTGTAGGACTGTTTTTCGCCCTCCGGAGCGTTCAGGGGCCTTTGGCTTCCCTGAAGGCTCCGGAGGTTGAAAATCGGCCCTATGGACAAACCCAAAGTCACCATTCCCAAACTTCCAGGTTCTCTGTAGGTCTGTTTTTCGCCCTCCGGAGGCTTCAGGGAAGCTCCTGAGGTGTCCGAAGGGTGTTTTCGCCCTCCCTAGGCTCCTAGAAAGCCTCTGGAGCCTGGGGAGGACAAAAAAAATGTGCCAAAAGCGGAGAGGGTGTGTGTCGCACGCATAGCATTATGGGTGTGGCATGCCCGCGCACCTCCCCCCTGCGTTCCCCCCCGCTTTTGGCACTTGTGGAAAAAGATTCGCCATCACTGCTCTAGGTCTAGCCAAACCCAACTCCTGCAAGCATTCTTCTTCATATGTTTTAATCTCCAGGCCTTCAATCATCTTGGTTGACTGGAGACGTGTGGGTGGTCCCGGATGGCCTTGGATTCCTGCTGAATTGTGGTTTTTTCCCTGCCTAGGACAAACAGAAGCAAAATGCATTCCACGGAAGAAGCCAGTACTTGCAGATAGGGGCTCAAGTTCGGGTTGGCCAAGTATCTCTTTCCATGTTCCTTAAGTCTCCCATTCACAGTGTAGCAAAGGAAAAGGGATTGCCAGGGTTTGTGGGTGTCTCTGAAAACTTGTCTCTGCCTGCCCTCGGTTCCTTGGGTGGGGCTGTGCTCTGTTTCCATGCTGTCAGAAATGGACTCGTCATTCACAGACCAGAATAGACAACTGGGGCTTAGTGAATAGATAGATGATAGGGAACTCAACCAGATAGCTCACAATGAGCCCTTTCTCGCAGTTGGCAGCAAGAGTGGGAAGCAATTGATTTATGGGAAATCAATTGATTTATGGGAAGCAGAAATGGAGCAGGTGTCGTTCTTGTGCGTGATGGGACAGAGCTTTTGAAAGCTTGAGTTGTGACCACTCCACTATGCCCAGTTCACCGTCTGAAACTGTTTTCTGGGCTTCTTTAACAGGTTCTCCTTCCTTTTTCTTCTTCTCCTTTCCCCCCCACTAATTACTTGCAAAGGGATTAGCCTCTGTCCTATTTATGTTGTTTGTATTGGTTGTCATGGATTGCACCAGTGAGGCAAAAGCTAATTTCGTTGTATACACATATGTACAATGACAATAAAGGCTATACTATACTTGAAAAGGTCTTGTATGTTGCTGGAATGAGGACCCCATCGGGACCTGCAATTTGGTTGAGCAGAAACGCGAAATTACAGCGGTGTAGTTAGCTCAGTGGCTAAGATGCTGAGCTTGTCGATCAGAAAGGTCGGCAGTTCAGTGGTTCAAATCCCTAGCGTCGCTTAACAGAGTGAGCTCCCATTACTTGTCCCAGCTTCTGCCAACCTAACAGTTCGAAAGCACGTAAAAATGCAAGTAGGAAAATAGGAACCACCTTTGGTGGGAAGGGAACAGTGTTCCATGCGCCTTCAGCATTTAGTCATGCCAGCCACATGACCACGGAGACGTCTTCAGACAGCACTGGCTCTTCGGCTTTGACACAGAGATGAGCACCACCCCCTAGAGTCGGGAACGACTAGCACATATGTGTGAGGGGAACCTTTAGCTTTATCTGTCAAAAGGTTTCTTTCCACAATGCTCATCGACCCTCACAATACATGGATCATAATTCTCAAACATGGGGACATTTCATTTTATGGACTTAAGTTCTCCAGGATGCTGTATTTTTCTATAATTTAGAATACTTAGAACACTACCAGAGTTGGAAAAGGACCTTGGAGGTCATCTAGTCCAACCCCATGTTCTAGTAAGAGACCGTATACAAATGGCTGCCCAATCTCTTCTTAAAAACCTCCAGTGCTGGAGCACTCACAACTTCTGGAGGCCAAGCTGTTCCACTGGTTAATTGTCCTCACTGTTATGAAGTTTCTCCTTCATTCCAGGTTGCTTCTCTCCTTGGTTAGTTTTCATCCATTGCTTCTTGTCCTGCCTTCTGGTGCTTTGGGAAATAGGTTGACCCACTCTTCTTTTGCTTCTAACTTCCATGTGGTTTGATATAGGCGAAGGAAGACTGGTATTACTTGTAGGTCTGGCTTTTCCAACATGAGCTTTGAGGATTGTGTGAAGTCTTTGGCCAACTATTATCCCATTCTCAGACAACTTTCAAGTATAACTCACAAAGGCATTTAGTACACGCCAAATTTCGTCTTGGGTGGAAAGGAAGAAGCTTAGCAGAAAGAGTGAAAGGGAAGCCCCAACCTGGCTTGGCCAGTTGGCTTCAGCAGATGCTTCCAGGGAAGGTAAAACTCAGCAGAAAATAGTTGTCCTTTGTTGATGGAGAAGATCCCAGGTTTTGGTCTACTTCTTCATTTCTTAAAGCCATCTGAAGTCTCAGATTCAGTGCAAAGGTGAACACATTCAGAGGGATCCGTTAAATCTTGATTTTGATCGGTGCTCTGGGAGGTAAGATTGAAAACGGGCCTGGGATAGCTCAGGGAAATTCCCCACCATTTTGAACCTTGCTGGTAATTGACAGGTTTCACCTGATGATGCAGTGATTAGAATGTGTCAGGTAATGAGGATTTAATAGCTGCCAGATGATGTAAGGTTGTAATCTGTAAACTGATGCAATGAGGATGATTCAGCAAACTAGGCATAGCCTCTTTAAGACTCTGATAGGGTCCACACAAGTCATTTACCCTTTTTAAGAGGTGTCTATATATGCCATATATGCCATTAGAGGGCATTTCTCTCGTTGTGTATCTCATTTCTCTCCTTGTGTTCGTAGCTGAGTGGTAAGGGATTTATCTCCATGTATATGTTTGTATATGTTTGTATATAAACCACTATTAACTGTATAAAGGTGCTGTGTGCTGTGTTTTGCTCCTGGATTTATCTCATAATAATAGTCACTCTTCCAAAAGTCTGACAGAATGCCCTATTGCAGACTAACTCTGCCCCCAGTCAAGAGTTTGATCCTGACCAGTTCAAGATTGACTCAACCTTACCTCTTTTAGAGGTGGGTAAAATGAGGACTAGATTGTTGAGGGGCAATATGCTGACATTATAAACCGCCCAGAGAGTGCTATAAAGCACTACGAAGCGGCATATAAGTCTAATCGCTATTGCTTAAAACTTAGAAGCAAGCAGCATAAAAAACATTGGAAATTCCACTCAGCAGAGGCCCAATAAGAGTTGACCATTGACCCTACCCCCTGCTCTACGTTCAATCAGATGTATACTTTAAAATCCTGAGTATTTTCAATTTTAACAAAACAACATGCTTGTTTAATTAAGCAACAAGCTGTGGTGTAGATTTTTTTGGGGGAAAAAAACCAGGGGATATTAAATTAATTAGGATCTTAAAACTATTCAACCTACACTTTCATCAGCAGAGTTTATTTCAAATTTCCGGTACCTGCTGGTGGTACCGCGCGGCGTAAACTAATCGAATTGTTCCTCTTGAAATTGGGAGGCAATACTCAATTAGCTGAAGTTTTGCTTTTTAATCTTAACGATTTTGAAAAATGATCCGCTCAGCATTAATAATCAGTTATATCAGACATTACTGCCTGGACGGACAGAATATATTTTCTCATGCTGTTAAAAACCGTTCAGTGCCAAAGAACTGTTTGTCTGCTGTTGCCCCAAAGCTATTATCCGAGAAAGGTTAATGGTGGCGTGGAAACTGCATAGATTGCTTCCCCCCCCCTTCATTATTTAATCCTGTGAAAGCATTCGTTTTATAAAGAGGAGTGTCTTCTGTGAAGAAATCTCCCAGCTCCCATTACTGACCGCAACTCTTCAAACGGCAGGAAGGCAAGCTTGCACTTTTTAAAAAGAAGTAGGAAAAAAAACAGGAAGGAACCGGCCTTATCAAAACATAGAATGTCCTCCACTTGTAAATTCTTCAGCTTTTATTAATTGCTTTTATAGCTGGGCCTCCAAAACGCCCTCCTGCCATCTTCCTTCGTTCAAGCCAGTTATATCCCCCCTCCAGTGGTGGGAGTCAAATAATTTAACAACTGGTTCTCTGTCCTAATGACCAGTTGGGTAGGCGTGGCTCGGTGGTCATGTGACTGGGTGGGCGTGGCCAACTCAACGTCACTCCCGTCGATAGCTGCTTCGCCTTAGTTGTTACAATGTAATAAGGGTTAACCAGAGAGGCAGTTTCTGTAAGCAGGGCAATAAAGATTAGGCTAGAAACAACACCAGAATGTTTTCTTCCTGCCTTCCTTACGGGATTAGCCCTGTAAAGTGGGAAAAAACAAAAGGAGATTTCTTCCAACAACTGCTTCTCCGAACTGCTTAGAAAGTTAACAACCATTTCTCCCGAATAAGTGCGAACTGGCTGAATCTCACCACTGCCCCCCTCCCATCTCTGCAGAGTTAATTACAGATAGTCCTCAACTTATTAAAAAAAAAATTTACTGACCGAAGTTACAACGACCCTGAAATGAGTGGCTTGTGACCATTTCTCACGCTTATTGTACGACCTGGGCTGCGTCGTCATGATCAAAATTCAGACGCCTGGCCACTGAATTGTAATTATGAACGGTTGCCGCGTCCCGAGGTCACGTGATCTCCTATTGCGAACTTCCGGCAAGCAAAGACGATGGGGAGGCAAGATTCATTTAACAACCGTCTTACAGAGAGGGTGAAATGGGTTCTTTTATCCCGAGAAGAGAATATATTTAACCTCGTCCCTGTTTGGAAATCACATCCGGATTTTGGGCTTGCGATGAAAATGAAAAAACAAAACTTTGATTTTGTTGTTGTTGTTAGTTGTGAAGTCATGTCCGACCCATCACGGTGCCATGGACCACATTCCTCCAGGCCTTCCTGTCCTCTACCATCCTCCGGAGTCCATTTAAGCTCACGCCGACTGCTTCAGTGACTCCATCCAGCCACCTCATTCTCTGCCGTCCCCTTCTTCTTTTGCCCTCCATCTTTCCCAGCATGAGGCTCTTCTCCAGGGAGTCCTTCCTTCTCATTAGGTGGACAAAGCACTTGAGTTTCATCTTCAGGATCTGGCCTTCCAAAGAGCAGTCAGGGATGATCTCCTCTAGGACTGACCGGCATTAGGCTCTTCTCCAGTGAGTCCTTCCTTCTCATTTGGTAGCCAAAACTTTGATTTTGTTTTTGCTAATTAGATAGGCTCATTGTTCTCGAAATGGCTAAGGCATGCTACTGTGTAAAAGTAAAAAATATCGAGGTTATAATGTTGTTATCTTCTAGAGCAGTGATGGCAAACCTTTTCAGCACTGAGTGTCCAAAGCGGAACACATGTTGGTGTGCCAAAGTCACCGGAAACCAGAAGACCAGCTGGCCGGCACACGCATGCCTGATTTTTGGCAATTTCAGGCCATTTTCAGATCATTTTTCAGGCCATTTTTGGCCTGAAAACAGCCTGAAAACGGACTCTGGGCACTTTTCAGGCCATTTTTTGGGCCTTTTTCAGGTGGTTTTCCGGGTACTCTGGCGCATAACTATTAGAGTTAAATAAATCACAGTGATTGTTATAATATTAGATACTTAAGGTATTGGAAATTAAGCCAAGATGAGATTAAATAATGAATAAGATTGTATATTTTAATGTTGGCACAAAATATTTGTACCCAGATGACACACTGGGTGATGGAAAATGGATTGTTTATCTAAAAATAAAATTAATTTTATTTTTAAAAAAGCAATGAAAATTTGAGGTTCCGTTGTCCTAAATCATGGACTACCTTTATTTCATTTTGCAAAGTCCAAAACGAAACTCACACACATTAACATAGAAAAAGGAGTTTCACGCGGAACCTATTTTCATTTGGCCAACGGCACCAGTTGGGAAACAGGTTTTGCTACTAATCTGGGCTGGAATTTAATGTTAATTGGCTGATGAAAATCAGAATTTAGCATCTCACTCTCACAACTTCGGAATTGCAAAAGGGGTTTTAGTTTGGGTGAATGAAACCAACAACAATCCCTTAGGTTGAGCTGCCTAACAGAAAAGGTTCACAGGATGCTAAAAAATAGGTAACGCTTGCCTTTCCAGGCAGGTGTTAATAGGACTATAACTTCTCTTTTTATTGTTTTATTTTTATTAAGAAAAGGAGAAAGAAAAAAAGGAAAAGACACATATAAAGGAAGCAAGGAGAGAGAGAAAATAAAACAAAGTAGACGAACAGGCAGTTTACAAACATAGAATTAGGTTAAAGTTTTCAATATTTCATTTATTTGTTAGTTTACCTTTTTATGTCACCCATCTCACTGTTAAAGTGACTCTGGGTGGCTTACAATATAACATTTGTTTAATTATACTGAATATACTGGGTTGTTTTAAAATCTGCCAGTCATTGTTAAACTCCATGTACTGTATTTTTCGGAGTATAAGAGGCACCGGAGTATAAGATGCACCAAGATTTTGAAGAGGCAAATTTTTAAAAAAAGTTTTTGCACTGCAGACCACCAAATAACGTTCCGTTTTTCGTGAAAACAGGCCCATTTTTTTTTCAAAAAGAGGGCATGCATAGTCTTTAGGAGGCTTATAGAGTGCTCCTGGGAGCTGGGGGGTGGGAGGCAAAATTGAACAAAAAACGGCCCGTTTTTCACTCATTTCTGCCCTCCCCAGCCCCCAGGAGCTCTCTGGAAGCCTTCTGACTGCTCTTTAGAAGGTCAGATCCTGAAGAGGAAACTCAAATACTTTGGCCACCTAAGGAGAAGGAAGGACTCCCTGGAGAAGAGCCTCATGCTGGGAAAGATGGAGGGCAAAAGAAGAAGGGGATGGCAGAGAAGGAGGTGGCTGGATGGAGTCACCAAAGCAGTCAGAGTGAGCTTAAATGGACTCCAGAGGATGGTAGAGGACAGGAAGGCCTGGAGGAACATTGTCCATGGGGTCACGATGGGTCGGATACGACTTTGCGACTAACAAACAACAACAAATTATAAAAGTAGCTATTTAAATGAGCCTATATATTGAATTATAGTCTCCTATGGTAGACCTATTTCTGCATGCCCAATCTTTTCATCCTTGGCCTGATACAAGCAATAAAAGACACTTTATGAGAAAACTCTGCAGTAATAATAAAAAATAATAATAATAAATTTGGATTTATTAGCCGCTCCCTTTCCGGGCAGGACTCGGGGCGGCGTACACCAAGACATATATAAACATACATATATACAAAGACATACATGCACGGAGGAGGTAATAGATTAAAACATTAAGACAAATTAAAACCATTAACAAATAAAAAATCCAATATACAATAAAAATTTAAAATTTAAAAAAGACAGTCAGGAGGAATATGAAAAGATTACGGTTGAGCCAGGCCGGATGATTGAAAGAGGTGGGTCTTCAACTGTACACGGAAGGAGCGGAGATCGGAAATAATCCTGATGTCACGGGGGAGGTCATTCCACAGGGCTGGGCCCATCACAGAGAAGGCTCTGCTCCTGGATGTCGCCCCCCAACACTGTTTGGCGGACGGCACCCGGAGAAGTCCCTCTCTGTGTGAGCGAATTGGTCGTAGGGATGTGTGGGGCAGGATGCGATCCTGCATGTAACTAGGTCCTATGCCATGAAGCGCTTTAAAGATCATAATCAAAACCTTGAAACGCACTCGGTAGACCACAGGAAGCCAGTGCAGCTCGCGCAGGAGAGGTGTTACAGGGGAGTATCTAGACCTCCCCATAATCACCCGCGCGGCCGCGTTCTGGACCAACTGTAGTCTCCGAGTGCATCTCAAGGGAAGCCCCATGTAGAGAGCATTGCAGTAGTCCAGGCAAGACGTCACTAGCGCATGGGTGACTGTGTGTAGGGCATCCCGGTCCAATAAGGGGCGCAATTGGCGCATCAGGCGGACCTGATGGAACGCCCCCCTAGCCACGGCTGTTACATGGTCATCCATGGACAGCCGGGCATCTAGGAGGACGCCCAAATTGCGCACCTGTTCCATGGGGGCTAGTTGCACGCCCCCAATGGCCAGAGATGGAAGCACCTGGTTGAACCGGGGGGCCGGAAGCCACAGCCACTCCGTCTTGGAAGGGTTGAGTTTTAGTCGGTTGCCATCCATCCAGACCCGTACGGCCTCCAAACACCGGGACATCATTTCGACGGCCTCATTGGGGTAATAAACTCTGCAATAACAAATGGATAAATACACAAAGAGAATCAGTTTCAAATGTATTTTGCTCAGTTATGGAATACAGGAAGTCTTCAACTTACAACCAAGAAACTGGACTTTTCTGCTTGGAGAACAGCCTGGTCTTCTTCCTGCATCCCTGCTGCTCTTCCTTGCTCTAGTCTTCTTCAGAAGCGTCTTCCACGCCTTTCCTCCAGGGCACGGAGAAGGTAGACAGCTGGCTTCATCTCCATCTCCTCAAGGATTCTCAAGTCTGAAATTCCCTTTCGGTTCCAGTAAAGCAGGCATGAACTGGGAAGCGGGTGAGAAGTGGAGAAGTCATTGGGTTTTTCCGATGGTCTAGTAGTTGCACAATGTGCTATATTTGACAGGTTTTCATCTTGGCTTATTGAATAGGTTTTCATCTTGGCTTATTGAGCAGGTTTTCATCTTGGCTTATTGAGTGGGGAAACAAAAGATACTCCACAACCACAATCGAAAACAAAATTTCTGCTGTTAAGTGAGACATTTGCGGAGTGAGTTTTGCACCGTTTTACGCCCTTTCTTGCTGCAGTTGCTAAGTGAATCTCTGCAGTTCATGAGTTGATAACCCGGTTGTTAAGTGAATCTGGCTTCCCTATTGACTTTTCTTGTTGGAAGGTCGCAAAAGGGGATCATATGACCCTGGTATATTGCAATTGTCATAAATACGTGTCAGTTGTCAAGCGTCTGAATTTTGATCGTACGATCATGGAGATACTAGAAAGTTTGTAGCTCTGAAAAATGGTCATGTCACACTTTTCAGGGCCGTTGCAACTTGGAACGGTCGCTAAATGAACTGTTGCAGGTCAAAGCCTACTTATAAGCCCAGTTGACGTTTGGAAAAAACACTTTTGGGCCATAATGTTAGCTACGGCTCCGTCCGTAGCTAACATTATGGCCAGTTTGGAGAAGCTGCAAATCCCACCCCTGCTGGCCCCACCATCCCACCCCTTCCCTCCCCTCCTGCCTGGCTCCTCCCAGGAGTCTCCACGCGGCCCGTTTTGGATGCGAGATAAGTGCAGGGCCTGCGCGGAGGCTCGGGGAGAGGAGGAAATGGGCCTCTCAGATGTTCTTGAAGACCAGAAACAAGCTTGTTTCCGGTCTACGGAGGGCCTCTGGAGTCCGGGGGGAGCCAGCTTTCACCCACCTAGAGGCTCAAGAAAAGCCTCCGGAGGCCAGGGAAGGCAAAAATGTCCCTCTGCCCACCATGGTGCAGGAGGCTGACTAGGCCACGCCCACCCAGCAACCGGGGCAGAGAACCCATTGCTGAAAGTTTTTGAAGCCCACCCCTGACTGTGACCAAACATCCAAAGATTCCACAAGTTCTGGAAAGTTGTCTTCTGTTCTCTCTGCCTCAGGCTGTTCTCTGTTGGTAGCAGAGGTCCCGGAAAACTGTCATTTTTGTTGTTGTCATTCCTCAGGGAGAGGTGACCGCATTCCTCCACTCTGCTATTGTTTCCCAAGTCTAAGCTTCATTTTAATTATTGCTTCATTTTGGCCACTCCAGCCCCAGCTTACCGTACGCAACCCAGATTTCCCGAAAGCTCTTTTTTTTGGTTCCTCTGCGTTCTTCCTTATCATGACAACGTTTAATTCATTGACTTAATCGCCCTGCTTTGCAATGCTTCCTTTTTCCCCTCCTCCTCTACAAACCATGGTTATTTTATGACTGGATTCTGGTCCCATCCTGGTTCTTAAGTTCTCTTCATTGGGGTCCTCAATTTCCCTTGGATTACAAAATGGGCTCTGTAGATTTTTGAAGTGAAGCCATGAAGTGGGGTGAAGAGACTTGGGTTCAAGTCGTCCCTCCCCCATTCCACCACCAAGTTGAGATCTAACCATCCTTTCAGTCCACCCATCTCTCAAGGTCTTTGGGGGGCTTGTGTATGGGGAGGAGGGGGTACAATTAAAGAAGGATACGCCCTTACGCCTTCTTAAAGCAGGGGCATCGAACTCGATTTCATCGAGGGCCGCATCAGGGTTGTGTTTGACCTTGGGGGAGGGGCAGGGTGAGCGTGGCCAGTATGGGCATGGCCAGCTTGACGTCACTCATGTTGTGGGCACCTGTGGTGGCTCGAACACTCCGCCAGTGAAAACGGGCTGCCAAGCTCCCTTTCGGTTGCAACGGCCACCTGCAGCCCTCTACCAGTGAAAATGAAGCTTGGGACGGCCGCAAGCAGCCCTCCTGCTCTCCGTTTTTACTGGCTCAGGCACCGGTCCTTTCACTGTTTCCAGGGTAGCTCCACGGGCCAGATCTAAGCACCTCAGGGTCCGTATCCAGTCCCCGGCCCTTGAATTTGACACCCCTGGCTTAAAGGAAGGATAGAAATGCCAGTACCACATTAATAGTGCTAACTAGAAGTAGCAATAGCGCTTAGCTTTATATACTGCTTTGCAGCTCTCTCCAAGCCGTTCACAGAGTCAGCATCTCGACAATCTGGCTCCTCATTTTACCGACCGTGGAAGGATGGAAGTCTGTGTCAACCTTGACCAGATTTGAACCTCTGGCAGTGGGCGGGGTTAGCCTGCCGTCCTGAATTTTAACCGTTCCGATCACCAAGGGCCCCGCAAGCCTCACTGAACACAGTGAATTGTATTTTCCTAACCTGTTATTATTCGGATTTACTTCTGCGTTCCTCTTCTTTTGAAACCGCCAACGGTGGCAGGACCCATTGTTGTCCCGTCACGTGCTTTCTCAACTGTTGTGACTATGGCTCCAGACTGTGGTGTGGAAATCGGCAGGGGGAACAATGATGTACTTCAGCTGTGGGCTGATGAGGCAAGACTTGGCGGGGGGGACGGATGACAGGACGCAACTCCTTGCTTGCCTAGACTAGAAAAATAAACTAGGAAGGCTGTGAAATTGACGTAAAACTTTCAAAACTGATAGGGGGTTCAGAATACGGAGGGGCAGACGTTCTCAGTAATGGGAAAGTTGGACTTTTGTCATCCACGCGTGGAGCTACAGTTGAGCCGAGCGCAGGCATTAAAACACCTCCAGGTGTCAGGGAGTGACTCCCGGGTAATTGCAAAAACTGCATAAATAGCCTGTTATTTTTACGATGCCACCTGGCTGAACAATTTGATAAGCACTTAACTAGGTCCAAGTTCCAGGTCTGTTTCCCCTTTGTAGCGTCAATCAATCACCTTCTACAACTCCTGGAGGCCCAGCTCAGAGAGCACGTAGTGAGCTCTGATCCCGCCGAAGCCCTCGCCATGAGGGACCAGAAAGAATCCCTCATGGCAAAACCGCAAAAAGAGGAAGATGGGCCGAGGCAGCTGCGATGCAGTTTGTCCACCAAGAACGATCTAGATCAGGGGTATCAAACTCAAGGCCTGGGGGCCGTATCCAGCCCACGGGGTGCTTAGATTTGGCCTGCGGTGCCACCCTGGAAACAGAGAAGGACCAGTCCGCGGTGCTTCTGCCAGTGAAAACAGCGCTTGGGAGGGCTGCAGAGCACTTGGGCCACCATAGGCACCCTCGACACAAGTGACAACGAGCTGGCCACACCCACCATGACTACTCCCACCACACCCACACCCACACACAAACACCCCCCCCCTCCGAGATCAAACACAACCCTGATGTGACCCTCACTTAAATCAAGTTTGACACTCCTGATGTAGATTCTTCAGCTGTTGGGATTCCCCCTTTGCATCCTCCTTGTGAGAAAGAAGATCATGTGGGGTGGAACACCGGTTCATTTTGCAGATGCAACATGATAATCACACTTCCTTGCTTCCGTTGCCTCCTGTTAATTTGAATTTAGAATAACAGAGTTGGAAGGGACCTTGGAGGTCTTCTAGCCCAACCCCCTGCTCAGGCAGAAAACCCTATACCAGAGGTGTCAAACTGGATTTCTTTGAAGGCGAGATCAGCATTGTAGTTCTCCTCCATGGGCCAGTGGGGGGCTGGGAGGAGAAGGGACGGACACCTCCTGCAGCACTTTAGCAGCCAAAATGGCACCTTATTTTTCCCTTCCACGGCCTCCAGCAGCACACTTGTTGGCCAAAAATAGACCATAACAGGCGTCCTGAGGCTCCGTGCGGCCCATTGATCACCTCGCCGGCCTCCAGTAGCACTCTGCTGGCCGAAAATGTGAGTTTGACACCCTGCCCTATACCATCTCAGACAAAATGTTGTCCAATCTCTTCTTAAAAACTTCCAGTGTTGCAGCATTCACAACTTCTGGAGGCAAGTTGTTCCACTGATTAATTGTTCTCACTGTCAGGAAATGTCTCCATTGTTCTAGGTTGCTTCTTTGGGCTTGATTGGATCCATTTTAATGATCCCCCACTTCTAACCGTCTTCCTTCCTATCTGCTTCTAAACTGATGGTAGTGGTTCAGAGCTGCCAGAGGGAAAATGATGCTTAGGATGTGACAGCTGGTGGATGAAGCTGGGGTTATGTGCATCCTTTAGGATGGGACCTGTTATCAATTAGCAGGGGGTGGGCGTTGTTTCTACCCCAGGGGTTTTCTTAAGCAGCTCCTAGAGACCTTTCCTGAAAAATTCCCTCCATGGAAGCTTGTGCCCAGACACACAGAACTGAAAGTCGAGAGTGGGTTGAACCAGGCGGACTTGGTGCTTGTCCTGAGTGGGTAATTCAAGCCACTTCAAACACGGAATCTCTTTGTCTTCCCTTCTCCACAGCTTGCTGGCACAGCTGTCCTCGCAGTTGGACTATGGCTTCGCTTTGATCCACAGACCAAAGACTTCTTGAATTCGAAAGAAGATGTTTCGGCTTTCTCCGCAGGTAAATCACCAAGACCTTCTCAGATTTGTAGAGAGAAGCAGCGGCTTCTGAAAGGCTTATTGGGGGAGTCGCAGAGGATAATTTAAGAAGAAGCTCCTGGTGTAGAGAGAGAGGGCTGAAAATTAAATAATGTACCTCGAGAGTTCCTGTGAAGTTATGTTAGATCAGGAAAAACAAAATCTAGGCACATAGACCGAGGATTAAACATCAGCTGTCCTTTTTCAGAAGACAGTAGTTTTTCAAACTTGGTGTCGGGGTTCCAAGTAACATACCCATAGCAAACAGAACTCCGAGGCAGATAGGTTTCTCAAAGAATACTGTATTTTTCGGAGTATAAAACGCACCTTTTTCCCTCAAAAAAGAGGGTGAAAATCTGGGTGCGTCTTATACACTGAATACGGCATTTTTTTGCCTCCTGAAACCCCGCCCCCTTCACCAAAATGGCCCTGCAGAGCCTGTAGAAGGCTTTCAGAGGGCTCCTGGGGGCTGGGGAGGGCACAAATGAGTGAAAATGGGCAGTTTTTGCCCAATTTTGCCCCACCCCCGCCCCCAGGAGCACTCTATAAGCCTCCTAAAGGCTATGCATTAAAAACTTTTGACAAGAAATGGGCCCGTTTTCACAAAAAAATGGGTGTTTTTTTTTTGTTCATTTGGGGCCTCACCCCCACTCCCCAGGAGTACTCTACAAGCCTTCTAAAGGCTATTCATGTCTTTTTCTTTTTCTTTTTTGAAAAAAAAATAATAAGGGCCATTTTTGGGAATGCAAAAACTTTTTTTTTTAAATTGCCTCTTGGTGCGTCTTATACTCCGGTGCGTCTTATACTCCGAAAAATACAGTACTTTTATTGGACATCTTATATTGGCGCAAGCTGGTGAAAACCGACTCTGAATGTTCCTGCAGTTTTCACCTCATTAAAAGTGAAAGTTTTTCCTGTTTTCCCAAACACTCAGCCACATGATCCAATCAAGGTGCCGTCCGGTTGCCTGGTAACTTCCCTCCTCCTCTCTCCAGCCACCTGTGCAGAAATGTCCTTGGTTCCCAGGAGAATGTGTTTTGTTTTGGCTACAAAACCCCAGCTATCTCTATTCCCCTCCTCCCTATCCCTGAGCTCCAGTGTGGCAACACCGAAGCCTCAAAATGGCTCTGGCCAGATCAGCTTCAAGGTTGACACTTAGAGGGGGAGGGGGGCGCGTTAAGATGGGTGTTGTGCTTCCGCCACTCACCCACATGTCAGGATTGGTGTAGAGAGCTTTATTCAGTCTGTTCCCTCAACAGCTCCATTTCAGGTTTTTCAGCTAGCCCCCAGCTGCAAGCTTAGGATGGTAACTGGCTGGAGACCAAATAGATAACCAACAGTGTTCACAGCCAAACCAAAACAGTCTTGAAAATAAAGGTTTTGCTTGGATAAGTTCCAAAAAGAAACAGCTCAAAATCCCTTCTGAGGTTAGGGACCTCCGCTGAGGTTTCTCAACAGGTCCGGTGGGCTTGCAAGGGGAAGTCACAGGAATTGTCCAAGCCAGGAGTGCAGGGGATCATATTCCAAACTAACCTTCAAGGAAATGGCTTATTAGTCCACCTGACAGATAACCAGCTGCTCCAAACACGAACATAAACTCTCTCCGCAACTGCATTAAATGCACAAGCTGCAGAGTTCCAGAAGCACAAAGAAACACCTGGCCACGACCCACACACACACGTTGCTTCCAGCAATGCGCTCCCTCTGCCTCCCGAGCTAAATAGTCAGGGGTGTGATCCTACCGGTTTAACAATCAGTTCGCTTTGCGCGTGATTTGCACACGCGCACCGTTTACAGAGAAAGCGCCTTCCGCAGGAGGAAAACAGCCGAGGCGCAGGGGAAAAAATGCAAGTAGAAAAATAGGCACCACCTTTGGTGGGAAGGTAACAGCGTTCCATGCACCTTTGGTGGTTAGTCATGCTGGGCACATGATCACGGAGACGTCTTCGGAACACATATGGCACAGAGAAATATCACAGTTTGCAAAATGATACAGATATATATAAACTATATATAAACTAACATTTTGGCCACTGGTAGCTGGACCGGCAGTAACTCAACTAGGGAATATATATAAAAGCTCAGCCTAAACTAACATTTTGGCCACTGGTAGCTGGACCGGCAGTAACTCAACTAGGGAATTCTACTGAGTAACTGCCGGTCCAGCTACCAGTGGCCAAAATGTTAGTTTAGGCTGAGCTTTTTCAAAACTGGACTTTTCAAATTCTTGACATTCCAGGTTAGCCACTTTTTCCCCAATGGAAAACCCAGAGGTTTGGCTTTGGGGTTGTCGAATTCCTTTTCAAGTTCAAAACATTTCAGGATTGTTTTTCCATTTTTTAAAAAAAATCCCTGACAAATCCAGCGCTGGCAAATTGGAAGAAAAACCAATTTTAATGCAAGAAAATGTCTTGTAAATAAGCCTTAACGAGAGCGGTGAAAGGGATTTTTTTTTTTGCTGATCTGAGCAAAATTATCCGCTAAAACCGATGCATGCTTTTCTTTTCAGCTTCTGTGTGAATTTGGGGGGAAAGAGTGTACAAACATTAGTTGGAGCTTCCAAACAGAGACAAAATCTTTTTGTTTTGTTTCAGTTACGGAGTTTGTGTGAGGTCTCCTGAAGCATTTTTTTTAAAGGCATGCCCAGTCCGAAACGCTCAGTTTTACCTTTGAAGTCAACCAGGAAGTGCTTTTCTAAAGATAATAAAAGCATGTTTGCAAAACAGACAGCCATGAACTGATAAACGCTTTCGATTGCATTTTGCCAGCAAACGTCCTTGGCTTCCTTTATGGGAGAAAAAAAATTGTGCAAGTCGTTTTCGCGGGTGGAAATTGGAGGGATGGAAGAGAACAATAGCCGAAGCTGCTAGGGTAGTATTTGTTTATCCTGGTAACGCTTGGCAATACCGCAAAAAAAAAAATGTAGATGCCCTTCAGAAAAGGTCCATTTCCATCTTGAAATTATTATTTTAAATTTTTTAAATGGTAGGTCTGGTGAGTGGACTTCGATAGGCAATTGTAGTTGGGACCCTATTTGTTCATGTATTAGAGTGTTAGCCTGCCTTTATTACTTGAGAAGAAATTCAAGATGGCAAAGGTACTTTATACTTCTCCTGTTTTCCCCGCAATAACCATCATGTGAGGTGGGTTGGGTTGAGATAGAGCCGTGATGGCGAACCAATGGCACGCCTGTCAAAGGTGGTGCGCAGAGCCCTCTCTGTGGACGTGCATGCCATCACCAGCTAGTTTCCGGTGTGTGCTTGCACACCAGTCAGCTGGTTTTTCCACACCTGGATATAGGAAACCCAAAGACCAGCTAGCCAGTGTGTATGCGCCGGGGGTGGATCCCGGCTTCTACTGCTGGTTCGCTCAGGGACATGCTTGATGCGCTCTATGCATGCATGGGCAGTAGGTAAAAAATGCTTCTGCCCATGCGCAGAAGCACAAAGCAAGATAGCGCCGCTGATAGAACCGATTCAGGGGCGTGGCCAGCTGAGTTACTACCTATTCGGCCGAACTGGTAGGAACCGGTAGGAACCCACCTCTGGTATGCGCACGCCGGCCAGCCGGTCTTTGGGTTTCTGGCGCATGCATGCACACCAACCAGCTAGTCTTCACATGCACCGGAAAACCAAAGACCAGCTGGCTGGTCCGGCACGCGCATGCATGCATAGAGCATATCAAGCATGGGCACACAGTGCCAAAAACATTCGCTATTACTGAGATGGAGTGACTGACCCTAAGTCACCCAGCCAGCTTTCCCAAATAAGGTGGGATTTGAATTCACAAATCTGGTGATTGGCCCAAAGTCACTCAGCTGGTTTCATACCTAAGGCGGGATTAGAACTCTCAGTCTCCTGGTGATTGGCCCAAAGTCACCCGGCTGGGTTTCCTGCCTAAGGTGGGACTAGAACTCATAGTCTCTTAGTGATTGGCTCACAGTCACCCAGCTGGTTTTTCTAGCTAAGGCAGGAGTAGAACTCACAGGCTCCTTGTTTCTAGGCTGGCACCCTAACCACTAGGCCAAACTGCTCATCATTCTGAATGAGAAGGGACAAAAAGGACCACCAAAGTGATTAGGTGATGCAAGGAAAGATGATAGCTATTGGTGTAAGTGCAGTCAAGGCACGGATGATGGCCCTTAGGAGATCCACAAACAGAAGGAAACAGAAGGAACCCTTAGTCAGGCCTTCAGAAAACCAGCACTAGTTGTCCTCCCTTGCCTGGTTAATGCTGCCTTGGTTGAACTCATGAACAAAAGGAATAAGGACCTTGGCAGTTTCCATGTGATATAACAATTTCTTCTTCTTCTTCTTCTTCTTCTTCTTCTTCTTCTTCTTCTTCTTCTTCTTCTTCTTCTTCTTCTTCTTCTTCTTCTTCTTCTTCTTCTTCTTCTCCTCCTCCTCTTCCTTCTCCTCCTCCTCCTTCTACTTCTACTTCTCCTCCTCCTCCTTCTCTTTCTTCTTTCTCCTCCTCCTCCTCCTCCTTCTCTTTCTTCTTTCTCCTCCTCCTCCTGCTTCAACTTCTCTTCCTCCTCCTTCTCCTCCTCCTCCCTTCTTCCTCTTCCTTCTCCTTCTCCTTTCTTCTTCTCCTTCTCCTTTTTCTCCTCCTCCTGCTTCTACTTCTCTTCCTCCTCCTTCTCCTCCTCCTCCCTTCTTCCTTCTCCTTCTCCTTTTTCTCCTCCTTCTCCCTTCTTCCTCTTCCTTCTCCTCCTTCCTCCTTCTCTCCTTTCTTCTCTTCCCCCTTTCCATGTCCTTTTCTCCTCCTC